>NC_090729.1:90791396-90948896 GCF_036898095.1 Palaemon carinicauda
GATCTGTGATACCCACCTACGGTTACAAGAACCTCACATTATCGTTTGGAAATGGTAAATTTAATTGGAAGTTTCTCGTTGCTGACGTCACATTGCCAATCCTCAGTACAGATTTCCTCTCTCATTTCTACCTTCTGGTCGATGTCGCCCACAGACAATTGGTCAATGCAGACTCATACTTGTCGACACCTCTTTATCCCGCCCCCTCCAACCTCGCTTTCCACATCAGTGCACCCACAGATGCCTACGCCCACCTCCTCACGTCGTACCCGGAAGTTTTCCGTCCAGAACTTCACGAAATGCCCACGGCTCCTGCCAAGCACGGTATTTATCACCATATCAAGACAATGGGACCCCCAGTTTTTGCAAAATTCAGACGTCTGGCACCGGATCGATTGGCACCCGCCAAGCAGACGTTCGCCGAAATGGAGGAAATGGGCCTTTGGTCATGGTCGTCACCCTTACACATTGTTCTGAAGAAAGGCGGCTCCCTCCGTCCGTGCGAGAATTACAGGCGCCTGAACATGCAAACAGAACCGGATCACTACCCCCTCCCAAACATCGCCGACGTGACCTCCTACCTGCACAAAGCGAATGTTTTTTCCATGCTCGACCGCCTTAAGGGGTATTATCAGGAGCCTATGAACCCAGAAGACATCCCCAAGACCGCCATCACCACTCTGTTTGGTACATACACCTTCAATTACTCCTGTTTTGGCCTTCGTAATGCTGGGGCCACTTTACAACGTCTCATGGATGGCATCTTAGGGGACCTCCCCTTCTATGTATGCTATGTGAACGACATACTTGTGTTCTCTTCCTCAAAAGAGGAACACCTCTGTCACCTGCGCATCGTGCTCGACCGCCTGCAACAAAAACGGCTTTGTATCCGGTACGACAAGTGTACCTTTGGCGCCAACGAAGTGTCGTTCTTAGGGCACCGCATCACTCCTGAAGGAGTCCATCCCCTCCCTGAGAAGGTAGCAGCCGTTCAGAACTTCCCCACGCCCTCAACCGTCAAAGCTCTGCAGGAATTCTTGGGCATGATCAACTATTATCACCGTTTTCTGCCAGCCATTGCCACCACTCTTGCTCCCCTCTACGTCTCCCTCAAGGGTAAGCCAAAGGACCTGAAGTGGGGTCCCCTTCCAGGGGCGGCCTTCTGCAATGCAAAGAAGGCCCTATCAACCGCTGCTGCTCTCACTTTTCTCATCCCACATAGCCCTCTCCTTCTCTCCACTGATGCCAGCGACATGGCTATTGGTACAGTACTCAAACAGGTGGTCAACGGCTCGCCCCACCCATTGGCCTTCTTCAGCAGAAAACTGTCCAAGGCAGAATCGGGTTATTCTACCTTCGACGCGAATTGCTGGTGGTGCCCTTGGCTGTCCGTCACCTTCGCCATTTCTTAGAAGGTACGTATTTCGTCATTTGCACAGACCACATGCTTCTGGTGCACGCTTTCACTCGACAGTCTGACGCCTGGTCTGCCCGTCAACGCCGACATCTCTCTCCCGTGGCTGAATACAATTGCACCCTTCAACACGTCCCTGGAAAAATGAATCCCGTTGCCAATGCCCTGTCAAGAAATACGTTAGCTGCCGTTCAACTGGGATTGGATTGCAACGCCTTGGCTGAAGCCTAATGACAGGATCCAGAGTATCAAGCATGTAGGACATCCTGCACATCCCTCCGTTGGGAAGACATCCTCCTCGACGATTTCAACACCACCCTCCTTTGTGACGTCAGTAGTGGTAGACCGCGATCTTGGATTCCTGCTCCCATGCGCCGACAAGTGTTTGATTTCATTCACAGCCTTTCACATCCCTCGTGCCGTTGAAGACAAAGTTCATTTGGCACAGCATTTTTAAGGATGCTAAGGATTGGGTCTGCGCCTGTACTTCTTGCCAAACTTTCAAAGTACATCGACACATGGATTCAGGAGTGGGCACCTTTACTCAACCTCAGCGTCATTTTGCCCACATTCACGTCGACATTGTAGGCCCCCTACCCACATCACAAAGACATCACTAAACTCGTTGGCCTGAAGCCATTCCCATGGAAACTGCAATGTCCGCCTCATGTACATCTGCCTTACTCTCTGGATGGATTGCAAGATTTGGTATCCCTGAGCAGATTACTTCTGACAGGGGTACCACTTTCACTTCTCAATTGTGGACATTATTAGCGAATCTCTCCTGGGCATCACCCTACATCAGACAACTGCCTACAACCCCGCTGCCAATGGAATGGTTGAACGTTTTCATCGCACCTTCAAAGCAGCTTTGATGTCCCGCTGCAAGGATTCTAACTGGTTTACTCAGCTTCCCTGGGTCCTCCTGGGACTATGGATCACTTATAAAGACGCCCTCGACATCTCGGCAGCTGAAATGGTGTATGGCGACCCGTTGGTCGTCCCTGCCGAATTTTTTCCTTCTACAACCTCCTCTGACAATCTCCAGTGCATACGTCACATCGTGGAAAAATTTACTCCATGCCGCCAGACTTACAAGCCCCCAGCGAAGCATCACTTACCGACAGACTTGCACTCTACAATGCACGTCTTCCTACGCAACGACACTAGCAAGCCACCGCTAATGCTCCCTTACACGGGCCCTTTCCATGTGAACTGACACAGTCCGAAAGCATTCCTACTAAACATTCGTGGCAAAGAAGACTGGGTCTCCATTGATCGTCTAAAACCTGCTTATCTCCTGCCAGATGACCCGCCTACAGTTTGCCTCTCTAAATCATCGCATCCTATTTAACATGTACAGTATGTCATTTTTAGGGGGTTAGCCATGTACCAACTGTGTGTCACACGATCGTACATAGTAACGACATTTCTTTTTTTGTATATATCATGTTTTGTATCTTCGCTCTCCCCTCGCTCTGATAGGGACCTGAATAAGCATGTCTGTTTTTCTCACCGTTAACTGTTAACAGACCCGGTTATCGGTTGAACATGAAATTGCCTGTTATGTTTTTATATCCTTTTTGTCTGGACTTTATGTATATATAAACCGATGTTCTGTAATAAAGACTCAGTTGCTTTCACCCTGCCTTCTTAGTCACAGCCTCTCTCGGCCCGTCACAGTACCTTTAACTTGATCTTCTGGATAAGATAGTTTGAAATGTAATTAATGGGAATATTTTGGTTTCTCCTGAGGCATAAATGCAAATTAGTCTATAGAACAACCAAAGTATTTTATATAATTAACCATTAAGCAAAATAAGCACGTGCTTAGGGCATCAAGAGAGGGCAGCACCACAGATTCATCATTCCTGCACTGTTAGGGTAATCATTAAATTTGCGGACAGAACAAACTAAAATCTTTTGTATTGTTTGTAAACTGTTTGCTCCAAAAATTTCTCTAAATTTGTTACAAGAGAAGATTTCAGTGACTGGCAAAATACGATTTTAATTGATAATCATAGAAAACTATTTACCGATACTAAGCTAACATACTTAACTCCCAGATAAGGTGCAGGTTTGGGACAACAGTTGGAGAAACAAATTCAAGAAAGGTGTGATTACAGGGAACGTCTTGAGGTGTGTCATAATTGTTATTTGTGTGTTAGCTGAATGTGGCCTGCTTTTCGAGGAACAGAAAAAAAGGTTTTGATTAATGTAAATTTGAATTTTTCTAGAGGTACTTCAACTCTGAAGCATGCCTTATTTTGAAATATGGAAATGCTGGCAAAGGGAAATCCTTCTTACATGTCCAAAACCACCTATGAGGAACTCATTCAAATATTGGCACAAAAGGTCCATGCGTTCATTGTTGATGAAGTAAAATCTTCTAGTTGATTCAACACAAAATCTATCACATGTCAATCAGTTAAGATGGACAGCGTATTGAACACTCTGGAATTGGAATGCCATACCAGTGTACTCAGGTGTTGCAGTACTTAAGTGGAATTTGTAAGCTAGACTTTTCAAAATGTAGCGAAAACTCTTATAACACTTCTTTGTCTGGGTGTTATAAAGAGATGCAGCCAAAAATTTGGAGATAAACAAGCTTGCT
The DNA here is from genome assembly GCF_036898095.1 of Palaemon carinicauda. Lineage (NCBI taxonomy): Eukaryota > Metazoa > Arthropoda > Malacostraca > Decapoda > Palaemonidae > Palaemon > Palaemon carinicauda. The sequence goes on from NC_090729.1 coordinate 90,795,425, forward strand.
ATGGATGTGCCCTGTGCAGCTCATTCACTAAATCTGGAAGGCCGAAATTCTGTCGACTGCTGTCAAGAGATAGTTGATTTCTTTTCTGTAGTACAATTACTCTATACCTATTTTTCAGTCTCAACCAGTCAGTGCAAAATCATTAAAGGTGTCTGGGAATGAAAGTGTCTTAAAATCCCTCACTGATACCAGATGGGAGGCACATGATGTGGGAATAACAGCAAATCTGAATTTTTTTCATAAAATTTTAGAAGCACTAGAATATACTGTATAGTGGAAAACCAGTCGCAAATGGGACACTCTAGAAGAGAAGCAAATAATGTTGCAGCTAAATCTTTTATCATGGTAAATTTTTGGAATGAAATTTTGCAGAATTTTCACAAAGTAAATCAAGCCATGTGGACTTGAAACCACATGCAGATTTGTGTGTATCATTAGGTGACCAGCTGTGCATTTCATGAAAAGAATTTGAAAGTTGTGAATTAGCTTCAACTGTATTAGAAAGAAGGTACCCAATGACGAAGATGCGCAAAATGTATATTTGAATGCCATAAATAAATTTCGTATCACCACATTTCATACAATTGTTAACATACTTGAAAGTCAAATGAAAAAAAAAAAAAAGAGAAATATGTTGAGAAGTCAGAGAGAGATTTTAAGGGGGCCGGCCAGCTAATGCCGTTTTCTAAGGACATGACTGACATTCATACCACTTAATAATGTGACTCAGGACATCTCCAAACTGCATAAGATTTTTGCCTCTGACATTCGGTTTTGAGACACCTATATTTTTATCCTGAAAATTAGTGTTTTTTAAATTCTATCTCCTCCCTTGATAATTGATATTAAGACCTGAGACTACAACCCTATATAGACCTAATTTAGACCTCCAATCAAATAGAGAGTTTTTTCTAAAAGTCATTATTTTGCTGGATATGAATTTTTCATTATGGTAAAAAAATAATCCCTATAAATCAGGAAAAAAATAAGAAAAAAATGAAATATGAATTGGAAAAAAAGGACTCTGGTTGTTTTATAATGTCTTTCTAAGTTATAGACCAAATTTCAATGCTATATTTCTAAAACTAAGGGAGGAGATAGAATTTGAAGGACAATAAGTATAGTTCCAAGAAATGGGCTTCAAAGTTTTCCTTTGTATTTTTACAGAGACATTATTAAGAAATCATGATTATAATGAATTGTATGTTCTTTTTTTGGATATTAATAAACCAAAACAATGTTATTTGCCATAATTTAATCATAAATGAAGATCCCTTTGCTCAATATGTTGCTTCTTTAGGCTCTTGGTCAGGCGAGATGGTCACTCCTTCATCCTTCACTAACTCCGCTGATATCGCCAATATTACCCACTCCTGAACTCTTATTAGAGCCCTATTTCTTCTTCTTTATGTTAGCGAAATGTTTAAATTGTTTTTTCCTCTTTGGTATGATGAAATTCTTGCCAAAACCAAGAAAAACAGACGGAAAAGCGATCAAATGTCAGAGGTCGAACTCAAACGTGTACTCTCTCTTAGGTTTTTGCTAGCACTGCTGGGTGTGGGTGTAATCATAAAACTTCCTGCCTTGTGGTTCGTGGAATTTATACAGCTGCCATTGCTCATAATTTGCTTTACCTGTATATCAAAATGTAATAATTATCAAAATTTACGACACCAGAAGAAATACTGCATTTTCTTGTAGAGGTCAATATTTTTGGCTTATTAAGTTGAATTTTATGAGAGTAAGAGGAACTTTGACAAAATATTTTGTATACGCATTCTCCATTGCCATACGAAGCTCAGTGAATTTTTTCGGGATTTTGTGTTTTTTGTTGTATACCACCATATATTGGATACCGGCTGGGCCCCTCAAGACACTTTCATTCCCAGACAACTTTTAAGAACTTTTCACCGACTGGTTGGGTCTGAAAATAGGTATAAAGTAATTGTACTGTAGAAAAGAAATTAACTGTACCTTGACAGTAGTCAACAGAATTTCGGCCTACCAGATTTAGTGATTGAGCTGCACAGGGCACATATGTAGCAAACTTGTTTATTTATACTTTTTTTCTGCTGCATCCCTTTATAACTTTCTCAGTTGAGCTTCGTTAGTTTCATTCATATATTATGTGTGCCATAAATTCTAAGAAACAAAAAGTAAAGAAACAAGATTCAGTCATTCTGAACTTTATGGAATACTAGCCTCCTGGCTAGTACAGTGGTAACGTGTTTGCCTCGCATTCGCGTGGCAAGAGATCGATCCCCGCCCAGGGCCGTGAGTTTAAGCTGTTTACTGGGGAGGCTACTGCTGTGGTAGGGCTTGCCCGGCTGACGTTCTGGTGAGCATCTATTCTGATGGAACTGGAACTGAAACTAGACACCTTTAACCTTTAACCTTTAAGATGATAATTATTGTGCCTTTCCAATTGTAGACATTGGCTTTCATATATATTTAACATTAATGGTCGCAAATTGTTCAGTTGAGCGCTCATTTTCTAAGAAGCACATTAAAAACTGCATCAGTGCAACTATGCAACAAGGAGTCTGAATTTGTTATGTAAGAGCAGTTTTGAGGATCTGATAAAAGACTTCGTAGTCAAGAAGTAGGAAGAAGCTTTTCAAATGTAAGTAACAGTATCCTAAAAGGAAAATTGTCTCTTTCTTACTATTATTTTTTTTTTTTTTTTTTTTTTTTTTTTTGATGAATAAAATTTTGTGGTTCATCATGTTTATATTTTGAATTACACATATATGTATGGGGCACCACTCTTAAGTGCGTAGGGCCTCTAAAGGGGTTAATCCGTCCCTGCATTTGTAAAATAGATAAAAATTCGGAAAAGGAGTTTTATTAGAATAAATGATCGCTTTAACCTATCCTATGCTTTTATTCACAAAATTTACACAATCTTTGTAAGCCTAACTTAACAAAATGTGCTAGTATAAATGATAAAAAAGTAAATCAGTTTCTATTGTAGCCTAGCGCAGTTTGAATATAATTGAGAATAGGATTATACCGTAAACAAGGGGTTAGTAGAAAAAAAAACACTGAAAACGGAATAAGAAGGAATAATTATTAAAACACACATCAAACATGTGATTATTCCATAAGGAAGGGATTAGTCAAAATGAAATACAACAATAATAACCTTTAAGGTACAAATACTTCTGCATGTATGCCCGAATGTTCATAGCCAGATAAAACCAAGGCCAATACAGAAGGGTCAGTCGGACAGAGAATTATCCCTGAATCACCCTTCCGACTCATCACGCTCGTCACACTTTCATTCAAGAATCCAAGTGCGGACAGTGGAAATTGAGATATAAGTTTTTGCCAACATTACCCATCTGGTAAAATTAGTCAGAAACAACTCCATTGATTCAGGCTTTTGTTTAGGCAGTGTTTTTATTTCTAACACAAGGATCAGTGGAATGTTGGCAAAATGTAGTAGAGAATATGGGCTGGCCTATAAAATTAATGAACTCAATATATCCATTAATTGATAGCACAGGCAGCGTGTCAAGTATGCTGTGAAAGGATTATAGTCATCTTGTGCTTTAAGGTATTTGAAAGAAGAGGTCTGTTGGAATCCAATAACTGGCAAGCTACCTCTGATTTTATCTCAGTGACAAACGACTGTTTTGATATAATGAATTCAAACAACATGTATGGTGATATACCAGCGAGAAATTGTTTTAGGATTAATAAAGACTTTGGAGAAAGTCATAAAGGTAATGACGTCTTTAAAAGTAAAATCACAAAAAACAAGATGTTTGTATAAATTTAAAAAATAATTGCATCATGACGCAAAAGTTGAAGCAAGACTGCCAACAGCATATTTTGTTAAGTTGCATAAGGCAAAACAGATTTTGAGCGAAGCGAAAAATCTATTTTTGGGTGAGATAGCCATGACATCCTGATGGAAGGTTCTGTCAGTAGCTTCCTTGGGTATATTTAACTATAGGGATATTCCCAGAGAATTAAACTAAAGGTTATCACAGAATTCTAACTTCTGGTGCGAGTACCCTAAAGGTTTCCCTCTAGGATATCGTATATCAACAGGGGACATATGTATTAACACACCACATAGCTATCTGTACCCCATATAGAGTTAATACTTCGATATGGAAAGGTGGAGAATAACTGGGGAGCCGTTCCACAGTTACACTCGTCCGTGGCTGCTTTTGGTACTCGAAACATAAACAAACGGGCGCCATTGCTAAATGACGTCACGTCCGTCCTCATCCTGAGGCCAGCTCCTTGCTAATCTCCATGATACAGCAGGACAGGGCGGGGCCTGAAAGGCTGGACTAGAATAGACGGGAGGGTCCATCAGGTCGTCATGGCTATCTCACCCAAAATTAGATTTTTCGCTTCGCTCAAAATCCATTTTTTGGGCTCAAGCCATGACGTCCTGATGGAAGTGTACCAGAGAATTAATGTATTGTGGAAAATTTCCCCTTTTTAAGTAAGTGCCAAGGGCTCTGAATAGAGGTATGTAATGTGTCCTCGTTAGAGTTTCAGTGGGGATCCAGCTTCCTGCCCCCCTGGCAGAGAAGTCCCGGCGGATCATACCAAAATCCGAAGTGATCATTGAAGGGCTACTCACCCTGCGGAGAGTTCGTGCAGGACTCGGAGACAAGACAGAAGGTTAATATTCGGGTAGGAATATTCTCAAGTATAGACAAGAGATAATTAATCACTACACTCCATCGAGGAGAGATCAATCTGGTCTCGAAGGCAGGATGAAGGTAAGTATTCAAGTAGGAATATTACACAGCATGAGTGAGTATATAATACAGGTAAATTTTATATTATTCTTCTCATTCCAAAGGGAAGGGGTAAATGAAACTATGACAATCATGTATTTCATAATAATAATAGGAGCGGAGAGAGACGCACATGTAATAAAATAGACATTTTATTTCATAGATTGCAGATTATAGTGATAACAATTGCAATAAAATGTGTAAAGTTAATTTACAATAATAAGAATAATGTACATAGAAAATAAAAGACTTCAATCTTGAATCTGAAAGAAATTTCAGTTTTAGAAACACAAGTTCCGGAGGAACGTCAGTCTTTTTCAAAGAAAAAACACATCATGCCCTAGGGCATGTGGCACTCATGTGAAGTCTATGACATTTCACCTTGATAAGAACAGTCTATTAAAAACACTAAGTGTCCATGAAATCACTATGTATCACAAAAGGGTCAACACAGGCACCCGTAGAGTTAAAGTCCCAAGTAACTCACTGTTCTATGCAGAGTTAAACGGCAGGTTTCATAACACTACCTGCGGCTACCACGAAATGTTTAACTTCATGCACTTGCTTCACGTAGTGCTTGAAGAAAACGCGTGACGATTTCCACCCTGTGAAGCTCTTGAGGCTTTCGAAATCCATGCTCTGAAAGAAATTCAGAAAAGACGCGACTTTTCTAGGATCATGACCTGCGGGTGTACTGTCAGGATCCGCTCTGCGAAAGAAGTAGGTGATTTTCGCTCTTAGTTGTTTCAGTGACAGGTCGCTACCCGATGTTTCTCCTTTGAAGAGTTGACCTCCACCGAAGTCTGAAGTTCTTCGAAGATAGACCTTAAGACTCTCCACTGGGCATAGAGAGACATCTTCCTTCAGGGGGCAGATTCTCCAAGGGCCACATCTCTTGGTGGGTAATTCATTCTTTGCGAGAAACGTCGGACCAGGGAAGAGGGTAAGTTCTCCTGTATCTACGAACAGGATATGACCCTCGTCTCTTGACAATGCCACTATTTCGCTGGCTCGAGCTCCCGAGGCGAGAGCAAAAAGGAAGATAACTTTTTGAGTCAGGTCCTTTAGAGGGCACGAATCGTTGTCCAGGTTAGAGGCAAAATGGAGCACCTTGTCCAGGGACCAGGAGATAGGCTTTGGCGGAGGTGCTGGGCGTAGTCTAGCGCATGCCTTTGGCAGTTTATTGAAGATATCGCTGGACAGATCAATCTGGAAAGCGTACAGTAGTGGTCTAGTCAAAGCCGATTTGCAGGTGGAAATCGTGTTGGCTGCTAAGCCTTGTCCATGAAGGTGAATGAAGAAGGACATGCAAAAATCAATGGTGATTTCCGTAGGGTTTTCTGCTTTGACGAACGAGACCCACTTTCTCCAGGAAGATTTGTATTGCCGTCGTGTGGATTCGGTCTTGTATTCCTCGAGGAAGTCTAGACTTTTCTTCGAAATCCCAAACCTTTTCTTAGCGGCCAGGGAGAGAAAATCATGAGATGAAGGTCCCTGACTTTCAGTGATGAAGCGAAGACAGTCGACTTCTGTACTTGTTGAGAGAGAACTGAGCCCGGGAGGGGGATCAGCGTGGGCTGCAGCTCCAGGACCAGGGGGTACCAATTGCTCCGGGGCCACTTGGGAGCCACTAGGGCCGCTGTCCCTTTGAAGGTTCTCAGTTTGGAGAGGACTTTCAGCAGAAGGTTGGGGGGAGGGAACAGGTATATCCTGGACCATCTGTTCCAATCCAGTGACATGGCATCCACTGCTTCTGCCTTGGGGTCCTCGTACGGGGCCACATATCGAGGAAGTTGATTGTTGTCGCTCGTTGCGAAGAGATGGATCTGAAGTTCCGGGACTTGGCGATAGATGAAGGAGAATGATCTTGCGTTTAGAGACCATTCCGACTCTATTGGGCTTGTCCATGATAGAGCGTCCACCGTCACGTTGCGGAATCCATGTAGGTGAACTGCAGACAGGTGCCATTTCTTCTTTTCTGCCAGACGAAAGATTGGAAGAAGTACCTGATTTATCTGGGGCGATCTCGAGCCCTGACGATTGAGACATCTGACTACCACCGAGTTGTCCAGAGTCAGACGGATGTGGATCGAGGGAGGCGGGGAGAGTTTCTTCAGGGTGAGAAGAACCGCCATGGCCTCCAAGATGTTGATGTGAAACGTCTTGAATAGGGGAGACCATGTTCCCTGAACCTGTCGTTGGTGGGAGTGACCTCCCCAACCCTCCAGTGAAGCGTCCGTGTGGATGTTGATCGATGGAGGCGGGTGTTGAAGAGGAATGGACCTTTTCAGGGCCTTTGCTTCCGACCACGGCTTTAATAGTAAGCGAAGTCTGTTTGGGAGCCGTCTCTTGAGGTCTCTTCGAGCGATGGATGCGGAACGTCTCCAGACTCCCGCAGCATCCTTTAGCCGTGCGCGAAGCACTGGGTTTGTCACAGAGGCGAACTGTAGAGAGCCTAAAACTTGTTCCTGCTGTCGTCTAGAGATCCGTTTGGATTTCAGCAGTCTTCTGACAGACCCTGCTATTTCCTTCCTTTTCTTCTGCGGGATGGAAAGGCGGTGTGACTGAAGATCCCAATGGATTCCCAACCATTGGAACTTCTGAGCTGGAGAGAGGCGAGATTTATCGGCGTTTATCTTGAATCCCAGATGTGCTAGGAACTGGGTGACTTTGTTGCAGGCTCTTACACAATCTTCGAGCGATGTCGCCCAGACCAGCCAGTCGTCTAGGTAAGCCATCACTTGGACGCCGCGAAGGCAGAGCTGTTGGACGATGGCGTCTGCCAGCTTGGTGAAGATCCGTGGAGCCACGTTGAGCCCGAAGGGCATGGCCCTGAAGGCGTAACTTTTCCTTTGGAGTCGAAATCCTAGGTAGGAGGAAGTGTGATGATTCATTGGAACGTGCCAGTAGGCATCCGCCAGGTTTATGGAGACCGTGTAGGCCCCTTGAGGCAGAAGGGTCCTTATTTGTTGGAGAGTCAGCATCTTGAACTTGTTGTTCGCAATGAACTTGTTGAGGGGGGATAAGTCTAGAATGACTCTGAGTTTGTCGGAGTCCTTCTTGGGAACGCAAAATAGTCTCCCTTGGAACCTGGTTGACTTTACCCTCCTGATCACCTTCTTGTTCAAGAGTTCTAGGACGTATTCTTCCAGGAGGGGGGTTGACTGTTGGAAGAATTGCTGGAAGGCTGGGGGTGGTTGTGTCCAGCTCCAGCCTAGTCCCTTCTTGGCGATGCTGTGTGCCCAGGGATCGAAGGTCCAACGATCCTGGAATTGGCGGAGTCTTCCTCCCACCGGAAGCACTTCATTTCCTCTGGTGTCAAGAGGGTTTGCCACCTCGGCCGCTAGCTCCCCTTCCTCCTCTGCCTCTGGAGGGGCGGCGAGACGAATCTCTGCCGGAACCTCTGCTTGAGGCCCTACCTCTGGGACGAAAGGTAGTAGCATGTTGTTCGAATGCAGGGGTAAAGACCGGTGACTGCGACACCATCGGCTGGGTGACCAACTGAAAGGTCTGCTGTGGCTGTGCTGCCACTTGGGGAGTAGCGGAACCCGGAAACTGCCGTCTCTGTTGACGTTGCTGGGGTTTTGGTTTCTGGGACTTCCTCTTAGGTTGAGGGCCATCGTCCTGAGAGGATTTCCTTTTCTTTGAAATGCCCCACTTGTGGAGAAGGTTCCTGTTCTCCGTGGCAGCCTTGTCGGCAATCTCTTTCACCAGGGAGGAGGGAAAGAGATATTTACCCCAGATATTGGAGGAAATCAGCCTCCGGGGTTCGTGTTTTACCGTCGCGCTGGCAAACACGAATTCACGACAGGCTCTGCGACCCTTAGTGAAGCTGTACAGGTCCTTAGTCACCGTTGCCAAATGTGTTTTGGCTAGGACCATGTAGAAGTCCGGGACTCTAGTGTCTCCGGCCATGAGTTCGAGCTGTACCTGGAGGGACAGCGATGCGGCAAGCCTCTCCTTCGTATCCCGTTCCCTATGAAGGAGGTGATCATTTAGCCTTGGGAGGTCCTCATTGAACTGACAACCGGCTACGTCAGGCTCTAACTTTCCTACCGTGAAGGTTGACTGGACGTCTTTCCAGTGTCTATCATCGGGGGGGACGGTAAGGGAGAAGGGTCTGCACTCCTCCAGTACAGGGCAAGGTTTCCCTTCTTCCACTGCTTTCAAGACCACAGTGAAGGCCTTTTCTATAAAGGGGAAGGTCGCATCATTCGGCGCAACAAAGGTTGGGTACTTCTTGCTGAGCGCCGGCATCTTGGAGTTGGTGAAACCCCTACTCTTCACCGCACTGGCTAGCATAGCCTGGGCCTTCGCGAGATCGAACACGATTACTTCCTTCGGTTCGGTCTCTTCCTTTGAGGCTGGTTCGGACCTGAGCCAGACGTAACAGTCCGGATAAGCCTCGAAATTCGGGAAGAATTCCACTTCTTCCAACAAGATCGAGCCGACCTTCTCACTGATGAAGATCTTACCAGTTGTAATTGGCATATGCTCGGCATACCTCCATGGGTTAGTATCCGAGCAAGAGGGGAGGTCCTTAACCGAAATCCGTTTCGGTTGTTTAAAACTCACTAGGGTAGACCTGAATTGCTCCTGGATCTCACGAAGTTTTCTTTCCATGAGGGCTTCAAGCATCTTGAAGACCTCCTGAGTGCCTGATGGAAGAGGGTCCGGGGTGGCAGAAGTCGAAGGAACAGGTTCATCGGACGGTGCAGGAGTCGATGCGGGAGTAGGAGTGGGAGCGACCTCATGCTCCGAATCAGGGTATTCCACCTGATCTTCCTCATAATTGAGCTCCTCGCCCATGAGGTTCTTCTCCGTCTCTTCCGACACTTCCAACATACGTTCCACGTTATCGAAATCTAAGTGGCACTCATGCATGGACTGGGCCATGACGATATCAGGTTCCACCACGAGCTGGAAGGTGGGGATCTGATCACTGGGGACCACAGAGTCTTTAGATGCCTTTGGAAACAGTAAGGCCCTCAAATCTTCGCTGGCGAGATACGGTCCGGTGGCGTTTTTCTGGAAGCCACGCACCCACTTGCGTAGCTTCTCTCGAGCGTTGTCCCTTGCCTCCGCTGAAGGAGGATCGTCGAACGCTTCGACCAGACAACTCTTGCAGACTGTACAGTGCTGCGGGTCCCAGTATTTCAGGTCGCCTTTCTTGGCGGCTCAGGGGGCGTGGGTCTTGTGCCCGTAGAAGTCCGGGCGCTTCACTCCGCAAAAGTTGCTTTCGCACTTCATATACTCCTCCTGTAAAAGAAAGAGATCATGAGTACATGGAAGGCATAAGAATGACTTACATTACTCTAAAATTAAGATAACTTAATCTAAGTTTTTAAGCATTAAAACGATTCATAAGGTATTATAATGCCTGAGAGTAGAGAGCGGGAAAGGAAGTAGATAGACACATACTTGTGAATCCCGCCCAGTCGGTTACCGTAACCTTATCAGTAGGCAATTTCTTTTGTGGCCGAAGGTCACAAAACGAAAATCCATATGGATAAGCCGTGGTGGGTAGAAGCTAAGCCTCTAACAGAAATTGCCCGCGAGGTGTAGCAGGGACTGAGACCACTCAGATCCCTGGAGTAGAAGGGGAATAGGAGAAACCCCTTATTAGATATAGGTTCCGGCAATCGGCTGCACTAAGACACACAGAGTATGCTGGAATATTGTAATGTGCAATCAAACAGCATAGCCACAGATTTAGATGGTAAGACAATACCTATATATAGAAGTGGCTAAGCCATCTGGCTGCAGTATGTTGACTGTCGGCATGTTGTTGGCAGGTATAAGAAGGGGTGCATGTCCCTTAAAGTCTCCGGAGGGTGCTGGCAGACCGACGGCACGCCGGAGGCCGGTCCAGCAGGGTGGAAGGCATCAAGACAGACACATTGAGTATCTAAAATATAATACCATCGTGGCGACCACTGGCACAGCGGCGGGTAGCCGGCAGGAGGCGGCGGCTCCGGCAGCCGAAGGCTGACGGCCTGGTGAGCTTGGATCAATTCATAAGATGGATATGTATATGGTTGTATACCTAGACCGTCGGCAATCAATGCCGGCATGCCGGTGGCCAGCTCCGAAGGTCGGCCAGCTGTTGCTAGGTAAAAGGAGGGGTGGGACGTCGGTTGTATGTCGACGGAAGGCGGCAGCCTCCGGCACACGGAAGGCTGACGTCTTAGAGGGGGAAGGGCATCTTATGAAAGAATGTCACCAGAGGTAAGGCATATCGCCGGCAGTAGAGGCGGCAAGGGACCGGCACCAGGATAGATGGGGAGAAAGGTAAGGAGGGATGGGAGGGGTAAGACCACATACCCCTCCGGCATCCCTCCGGAGAGAGTGCACTCATGATAGGAGTAGTTACTCATAGCATCTGGCGGCAGGGGCCCAGCAGTCGGCCGGGTGCCTGGGGTAACCCAAGGGAGGGTTAGAGGGCACTCAAGAGGGGGAAACCCCCGCCGGCCGGACCGCTGCCGGCGACTACCCCCATAGAACGCTATGAAGGGTATGTGTACCAGAGCGGCCAGCTCAGCAGGAGAACAAGTTAGCCCTACCACTCCACCCAAGGGAGGAGTTGTAGGACTAAGGACAGATGTGTATAGGCAAGCCTACACCAAAGGGATAGGTGGGGAGGGAGAAGAAGAGGGGTCTTTCATAGTTGAGGCTCTGTACAAGAACGGCCACCAAGGAGAGGGAGAACGCTTCCTAACCTAGGTTAGGTAACCAGAATGAGATTGGTACAGGAGTACCGTCTCAAACTATAAAAGTACAGAACTAGCCCCCAGAGCTCAACCTAGAGAAGGAGGGTTAACTCCTAGGCTAGGTAGGCTGAAAGACACATAGCAAGTTGCAGGGATGGAGGAGTAACCCAACCAGATGCAACTGAGGAAAGGCAGAGCCGTTCCTTATTTCTCGGTCCCAACCCTAAGGGGGGATCATTCCCTTAGGACAGACAGAGAAGCGATAAATACTCTGATTGTAGACAAGATTCCCCTATATAGAAGGGGAAGCATGGCCACACAGAGGGAATGCCCACAGGCAGGGGATTAGGGAGCATATAGGGGTTCCTACATTTAGGTTAGGGTGGAAAGATACGCAATCAACCCGGTCCCCTATATGGTCCCCGAAGGCGAAAACACTTACATCACAGTTAACAGTATGTTTAATAATGCCACAATCTTCATAACTTAACCTAGGATCACTGGTATATATCATGCATGAACACAAGCACTAGGCTATCTAGCCTAGGGGCTAAGCTAGCTATCTAGTATGGGGTCGAACGACGACCGAGTAGATGAGCCCTAAAACACGATATAAGTAATTCCTAGCTATGAAGACTAAATAACTAATAATATAAATTAGTTAAGAGACCGGATAAGGCTGTTCTGGCTAGCTAAATAAGGCATGCAATAGAACAGCGACGTCATAAAATGGCGCGTCCGGGATCGGCACAGCTCCGCCACAAAACACAATATTTTACGAAAAGTAGGAGTTACTTTATGGCTAGAGCTTATTTAAACAATACTGGGACCTGGTACTCAACTTTCCAGAAGGCGAGGCTGAAGGTAACGACATAACGGCGATGTAAGTTGATGAAAATCGCACAAAGGAAAATCCGACCAAAGGAAGGGGCTACAGGCTGAAGGATTAGGACGGACGTGACGTCATTTAGCAATGGCGCCCGTTTGTTTACGTTTCGAGTACCAAAAGCAGCCACGGACGAGTGTAACTGTGGAACGGCTCCCCAGTTATTCTCCACCTTTCCATATCGAAGTGTTAACTCTATATGGGGTGCAGATAGCTATGTGGCGTGTTAATACATACGTCCCTTGTTGATATACGATATCCTAGAGGGAAACCTTTAGGGTACTCGCACCAGAAGTTAGAATTCTGTGATAACCTTTAGTTTAATTCTCTGGGAATATCCCTGTAGTTAAATATACCCAAGGAAGCTACTGAAGGAACCTTCCATCAGGACGTCATGGCTTGAGCCCAAAAATGAAGTACACATACGATCACCCTAATACTGACGAATTTAAGTTTAAGCTTAAGTCAATCATTCTGAAAAAAAATATAAAAGAAATTAGTGAATATATACATATACCGGTACATATATACATATATATATATATATATATATATATATATATATATATATATATATATATATATATATATATATATATATATATATATATATATATATATATATATATATATATATATATATATATATATATATATATATATATATATATATAGATAGATAGAATAGATAGATATACAGTAGATATATATGTATATGTAATTATGTACATATATATATACATACATACATATATATATATATATATATATATATATATATATATATATATATATATATATATATATATATATATATATATATATATATTAGTTGTAGAAGTTATTCCCCAGCGACTCACTTTTGGGAAACCTCCATGCCTAGGCGACTCACTTTTGGGAAACCTCCATGCCTAGGCGACTCACTTTTAGGGAATGCCATGACACTCCCGCTCAGTTCAATGACCTTCCCCTGTGAAAAAGTTTGCCTTGACGACTCACCCTTGGGAATAGTAAGCCTCTGCGTATCAGTTTGGGTTTTAAATGTCTGGTTTGTTTACAAATGCTCTCCTCCCCTCACCCCCTCCCCCCAACCCCCAGCTTGAGGGTATGAGACACTGTGTTTGAAATCTGTCTTACTAATATGGTTCAAGGTTTGGTCCTTGTTTTCTGATACGTGGGTCGAAAGTACGTGACTCTGGACAAACAAATATTGGATTTAAGAATTTTACTTTATTTATAGCCTATATATATATATATATATATATATATATATATATATATATATATATATATATATATATGTGTGTGTGTGTGTGTGTATATATATATATATATATATATATATATATATATATATATATATATATATATATATATTATAAGATACGCACTTTTGTGCGAACATGGTGCAATTGAGAAGTCGACTGACAAGCTATGTTGCCCAGGGATAAAGACGCCCATTTCAATTGAGGTGACTTGGTACCGGTGTGGTCATTTGAATGGCTTATTGTTGGCCGGGGGTCTGTAGGACTCCATTGCAACCGTCACATCTACATTCCTTTCAATTAAGCCTATGGAAAAGAGAGACATCCATCTCTCTGTCCATTTGTCTTATAGTTTTCAATTGCAGTATCTTGGCACAGGTCTGCCCAATGGGTGTTCTGGTAATATATTCAATATCTGGCTTAGGCTTCAAACCCCCCCCCCCTTTCTCTCTCTCTCTCTCTCTCTCTCTCTCTCTCTCTCTCTCTCTCTCTCTCTCTCTCTCTCTCTCTCTCTCTTTTACACCATATATGGATAATAAAAAACGTATTACAGCTAAGTTTTTCTTTTAATCATAGGAAACATACATCCAAAATAACATTTCATGAATAATGACATAGCATTTAGTGGGAAAAATCTTACACCAACAAACATTCATTTGAAACAGATATTTTGCACTCTTAAAAGCTGTAAGAAAACTTTTATTTATTATATCCCCTTATCACTTGGCAAATCCTCATTGAAAATTCAAGTTTTGTATATTTCCAGATGTACATACACGGTCTCAAATTTAAATGCACAAGATAGTATAATAACAATGTTAAGTAATTTTCCTTTAAGTCGGTGAGGAATAAAGGCTCTCCCAGTTTCCCAAGCGCTGCGCAAACTCCATTTAAAGTTGCGCTATGTATAAAATATAGACAGAAGAATGCACACAATGCCAAATTTTAATTTTGCACTCGCATATTATTGGTAAAATACTTCATGGTGCAATACCTTCGTGAAGGATCAATAAAGTATTCTGAATGATCATTTGATCGCATGCCCAATGGGTAAAAAAAAATACAATGTTTTTTGCTGGACCTTTTTGTACTGTAAGGACACCGATCCCTTCGTCGTCCAGAAAATCGACAAACTACTTATTTATTTAAATTCTCTCTTCGCCACACTGTGGTGTCCTATGTATATATATTCCGCTCTACCAGAGCTACATTTTGATATATGTATCGTTTCATAACATGTTTTTGTTAACCCATAATTCATATATTTGTAAGTGTAAGAAAACATATATTTTGGCGGGCACTTCAATCTGACTTGGCGCCAACGTAATCCTGCGTTTCCGTCCGCACCTTGTAATGTATTTCCGTGCGCATTCAAATAAAGTATCAGTTGATCTTGGTGACGCTTGTCTCACTGTCCTTACAACTGGTGACCCCGGAGTTGAAAGTAGCATCAGCGGTTTTGGCTTTGCCATTAACGGACTTATTACGGCCATGCTACCTTCTACATACTCCGTTACCTTTAGGCAAGAACCTGCCTTTGGTTCTCCCACACTTAGGTGAACGTAAGGCAGTAGGATGAGCTTAACCGACATATCAACCTCTCACCTCTTCGCAGACTCGTCGTCTGGCCACGATGCAGGAAGCAACACGCCCATCGCACCCAACGGCCTCGCCTCCACGCCCAAAGTCAAACTGCCGCCCTTTTCTCAACACAACACCGCTTCCTGGTTCCTGAGAGCAGACGTACTCTTCCGAGTCGCTAGACTCAGCGACTCCTGCGCCAAGGCTGACATCGTTCTCACCTCCATACCTGAAGAAGTATTCGACAAGATTTCCCCATGGCTCGACGCCCAGGCCGGCCAAGTTTCATACGACGACCTGAGAACGAAACTCATCGGTATCTACTCCCTCTCCGTCTCAGCAAGGGCACAGAAAGTACTGGACCTCGCCGGCAAGCCCATGGGTGACACCTCTCCTGCCGAGGCGTGGGACAAGCTAACCGGCCTGCTCATGCTCCCCGAAACAGACAGCAACGGCCGACGACGTGAGATTAGCTTATCTCGCGAGATCTTTCTTCGACGCCTACCACAGGACGTAGGGGCCCAATTGACAGACGCCGACACGCTCCCGATGAACGAACTCCTGTCGAAGGCTCAGAAGCTCCACGAGGCCTCCAAAGCATCTCGCCTCGGAGCATCATCGTCAACACTGCCTCCGTTCTCCTCCTTCAGCAGCTGCTCTTCCATAGACTCCTCGGCAATGGCCCTCGAAGACGACGAGATCAACATTCTATCAAGAAAGAAACCACCGCAACCGACGCGACCAAACCCTAGGCCTAACCCAGCATGGTGCTTCTACCACCAACAGTTCGGCAGTGACGCCAAGAAATGTAGAGCACCATGCAGTTTCCCTAGAAGATGACGCCAGAAGCATCCACCTGCCACCATTGCGGCCGCAGTTAACCATAACAAGATTGGTTTCTGTATCCTCGATACCATTTCCAACCGTAGACTCATGGTGGACACCGGCGCAATGCAGTCAACGTTCCCTCCTTCGAAGTCCGACCTAGACTGTGGTCCCGACAAAAACGCTCCCTCACTCATCGCTGCCAAAAGATCTCCCATACGGTGCTATGGAATCAAGACCCTCAAGATATCTATCATGGGCCGTTCGTATTCTTGGCCCTTAGCTATCGCCGACGTCAATCGCCCCCTCCTCGGTGCGGATTTCCTCGCCCACCATGGACTCCTCGTCGATGTAGCTAACAGACGTCTCATCGACACGGGAATCTGCCAGTCTCGCGCCCTAGAACACGGCCCTGCAACAATGTCCGTATCCGCCGTAACAACGCACCCCTACGCCGACCTCCTACGAGAGTTTCCCGAGGTTTTCAAGCCCGAGCTCCGACACTCGCCAGGTTCCCCGTCCAAGCATGGTATCTACCACCACAGCACAATGACAGGACCTCCCACTCACGCCAAATTCCGCCGCCTCCCGCCTCAGAAACTGAATGATGCTAAGCGCGCCTTCGAGGACATGGAACGCATGGGTATCTGTAAGAAAGCATCGAGCCCCTGGGCATCACCCCTGCACATGGTTAAAAAGCCGGACGGGTCCTGGAGACCTTGCGGCGACTACAGGCGCCTCAACCTCATCACAACGCCCGATCACTACCCACTGCCCAACATGCAGGACCTAACGAACGCGTTGCACGGCGCAAAGTTTTTTACGAAGATGGACCTTCTCAAGTCTTACTTCCAGGTCCCCATATTCCCGGAAGATATCCCAAAAACTGCCATTGTAACGCCGTTCGGATCCTACACCTTCGCACACTCAACCTTCGGTCTACGCAACACCGGGGCAACCTTCCAACGACTAATGGATAGCATTCTGGGTGACCTACCTTTCTGCGTCTGCTACGTCGACGACGTCCTGATATTCTCGAAAACCAAGGAGGAACACCGGGGACACGTCCGCACCGTCCTAAAGCGCCTACAGGAGAACGGCCTAGTCGTACGCTTCGACAAATGTACGTTCAGTGCGGAGGGAGTGGATTTCCTTGGTCACCGTGTATCCTCGCGCGGGGTAAAACCCATGACAACCAAAGTCGACACCATCAGGAAGTTCCCAATACCTACGACCATTCGCCAACTTCAGGAGTTCTTGGGAATGGTCAATTACTACAGGCGCTTCATCCCCAACATCGCACAAACCCTGTCACCCCTCGACGACGTCCTGAAAGGAAAAGCAAAAAAACTCAAGTGGGGCTTGCCCCAGCAACAGGCATTCGCTCGGACAAAGGATGCCCTTGCGAATGCCACCACCCCGGCTCATTTCGACGACGACGCGCCCCTGGGACTAACGACCGACGCCAGCAACGTCGCCTGCGGGGCTGTGCTTGAGCAACTCGTCGATGGTTCTCCTTGACCGCTGGCATTCTTCAGCAAGAAATTGAAACCCGCCAAAACAAGATACAGCACCTTCGATAGGGAACTCCTCGCCATCTACCTCGCCGTCCGCCACTTCAGGCACATCTTGGAGGGTACCCCCTTCACGATTGCAACGGATCATCAACCCCTTGTTCACGCCTTCACGAAATCAACGGACGCATGGTCATCCCGACAACAACGTCATCTCGCATCAATCGCCGAATTCGGGTGCACCATACGTTACGCCCTTTCAAGGATTGAAATTGACACGATCCACCAGGGAATCGACTACGCCAATCTCGCAACCAAACAACGCACCGACCGAGAAGCACAGGTTCACCTGACGGAGCCATCCGCGCTCAAGATAAGTGCAGTTCCCCTCGGACCAGCAGGAGTAACTATTCTTTGCGACACCAGCACGGGCCGCCCTCGTCCCTGGGTACCAGCCTCCTGCAGAAGGAAAATATTCGATATCATCCATGGACTTTCATACCGCTCAGGACGCACCACCGCTCGCCTTCTGTCTGAAAAGTTTGTCTGGCCAGGGATAAAAAAGGACGCCCGGGAATGGGCGAGGTCATGCATCAACTGCCAGTCAAGCAAGGTCAGCCGTCACACCGAATCGGGAGTGGGCGATTTTCCCCAGCCAAAAAGACGTTTCGGACATATACACATCGACTTCGTGGGACCATTGCCCCCTTCCGGATCCGCTCGCTACCTACTTACAATCCTCGATCGCTCCACGAGGTGGTTGGAGGCATCGCCGATGACCGAAGCTACGACTCAAGCATGTGCCGAAGCCCTCCTGTCAAGCTGGGTGAACAGGTTTGGCGTCCCTGACGACATCACGACTGACAGAGGCCCCGCTTTCCTCTCAGAAATATGGCTTGCTTTGGCGAACCTGATGGGGACGACGCTCCACAGCACCACGGCATACAACCCCGCGGTAAACGGCATGGTCGAAAGAACGCACCGCGCCCTCAAGGCGTCCCTGATGGCGAGCTGCACCGACGGGGACTGGAAATCATGACTTCCTTGGGTACTCCTCGGCCTTCGCACCGCCCCTCGCGCAGACGGCGAACCTTCGCCCGCCGAAAAAGTTTACGGGGAAGCACTCGCAGTTCCTGGCGAATTCTTTCCCTCATCAACCGACGACATGCAGCTGGATCACCTACGGGACATCGCCAGGAAGTTCAGGCCGTGTCTCAAAACTTACCAGGATAGAACCAAGCACTTCAAGCCAAAAAGCCTGGATGACTGCAAGTACGTTTTCGTCCCTGTCGACGCTCATCGACAACCACTGACTAGACCTTATCGAGGTCCCTACCGGGTTATTAAAAAGACAACGAAAGCCTTCCTTCTCGACGTCCATGGCCAAGAGGACTGGGTCTCAATAGACCGCGTGAAACCAGCGTTTCTCGAAGGAAGCGACACCGCCTCCGCTGGACCTGGCAGACCCAGAGTTCCGCCACAAAACCAGCCGCCCAACGAAGGAAAAATCATCAAACTACGTCAAGAGGAAGAGATCCTTACACCGACCGCCAGCGCGCCCCTCCGTTCAAAAACAAGAGGAACCCTCCGACGCCCGAAGAGATACGAAGATTAATCATCAGCCCTCTACGCCGCCCGACGTCTTGGGGGGGGGGAGTACTTGTAAGGACACCGATCCCTTCGTCGTCCAGAAAATCGACAAACTACTTATTTATTTAAATTCTCTCTTCGCCACACTGTGGTGTCCTATGTATATATATTCCGCTCTACCAGAGCTACATTTTGATATATGTATCGTTTCATAACATGTTTTTGTTAACCCATAATTCATATATTTGTAAGTGTAAGAAAACACATATATTTTGGTGGGCACTTCAATCTGACTTGGCGCCAACGTAATCCTACGTTTCCGTCCGCACCTTGTAATGTATTTCCGTGCGCATTCAAATAAAGTATCAGTTGATCTTGGTGACGCTTGTCTCACTGTCCTTGCAGTACTATAGATACAACCCAGTGTCCGATTTCACGATACTGAGGTGATGGTAGATTATTCATTCTCAATAAGTATAATAGGCTTTGAGCTTATCAAGGGTATTTTGAAACCTGCCAAATAATCACTGGGTACACATCCATAGAAATGTGCTTCATGCTCTAACCTTTTTTCTAGCGTGAATTCTATATCGGCAGTATTCATTTTTACATGTTGCCTACTAGGCTTTTGAACTTCGACTACTACCCTTCCACCTCCACGCGTTGGAATATATATGATTTTGTTATTATTCATTGGCAATTTACAATGAAGCAAGGGATAATGGAAACATAACCTTTCTTAGATTTGAATCTCGACTACTGTCCTTCCAACGATTTATATGCATATATGATTTTGTTATTATGCATACTCAATTTATAATGAAGCAAGGGATAATGGAAACAATTTTTTTTAGATTTGTAATAAGGAAACCATACATTTTAATTCATGGAATACGCACATTTAAAACATATTACAAATACAGTTAATACATTTTATACCTGTCTTTAGGTTTCAAAATCACTGTCGATTTGGGGAACAAACTTTAATTGCGGTATTTTGCCGCTCTTCTTAAGGCGGGTTTACACGGCCGAGCAGCTCGCCGAGCCCGGTTGTCGAACCTACTTGTGAAACGGCTCGAAGAGCTTTCAGACAGTACATCAAACCTCAGTGTGCCTCGTGCTAAAACAACGTCAATGTGTCTCTCGACCAGGACGATTTAATAGCCATTGCTTTAGCAGTGGCACTAAGAAGGAAAAAAAAAAAGATCAAAGTGGACGAAGGATTGGCTACTAAAAAGAGAGAAATTTTCACACACCAACTTGCTTGTTATTATTATTATTATTATTATTAATATTACTAGCCAAGCTACAACCCTACTTGGAAAAGCAAGATGCTATAAGGCCAAGGGCTCCAATAGGGAAAATAGCCTAATGAGAAAAGGAAATAAGGAAATAAATAAATGATGAGAATAAATTAACAATAAATCATTCTAAAAACAGTAACCATCCATATACCAAGGCACTTCCCCCAATTTTGGGGGCTAGCCGACATCAACAAAGAAACAAAACAAAAAGGGGACTACTCTCTACGTTCCTCCAGCCTAACCAGGGACTCAACTGAGTTCAGCTGGTACTGCTAGGGTGCCACAGCCCAACCTCCCACAATTCCACTACAGATGAAGCTTCATAATGCTGAATCCCCTACTGCTGCTACCTCCGCGGTCATCTAAGGCACCGGAGGAAGCAGCAGGGCCTACCGGAACTGCGTCACAATCGCTCGCCATTCATTCCTATTTCTAGCACGCTCTCTTGCCTCTCTCACATCTATCCTCCTATCACCCAGAGCTTTCTTCACACCATCCATCCACCCAAACCTTGGCCTTCCTCTTGTACTTCTCCCATCAACTCTTGCATTCATCACCTTCTTTAGCAGACAGTCATTCTCCATTCTCTCAACATGGCCAAACCACCTCAACACATTCATATCCACTCTAGCCGCTAACTCATTTCTTACACCCGTTCTCACCCTCACCACTTCGTTCCTAACCCTATCTACTCGAGATACACCAGCCATACTCCTTAGACACTTCATCTCAAACACATTCAATTTCTGTCTCTCCATCACTTTCATTCCCCACAACTCCGATCCATACATCACAGTTGGTACAATCACTTTCTCATATAGAACTCTCTTTACATTCATGCCCAACCCTCTATTTTTTACTACTCCCTTAACTGCCCACAACACTTTGCATCCTTCATTCACTCTCTGACGTACATCTGCTTCCACTCCACCATTTGCTGTAACAACAGACCCCAAGTACTTAAACTGATCCACCTCCTCAAGTAACTCTCCATTCAACATGACATTCAACCTTGCACCACCTTCCCTTCTCGTACATCTCATAACCTTACTATTACCCACATTAACTCTCAACTTCCTTCTCTCACATACCCTTCCAAATTCTGTCACTAGTCGGTCAAGCTTCTCTTCTGTGTCTGCTACCAGTACAGTATCATCCGCAAACAACAACTGATTTACCTCCCATTCATGATCATTTTCGTCTACCAGTTTTAATCCTCGTCCAAGCACTCGAACATTCACCTCTCTCACCACTCCATCAACATACAAGTTAAACAACCACGGCGACATCACACATCCCTGTCTCAGCCCCACTCTCACCGGAAACCAATCGCTCACTTCATTTCCTATTCTAACACATGCTTTACTACAGTAACAACGTCAAAAATTAGAGCCAGATGACTGGCGCAATTATTTGCGTATGGATGAAGACACTTATATTAATCTACTGAATCGTTTCAGCCCTTTGATTACTCATGAAAGACCAAGTGTCACTTTACACTATTTAGCATCAGGAAGAATTTATTTTCTTCGTCACGGCGTCTCGTGTGCAGTCAGGCTCGAGTTCTTTCAATATTTCATGCAGAGCCGCTATTCCTTTGTTTCTGGTTACTTTATTGGAATAGTCTTTTGATTTAACTTTCCCTAAAGCTGGATGAGCCCGATATGCATGTATGAAATCAAGTATGACTTCCTTCTCATTCTTGCTTTCATTAATGGCAGCCATAATTAATTTCTTTAATGATGTTTCCTCTAGCAGGTTTGAATAACAACTGAGGTTCGATGCTCGTCGCTCGACACCCGTTCACACGTTCACACCGTTCGTCACACAATGTAGCTCCGCCCACAAAAGTCAAGATGAGCCTGACTTTCATCGAGCCAATCGGCGAGCGCGCTCGACAACCAAATAGCCCGTTTACACGCTCGAACATCAATTCAAACACAGGGTTGTCGAGCCAGGCTCGACGAGCTGCTCGCCCGTGTAATTAAACCGTGTGCCGAATGCTGGTCGTCAACTGTCTCGGTTTTTCGAGGGTTTTTTATTTTTATTTTAGTCGTATTCAATTTCCTCCAGCTTATACGCGATCGCGACCACTTGTGAATCTGTTGGAGTTGACCGTCCATCCATTTGTGGCCTTTGCTGCGTAAGTAGGGAGTTTGAAATAAATGTTTTATCCTCGCCAGCTGTGGTTATATGAAATAATTCTCCTATAGATGATGAAGATGATCCTTCTTCTTTCTTGTTTCTTTTCCAGAAATTCTTTCTGCAGACGTTCGAATGCAGCGATGTATTACGTACCTTCCGGCACGAGTTTCATGACTTCATATTGATTGCTGATCGCACTTACGATAACACCGGTCGTCTCGGCCAGGACTCCTTCGTGAAGACTATGACGAAACTCTTCACTATATTGTAGAGATTTGTGGATTTGACCTTCATCTAGGAGGGGGGATTCCTAACCTGTTAGGAATAAACACTCAGCAATAATTATTGCCCCAAAAAATAATCATTGTCACACACGCACACACACACACACCGCACACACAAAAAAAAAAAAGAAAAAAAAATGCACCTCTATAACCATTATGTTGACTTCAGTTCTAGCAAAATATATGGACAGGCTTACGCTTAGGAAATTCGGGCAATTCTTACCCCAAGAGATGTGCGTCATTATATCTTGACATGATTATCCAAGATCAACTTGAGCGAGTTCCATCCCTGATGAATAACCAGAATCAACTTAGAATATGACACGGTGGTGTATATATATTGCATCTACCCACCCAAACACGCACACACACGCTTGCACACACACATTCAGGCCTAACCTAGGACTTGCCTCCGGCAGACAAAACGATTTGCAACCCACCCGCGGGTATCCTGTGAGCGTACAGCTGTTGTCCTACAAACCACCTCGTCCCTTAGTATTTTGCAACATGGAAAATACGCAAGGAGTTAATATTAAGCCATCAGTGAAATTTCCGTTTGTTTATATTGAAGATTATTTGACCGGGAAAAGTAACAGTGAATGTATTATGAAATCTCAGTTAGTTTACGACACCGATTATTACATTGCAATAAGTGCCAGTGTCTGCATTACTTTTTTTTTCAGTTGGGAGGGGGCAGAAAAGGAAACACGATGATTGCGAAACACACCTTCCAATCAAAAAAAGAAAAGGACAACTACCCTGGAAGTATTAGTTAATACAAACAATGTAATGTGAGGTGATAATATCTTTCGAATTGACCATAGAATGGATTTTTAATTCGACTTTAGAACTTCCAAATAAATTAAAAACCATATTTTCTCTTATTACAGGGCTAACAACTAGACACAAATTGCTCGAAGAACCCCCGCCGCAGGGGATTGCTTCAACATCCAACACATGCATCCCCCCAGATTCGGCCACACCGGGAACGACCGCCACACTAACAACCAGACACAACCAGACTCAGAAGATTGCTTCAACATCCACCGCATGCATAACCCCAGATTTGCCTACACCAACACCAGGGACGACCGCCACTTCAGGACAGATGTTGAAGTCCTTTAGAAGAAAGACATCCTTCAACAAGATGTATATGCAAGAGGAGTATACATTTCCCTCGGTGAGCAAACCACTGTTATTCATAATGTATGCTAGAGATGATATACGGGGCTGTTTAGAACGGTATTTCAATAAAAAAAATAAAATTTCTTCAAAGATCGCTGGTCTTTGACTTCAATCATGAGTAAGCAGGCCTCCTTAACGAAGGAAAAAACAGAAAATACCCTTATGGAGCTGTGGCTCCCGGCCGCAGTTATCGATGCAGATGAAATTGGTGACCTCCTAAATGAATGGGGGGGGTGTGGTAAATTTTAAGTTCCCTTGAATAGTCAATGAATTAATGGGGAGTGGGTGGGTAGTGGAAGGCATTGACAACTTCAATTTTTTTTTCCACCGTCAGGCCATAATGGCTGGGATGGGCACTTCCATTATTCCCTCTAAAGACGTCCGTGGTGGGTTTTTCATCTTTTTCCCTCTGGAATTGGGAATTCCTGTTTTATTCAGGTTCTGACTGCCTATTTCATTGCTAAACAAACCTAAAAACCTCATTGGGGAAATATTGCCCGCTCTGTTAATAGTATCCGCCATTGCATGCAATATGTTAACTTCCACAAGATTGCCTTGCCTATTCAGTGGGAGGACATTTCACGCCTCGAGTTAATGAATCAACTCTCCATTTACATATATGAAATGAAGAGAGGTGGAGATGGGAAGTACCTCCTTCAGTTGGCAAGGCGTGGAACGAAAAAATTCCCAACCATTGCCCCCCCCCCCCCCCTACTATTGGGTGGTAACCGTATTTGCCTCATTAAAGATTTTCATTACTTTTTGAAAAATTTTGCTAGGGCAAATCCTTCCAACCCCCTTTACTTCTACCATAACTATCTATCACAGCATGCAACAAATACCAGAAAAAACAGCATGAAGCTACCTGCAGTTTGTCAGTGACGTTGAGTTTTCCCACTCGTGGGAGTACAGTAAGATTTAGAAACCCCCATAAGACACAAAAGTTTTCTTATATTTGCATCTTTGACTTAGAATCAGCTTTGAAGAAATCCCCTGGGACTTATGGTGTGGAAACCATACACGAATCAATAGCTTATTTCTATATCATTATCGACAGCGATGGAAAAATAGCAGCCTCCATTTATTATTGTGGGAATGATTGCATCGATAACTTTCCGTCAGACCTTAATTATTGTTGGGTGGCGATAAGATCGCAGTGGAAAACATTCCCCATTGATATGACGACCAAGGATTAAAGAACTTTCCAACAGCCGGCCGTATGCCAGCTGTGTAAGATTCTGTTCAAGTACAGCCGTGACAAGCACAGATACCATGACCATGCCAAACCCGAGAATAACTTTATTGGGGCTTACTGCATGCATTGTAATTTAGTATGCTGCGAACTTAAAACTCGACTCACTGTTTTTGCACACAACTCTAGTTACGACCTGGGTCTTATACTTAAGGAACTGAAAAATAAAATCAATGATGAAGCAAGGACTAAAAATGAAGCAAACGACCGTTGAGAATCTAATTTTCCTCAACTCTCTAGCCTTTTTAGGTTCTTCTTTAGATAGTTTAGCCTCTGAATATTTTAGGGATGGAAGGAAGGATTGCTTAACGGAGGAAATGTTAAGTAGTATTAAGGATGAGAAATTAAAGGGTGAAGTCATTCAAAGCAAATTAACTTTCTGCTATGACTATATAGACAGTCTTACAAAATTCGAGGGCACTCAGTTGCCCCCCCAAATCGGCATTTTATAACAGTCTAAAGGCGTGCAATGTATCAGAGGAGAAATATAAATGGGCTCAGTGTGTTTAGGCTATAAGCAAGTGTAAAACACAAAGATTTTCTTCTCCTTTATCTCATTGTAGACGGCTTTATTGGAGGATATTCTTATTTGGTAGCATTTTATACTTTATGATAAGTATGGTCTTGATTTACCACACTATGTTTCACTTCCATCCTATGCCCTAGACAGCTTTCTTAAGACAAGCAAGATTGAGCTGGATCACATCTTTGAAGAGGAATTATATAATCTAATCAGACGCAATGTCATGGGGGTTTTCACTTCTGTGGTGCGGCAATCATTCACTGCCAACAACCGTGAAATAAATCCATAACTTAATCCAGATCTCCACCAAACTTCTTACATCCTTTATTTAGACTTCAACTCTCTATATGCAACAGTTATAACTAAGAACCTTCCCACTGGTGGAATTCGTAAACTTTCTGTTAAAGAAAAGGATCAGTTTTTAGGAAGGGGTATTGAAAATGCTATTACAAATGGGGACAAAAGACACTGGCTCCTCATCACTACTAAAACACCTTCAGAAGAAGTTGCTAGAGCCACTGATGAACTGTTGTTATGCTTATCCCACGAGGAAGTTGCTTTTAGAAATCTATCACCCTACTGTAAAAACGTACTACAACACGAAGGAGGGTGCATGACTGTAAAGTGTAAAAAGCTTATGGCCACCCACCACAATAAAAAAAGAATATCCTATTTCCCTCCCGCTTTTGCAGCTGTATATGGACTTAGGCCTGGAACTAGAGGTTGTGCATTCAATCTATTAATTCATTCAAAGTGCTTACATGAGGGATCTTATTAATACTAACATAGAAGTGAGGAGCACAGCAACCTCATCAACAGAAAAAAAAAGCCTTCAAAACCATGAGTAACTGCATCTTTGGAAAAACTTTACTCAACCCTTTGAAATACGCCGAAAAAAAGTAAAGTTGTCACTAAAGCAGTCTCCTACTTAAAGGAAGCCTGGAATCCAAGGCTAAAATCAACCATCCAATTGTCTGAAGACCGTATTATCTGTACTTCCACCCTCCCATAGGTCGCCATCAATGTGCCTAATTACATAGGTTTTGCCATTCTAGAATCAGCCAAGTTTGATCTTTACTATTTCTTTTATAAGGTTCTCAAGAATAATTATGGTGATAAGGTCAAACTCATTTACACCGACACAGGTAGTTTCATTTTTGCTCTGGAAGTTAGCGATCTTAATTCGGAGTTGGCTCAAGAACCCTTCGACGTTGATCACCTGCATTTTAGTAATGAGAGAAAAAGGGAGCTAAGGCTTGTAAAATTAGAAATAGTGAGCAATCTTATAACCGAATTGAAAGTGCTAGTTAAGAAGCAGGGCCACAATAATCAGGCAAAAGATATTCCAGGCCACATGCATGCTTCTATAAAGCACGATCAGTATTCCCAAATAATGGAAGATCATCGAATCAACTATCTCACTGTGCAGGCAATTAGAAATGTGAGAGGGCAGATGAATACCACTAGGGTAAAAAAGAAGGGTCTCTCGGCCTTTGATTCAAAACGTCATCATTTGAGTCCATACATCTCTTATGCATACGGACATCCAGATATTGAAGGGGGGGATGAGAAAGTTGCAACCGGAGCTCCAGTTAACAATCCCTTTCCCAAACTGCCGAAACCACCTCCGTAACCACTTCCACGTGTATTATGTATTGACATAATTTTGCTTTGGTTTACGTCAGCCTTGTTACTGCATTTTTGTTTTATGTAAAACTAGCATAAGGTTTAGTTAATAAGGTTTCAGTTGTAAATTTTATTTTTTTCATTTGAAGTGCTGTTTTAACCTCCTCCCCACTTACTTAAAGATTTATAAGTGTCTAGTTTAACACTTGTTTCTTTTCTGTGTTTTTCGAGCCCTTGGTGAGAAGAGACACCTTTGTTTACGTGCAAGAAAGTCGATTGCTTGAAGACACAGTTTGAGCTCGCCACTCCCCTGACCTACTGCAGCAGCTGGCTTATGTGAGCGTTTTAGAGGATTGCGATGCCAACGTTTGACGGCTTTAAGCAGGCGCATTTCGGCCACCTGCAGTGATTTGTGATTTCTGTGTGTTTTCTTCTGCAGTCCTTGGCGCCGATGTAGGAATCCCGGCATCAAGGTGGACGCGGGAGGGACACCGCCGCCAATGCGTTTTAGTGATCCTCGACGTAGGCAGTTGCAGGAGCTTTGGAGCTTGTGGTGACAAGTAGGGAGGCAGTTGTTAGGTATAAGATATTTTTTACTTTTTTGGGGTTGGGGACCAGAGCTCCATTTCTCTCCCTTTGATGAGGAGTCCTGCGAAGCTGCACTCCCTACGGTAGCTGAGTGATGATGTTGTTATTGGAGTCGCTACTTTGGTTGGAGCAGGGGGTGGTTTCATCCAGCCCCAAAGAGTTTAAAAATATATATATATTTTTTGTGTGTGTGCTTTGTTGAGATTGTGGTGTTTCACGTTAAGAACTTCATTAATATTAAACTCTGTCTCAGTGTGTGCCTTTTTAGACATTAATGTTCATATGGTAAACTGTTAATTGTTAATTCTAATTGTTAGGTAGTCACAAGGCTGACTGTTCTAATTTTTGTTGTTAATAAATATTGTTAAGTTTTCCCAAGTGTTTTTGTTTCCGCTGACCAATTTGCTGTTGGGTATTTTCATAAACACTGACCTCTCTTATCATGCAATGAGAACTTGCACCACGGCCCGACAAGGGTAGTAACATATTTGGCTACCGTGACAGGATAGAGAGCTCAGGGTATCCGGTATTTTGGTCGGTGGAGTGACACTCGGGTGGACTCTTCAATATTTATTTTTTCCCTTGAATTTTTTAGGGTTCTACAAAATGGAGGAATTGGTTTTTGATCCAGCTGAATTTTTGGGGTCAGTTGATTGCATTAAGTATTTGCCCCTGCTAGGTAAGAAACAATTAGTTGAGTGTGCTAGGAGGTTGGGTGTTCCACGGAAGGCGACGAACACCAGAGCAGAGATATGGGTAGCAGTTAGGGATAAAACCAAGCAGGAGTTACCTGAAGCTGAACATTCAGTGAGTGAGAGTGAGGTAATTGGTGATGGTGAGGAGAGTTTGAGTGAGGGTTTAGAAGAGGACAAAGTAAGTATGAGGGCTGGTCTAACTCTGTTTGAGGATCCTCCTGACGTAGGTACCATTTACGAGGGTCCAGCAAATTTTCCCAAGGGTTCGTGTAATGTGTCCTCTAATACGTTCTTGGACCCCTTGATTCTGTACCCTTCAAATCTCTGGCCCCTGTTAATGTATTGGGTGACTCCAAGGAGGAGAAGGAATACAACCTTATTTGTAAACGCGTAGAGTTGCGAAAAATGGAGTTTGAGGAGAACGAGCGGGTAAGGTGCCATGAGTTGGAGATGGAGAAATTTAAAATAGATATGTCTAGGTAGC
Source organism: Palaemon carinicauda (assembly GCF_036898095.1). NCBI lineage: Eukaryota > Metazoa > Arthropoda > Malacostraca > Decapoda > Palaemonidae > Palaemon > Palaemon carinicauda. The sequence continues at coordinate 90,824,648 of NC_090729.1, forward strand.
AGGGGGCCAATTTGATAAGTTCCCCTAAAGATACCTTCCAAGAACGGTTTAACATAGGTGCTGCACTATAATTGGTGCCAGTGTTTAACGAAAAGAATGTCCTTGAGTTCTTCAAGGCATTTGAGCATGTGGCCTCCCGATTGTCTTGTACCACAGAAATGTGGACTGTATTAATACAGTGTAGGTTAGTGGGCAAGGCAATGCGGGTGTATAATGCCTTGGAGGAGGGAGTAGCTCGGGATTACCAGAAGGTAAAAGCCTTAATTTTAAAGTCTTACGACTTGGTCCCTGAGGCCTACCGCCTCCGGTTTCGCAACTATACGAAACACCCTGCGCAGTTTTTCATGGAGTTTGCACGCATCAAGGAGGAACAGTTCGAAGACTGGCTGAAAAGTTGTCAGATAGTCACTTTTGCTGCGGTACGTGAACTGTTGCTCCTTGAGGAGGATAAGAGGGCCTATAGCAGGAAGTTGATAGTTCACCTGGAGGAGGTAAAAAGTGTGAAATTGAGTAGTGCCGCTCAGTTAGCGGATGAATTTGTATTGACTCACCGTTCAGGTAGCGGCAATTTTACTTAAAAGACTTTAGATAATCAAACATCTTGCTCCCCTAATGGTGGTAGGAGATGGGAAACCTCCTTGTCGACTCCCCATATCCCTAAGAATGGTAATATTAATTCTAATTCTTTTTCAGGTGATAAGGATGTGGGTAGAGTCCAAGGAGGTCCTCCTCCCCCTAAAGGTTTTGCTAATAGAGACTTCCCAGGTGGGGGAAATAACAGGTATAATGGAAATAGAAGCTTAGGCCGTAAAGGAAGCTGTTTTTGGGGCAACAAGCCCGGGCATTTCCAAAACCAATGTAATGTAGCGCAATAATCAAAGTCGTGTAGCGTTAGTTAATGATAAGTCAGGGGTTAGTAGCAGTAGTCCTGTAGACAGACCTGTAGTAGATAGGAGTAGTTTAGTAAATAGTAGTAAGCCTAATGCTCCTAATCCCCAATCGTGACTCAAGTACGACAAATATGTGTGGCCCGGAAAGTTGATTTTTGGCTCGCGTGTTGTCCAGGAGAAGTTTTTTAGGGACACTGGTTCTGCCCGGTCGTTAGTCATGAAGAGGGCTCCGAATGGTTTTGAAAAATATACTGGAAATTTTGTATTGTTAGGAGGTTTTCCGGATTCAGTTGTGTCCGCTCCTTTGGTTAATGTCCGCATGTCTTTTCCAAGATATGATTGCGTCACTGAGTTAGCTGTGGTGGATAGTCTACCTATTCCGGGTATTAATGGTATCCTGGGAAATGATATGCTGGATAGTGAAGGACGGAAGTTGTTCCCTATATTATCAGTAAATGCTAGTCCCGTGGCTGTAATGACTCAGTCCGCAGCAAAAGCTGCTAATTTACTTGATGTGGAGAGTGATGATGACTTAACGTTAAGTAGTGTAGAGTTAGATGTTTTAAGGCCCTGGCCTGTAGAGAGTAGTTGTAGTGATGTAGTTAATATGACACTTGATTGAGACAGAGCTGCTTTTATTAAAACTCAAAAAGATGAATTTAATTTTGATTTGGGCGAGGTTGAGGATCTGACTAAACCTAGTTTTGGAGTTATAAAGAGCTTATTATATAGGGTTAGTCGTCCCACATCTGATAATTTAAATAAAACTGGCCGGGTGGAACAGATTGTGGTACCTTCTCAATTCAGAAATTCTGTTTTGGAGTTAGCTCATACTAATCTTTTTCAGGTCATTTGGGTGTGTTAAAAACTTTACATAGCCTGGCTAGGTATTTTTGGTGGCCTGGAATTAAATTGAGTGTGAAGCAGTTTATCAGAGAGTGTGAGACTTGTCAGATTATGGGTAAACCAAATCGGGGGATCCCTAAAGCCCCGTTGTATTCCATACCTGCTATAGGTGATCCATTTTCTGAGTTAGTAATTGATGTGGTAAGTCCCTTACCCAAAACTAAAACAGGTTACGTATATTTACTAACTATCATAGATAGAGCCTCTCACTTTCCTGAAGCTATACCTATGAGGCGTATTACTTTCAAGGTTGTCTTTGAAAAATTAATGGATTTTTTTTCCAGGTATGGTCTCCCTCGTGTAATTCAGACCGACTGCGGGACAAATTTCACGAGTAAGGTATTTAGGGGTAAATGTGTTGAACTGGCCATTCAGCACGTTATCAGCATACCTTATCACCCGGAGAGTCAAGGGGTGGTGGAAAGGTTCCACCAGACCCTCAAGTCTGTCCTTAAGAAAGATTGTTATGATCATGATAGTGACTGGGACAAAACCCTCCCTTTTGCCCTCTTTGCTATCAGGAATCACCCTAACTCTTCCACTGGTGTAGCTACTTTCGAGTTGGTATTTGGGCACAAGGTTCGTGGGCCATTGGAAATTGTTTTTGAAATGCTCAAATCCAACCGGAAGGAGGAAATGAATGTTAATAAGTTTGTGGAAGACATGAGGGGAAGAATGGTTAGTGCCTGGAAGTTTGCCAGGGAAAATTTGGAATGGTCCCAGTCAGTAATGAAGAACAACTTTGACAAAAAGGTAAAGCTACGTTCATTTGAACCTGGGGAGTTGGTTTTTGTGCTGAGTATGAACCCGGATAGTTTTCTCGAACCAAGATATAAGGGCCCTTGGAAGGTTTTGAGGAAACTGTCAGAGGTTAACTATGAAATTGAGGCTCCCGGTTCAAGCCGTAAATGTAGAATATTACATGTTAATTGTCTGAAACCTTATATTGGTAAGCAAGGTGACCCATTAGTGATATTATCCGAGCCTGTGTCTGTGATATTGGATGTGCCTCCCGAGGACTCTGACGAGTCAGGGAGTCAGTTTCCTTCGGATGCATTGGGTGAAAATATGCAAAATTTGGAGATGTTAAAAAGTAGTTTAGATCATTTACATGTTAACAAACGGGAGGATGTGCTTAATTTAATTTATTCCTTTTCAAATCTTTTTCAGGATGCTCCAGGTAGGACAAATATTTTAAGTCACGACATTGATGTAGGTGATGCTTCCCCTCTGAAGCAGAGTCCTTACTGGCTGAACCCAGTAAAATGGGATTTGGTCAGTAAGGAGACAGAGTATATGTTGAAACATAACCTTATTCAGCCATCTGTAAGTCTCTGGAGTTCTCCTATTGTATTAGTAAAGAAAGTAGACAGTAAGTTCCGCATGTGTGTGGACTACTGTAAAGTGAACACCATTACGAAAAATTATTCTTTTCCTCTCCCTTGTATTGATGATTGTCTGGATCGGATTGATTCTGCCAAATTTATTACTAAGCTGGATCTTTTAAAGGGTTATTGGCAGGTTCCATTGTCCGACCGAGCTCGTGAAATATACGCATTTGTCACTCCGTTTGGCCTATACGAGTATAAAGTTATTCCTTTTGGAATGAAAAATGCTGCATGTACTTTTCAATGGCTCATGAATAGGGTAATTTGTGGTTTGGAAGGGGTGGAAATTTATATTGATGACTTGGTAGTATATAGTAATGACTGGGATACCCACATGTTAAGGTGTAAGGTTTTTGAAGCCCTTAGATCTGCAGGGTTAGTTGTTAATTTGGCAAAGTGCGAATTGGGCCAGGCCAAGGTTTGTTATTTGGGTCACGAGGTTGGTTTAGGTCAGGTGGCTCCGAAACAAGCTAACCTCGAGGCGATTATAAATTTGAAAAGGCCTGATAATGTTAGAGAAGTAAGAAGAGTGTTGGGCATGATGGGTTATTACTGCAGATTTATGCGTAATTACTCTGATCTTGCTCAGCCTCTTACTAGTTTATTAGAAAAAGGAAAAAAGTTCTTGTGGTCGGATCAGTGTGAGGAATCTTTTAATAAACTTAAATCAGTATTAAATACTAACCCCATTTTGGCTTCCCCAGATTTTCAGAAGCCTTTTATTATAGCAGTAAATGCCAGTGACGTCAGCATTGGAGTTGTCCTTTTTCAGAGAAAGAAGGATGGTATTCATCCTGTGTTTTACTATAGCAAAATACTTCTGGCGGCAGAAAAACGTTACTCCACCATGGAAAAGGAAGCTCTTTCTTTGGTCCGCGCTCTTAACTATTTCAAGCCGTACGTGACAAATTTTTCTATCCTGGTTGAGATATGGACGAACCACAATCCTCTGGTTTTCATCGAGCGGATGAAGGGAGCAAACCAGAGGATTTTGCGCTGGGCCCTTTTTCTGCAGGAATCCAATTTAGTTATAAAACAAGTTAAAGGGACTGACGACAAAATTCCTGACACCCTCTCTAGAATTTAGTGTGCTTACCTGATCCTTCTCATACACCCCCTTGCTCGTTTCTCCATTGAGATTGTATGGAAAAAATTTGTTAGGATGTAGTTCTGTTTAGATAAAAGCTTTTTAGAAAAAGTTTAGGAGGTTTCTTTGAGTGGTATACACTCTACTGTTTTATAAAGGTTCCCCTAAATTAATTATTGATTGTCCCGATATACTAAGACTTTTGATTGTATAATAATATATATGACTTTTTGGACTATAATGCTGGTTATTGTAGGTTAAGGTGTATGTCTGGGGGCGTAGCTATAAGTTTATTTAGGTTTAGTTAGGTAGGTTTGTTTCCGTAGAATTAGAGATTTTCGACGAAGTACGGTAATATTGGATCTTTAGAATAATGGTAAGCTATATAAAGCTTTTGGTTTGTATTCTTTAGGGGTACTTTCTCTTTGGTTTTAGGTTTATTGTTCTGTTATTATACTTATTGTTCTTACTTTACAGGTGCATTTCCATTTGTATAAAAAAAAAGATAATTTTTCAGTTTGAATTTTTTTTTTTCTTCGGGGAGGAAGGTATTATGTATTAACATAATTTTGCTTTGGTTTACGTCAGCCTTGTTACTGCATTTTTGTTCTATGAAAAATTAGCATAAGGTTTAGTTAATAAGGTTTCAGTTGTAAATTTTATTTTTTTTCGTTTGAAGTGCTGTTTTAACCTCCTCCCCACTCGCTTAAAGATTCATAAGTGTCTAGTTCAACGCTTGTTTCTCTTCTGCTTTTTTCGAGTCCTTGGTGAGAAAAGACACCTGTGTTTACGTGCAAGGAACTCGATTCCTTGAAGACACAGTTTGAGGTCGCCACTCCCCTGACCTACTGCAGCAGCTGGCTAATTTGAGCGTTTTACAGGATTGCGATGCCAACGTTTGACGGCTTTAAGCAGGCGCATTTCGGCCACCTGCAGTGATTTGTGATTCCTGTGTGTTCTCTTCTGCGGTCCTTAGCGCCGACGTCATCAAGGTGGACGCGGGAGGGACACTGCCGCCAACGCGTTTTAGTGATCCTCGACGTAGGCAGTTGCGGGAGCTTTGGAGCTCGTGGTGACAAGTAGGGAGGCAGTTGTTAGGTAGGAGATATTTTTCACTTTTTTGGGGTTGGGGACCAGAGCTCCATTTCCCTCCCTTTGATGAGGAGTCCTGCGAAGCTTCACTCCCTATGGTAGCTGAGTGATGATGTTGTTATTGGAGTCGCTACTTTGGTTGGAGCAGGGGGTGGTTTCATCCAGCCCCAAAGAGTGTGAGATATATATATATATATATATATATATATATATATATATATATATATATATATATATATATATATATATATATATATATATATATATATATATATATATATATATATATATATATATATATTTGTGTGTGTGCTTTGTTATTTAATTATTTGACTCTCTCTCGTTGAGATTGTGGTTTTTCACGTTTAGAGTTTCATTAATATTAAACTCTGTCTCAGTGTGTGCCATTTTAGACATTAATCTTCGTATGGTAAACTGTTAATGGTTAATTCTAATTGTTAGGTAGTCACAAGGCTGAATGTTCTGAATTTTGTTGTTAATAAATATTGCTAAGTTTTCCCAAGTGTTTTCGTTTCCGCTGACCAATTTGCTGTTGGGTATTTTTATAAACACTGACCTCTCTTATCGTGCAATGAAAACTTGCACCACGGCCCGACAAGGGTCGTAACAACGTGTTTATGAAAATTTATGGAAGAAGAGAGAAGAAAAGGTTAGACTATTTTCCTCTAAACTTTGGAAATTCTTCTATAATGGAATGGCAGAAAAACGGGGAGGGGTGAATAATAATAATAATTATAAAACTTTGATGTGTATAATTACCATGTCTGCTTTTCTCCATGTATTGTATTGCTAGAGAAAATAAAAGGTTGACACTTTCCATTAAAGGTTTTATTTATTCCATGGTACTTATATCATTACATTTATACAACTCTCAGTTGGATGGAGGATCAGTTAAAATGTACAAGTGTTTTAAATCGGAAGATTTGGACCTTTTTAGAGAGCCAGCACATATCATTGTGTCTGGTTTCTCCAACTCGGGTAAATCCTACCTTATAGAAAAATTAATAGTAAAGTATGAAAGTAAGTTTACGCACATTGTAATGTGCGGTGTTGATCAACATACTTTGAAATCGTATCCAGTAATAGGACCAAATCCCTCACTCTTTGCAAATATCGTAGACCCCATGAGTGAGATAGATACGGAAGCTGGATCATACTCTTATCTTATATATCCTGGATGATATATTTCTCGAAGTTGTACAGGACAAAATTGTTATGGATGTCTTTACTAAGGGGTGTCATAAAAGTATCTTGGTTATATTTATTACACAAAATATGTTTTACACTGGAAAATACGCTAGAAATGTAAGTATAAACGCCTCTCATATGCTATTGCTGAGAACAAGGGATACATCACAAGTTGAGTTATTAGAAAGGCAAATATTTGATTCACCTTTATCAAAGAAATTTGTGAATGTTTATAAAAAGGCTGTTAAGTCTAAACCTTTTTCCCATTTGCTGGTTGATTCAAGCTTAAATACTCCTAGCGAACTCCAGTTGAGGACAAATATAGCAAGGAGTTCCTTGTGCGAGGTTGATTTTGGAGAATGGGAGATATAAAGAGGAAGATTTTGGAAACGGTATATGAAAATTATTCTTACCGATCAAGTTTGTGAGGTATTAATTCCATTTACAGAGTCGCCAGAGCTTTACAGTAGACGCGCGAATTACCGTAAATGACGTAAAAGACTATTTGACCACGAAAGATGGCCATACTCTGCATACACAAAAAGAAAGAAATATCCCAGATGTCAAATGGTATCTCCAGCTCCAAAAGTTATCATCAGCTGCGATCTCGCCGATATGCGGCGTTTATCTAAATTCAGCAAGGGTGTAAACTACCTTTTGATTTGCATAGACATTTTCTCCCTTTACCTCAAGATTATTCCTATTATTATTATTATTATTATTATTATTATTATTATTATTATTATTATTATTATTATTATTATTACTTGATAAGCTACAACCCTAGTTGGAAAAGCAGGATACTATGAGCCCAGGGGCCCAACAGGGAAATTAGCCCAGTGAGGAAAAGAAACAAGGAAAAAATATCTTAAGAACCGAAACAACATTGAAATAAGCATCTCCTATATAAACTATAAAAACTTTAACAAAACAAGAGGAAGAGAAATTAGATAGAATAGTGTGTCAGAGTGTAACCTCAAACAAGAGAACTCTATCCCAAGACAGAGGAAGACCTTGGTACAGAGGGTACGATACTACCTAAGACCAGAAAACAATGGTTTGATTTTGGAGTGTCCTTCTCCTAGAAGAGCTGCTTACCATAGCTTAAGTGTCTCCTAAAGTAGCCACTGAACAATTACAGTGCAGTTATTAACCCCTTGGGTGAAGAAGTTGTTTAGTAATCTCAGTGTTGTCATGTGTATGAGGACAGAGGAGAATATGTAAAGAATATGCCAAACTATTTGATGTATGTGTAGGCAAAATGAACTGTAACCAGAGAGAAGGATCCAATGTAGTACTGTCTGGCCAGTCAAAGGACCCCCTTTACTCTCTAACGGTAGTATCTCAACGGGTGGCTGGTGCCCTGGCCAAACTACTACCTACTTAAAAACAAAAAGGCCCAGACTCTGTTAAAAGGCCTAAAAGCAATCCTTTCTCTACTTCAATTTCAGGGCGTGAGTCGGCTTCTTACCGACAGGGGATCAGAATTTTATAACAAACTTACGATCAAGTACAGTTAGAATAAAAAGAACACCGACACTCAGGGGAAATCTTTCGTCAGATGGCTCTTGTGTTCCGATGACAAAAAGGACGAGGAGTTGCTCTTCTTACAACTTCTACGAAATGGGCGGAGTATTCTCAAACTTTAGCGAATCAGACAGTAAAGGGATGTCTTTGTTAGCAAAAGAATACAAATATTACAAATCGAGTTGCCATATTTCAATTCTGTATAATCATTTGACGTCTCAACTATTCACTACAAACACAAAACACACACATACACACATATTATATATATATATATATATATATATATATATATATATATATATATATATATATATATATATATATATATATATATATATATATATATATATATATATACCATTATTTTTCAATTGCTACTTTTTCGTAAGAGGAACCAAGTAGACACTTTCCAGGAAAGATGGGGTGGGGTGGATTTCTCCTTCAACCCCCTGCCCCGGCCTTTCCGACACTGAGCAAGAAGGAGAGTCATTTCTGTTTTATGGTTTGTGGAGACAGGCTGATTGTAGACTCATGATACAGCCTGTAAGATATTGTATCATTGCCTGAGATTTATTTGATAACCGTCAATGTTCTAGCAAATTTGGCTAACCTAATTCATTATTAGTTGATTTGTAAAAGATAGCAGCAGTAGAATAAAGTAGCTGCTGTTGATGGAAGGTCGATAAGTAACGAAATTTAATTATTAACTTTGCATAACAAGTAATCGATGATGGATACAATAGATACTAATCACTGCAAAGCACTTTGGATATAATCAGAATTTAATATTTCGTATCGAAAATAGTTTATAGAGAGGTAGATGAGGAGGCTATCACATTCTGGCAAAGGGTTCAAAAAATTTGTTTTATTGACAAATCATAGTCTCAGAACGACATAATTTTCAGAAATTTTGTCATGAAACTATGATATACCTATTTTCCCGTAATGAATTCTCGTCTAATTTTTCCGGAAAAAATACACGAATAGATGGTATAAGCACGAAATGATTCCCCATTCTAATACCCTGATTGTAAGTTATCAATGATTATATGATTGCTAGTAGTTTTATCTTGAGAAATTAAACAGCTTTGAGATCAAACCAACTTCTTATAAATTCCATGCACAAAGGTCTTATAATCTTGATTCAAATAGGATTAGCTTTGTATGATAAAGTCCTTATTTACAGTGATCAAGTGCCCGAATTAGCATAGCTGTGGGGTGCTAGATGTAGGTCTCTTGACCGGGAAAATTACGCCAGGTAGATGAGCGCTTAACAAGCGAAAAATGCATTACTATCTGTGATGCTCTAGTTCGGATTGTTCGAGCAATAGCTATCCATACCAGCTCCTCAACCTATCAGGGTATTAGTTAAAACACAATTTCTACAGCTGGTGTCGTAAGCGGGGGAAGGAAAAAAGCAAATATAAAAATATCTCGGAAATAAATGTTTGATTGTCCTTTTAATCACTAACTTATACAGCTGTGGAGCGATACTCATGGATTCCTAAATATTTTTTCTTATTCTTAAGATTGTATTTCCTGAGCTTCTTCCTCTATCCCCTGATTCTTTATTTAACATTTGTGTTTCTTTCTATCATCATTCATTCATTTATCTATTAGACATTATCTTTAAAATGAATGCCCTTTCTGCCTCGGTGCTCGTCTTAGGCCGTTAACTTTGGTTCTTAGCTTCTCACTGTGCCTTTATAAAAGAAATCTCTCCCAAGCGGCAGCAGAAACACCTTCACTTGACCATTCCAACTTGGAACTATTTGATATTTGTGTGAAGACAAGAGAATATATTCGTTAGCTGGATTCCGGAATAAGGCATTTGGAGCACTGTATTTCATTTTCCTCTATCTTCGGTTTTACAATCTCCATCAAAGTAAAAAGAAAATTTCATTGTAAAGCATGCTTCCATGAATAAGTGGTGCCACTCAGATTTTTTATACAATATATATCCCATTCATTTTTCATTATTCCAGTTAACGAATATATCTTAGTTGATTTTAAAGCAACTGGTTAAATTCTCCTACAGAGCATTTAAGGTATATAGAGGAGTAGGCCTACAAAATATAATGATCAAACTATATGCAGCCGGACAAATGTTGGTATACGGATCCTTAAGGAAACAAATCCTCCAAACGCCCAAAAGCAAAAGATGACTCACTTGTAATAACTATCTCCAATTTTGCCATTTGGTCTCAATAATTATCAAGTGAATTAAACAATTGCGATAAAAATTGAATTCGCAATGTAGCAAAGATTTTGCTGTGTATGTTTAAGATTTTAGTTCAAATGGCAATGCTAATCATTCAAGGCCAAGATAGCAGACGGTGAGACGGCAAGGATCAACGATGGAAATGTGTAAAAAAAAAAGGGGGGGGGGGGGAAAGTGGCCTAGGGTCTAAAGACTGGAATGGTGGATACCCCTGAATCTGAATAATTTGGGGTATAATTTACAAGAAAGTATCCTCACGTATTACGAAATGTTACAATCAGTGAATATCTGTAAACTGGAAGTAGATTTTAGCAGTCAATCTAGCATCTGAAAAGTAACGATAAGCTTTTGGAAGCATAATACAATAATTTCTATTGGAAACATTGCATAATAAAGACAAACAACAGTTTGATATGCATAAAAGTCCAAAAAGGAGTTTATGTGCTGGTAGATTACTTCATTAACTAGAGTAAGTTCAAACCATTTGATCTCTCTCTCTCTCTCTCTCTCTCTCTCTCTCTCTCTCTCTCTCTCTCTCTCTCTCTCTCTCTCTGAACGTCCTTTATGTGGTTATAACTCATGTATAGTATTTTTTATTAATATTTTTCAACATAGAAACAATATTGAAATTACTTTTTTCGTTCATCGGTAACTTGAACAGACTAATGTCAAAATTATCTAATATAGCTGTTAACGGAAGGAATTGTTTCGCTACGACACTCCAAGATTTTCTAAATGATTTTGTAGGTTCATATATATATATATATATATATATATATATATATATATATATATATATATATATATATATATATATATATATATATATATATATATATATATATATATATATATATATATATATATATATATATATATGCTGCATATACATACACACACACACACACACACACATATATATATATATATATATATATATATATATATATATATATATATATATATATATATATATATATATATATATATATACTTTATATATATATACTTTATATATATATATATATATATATATATATATATATATATATATGTGTGTGTGTGTGTGTGTGTGTGTGTGTGTGTGTGTGTGTGTGTGTGTGTGTTTGTGTATTCAGTATTTGTAGTGGATATTTGAGACGTAAAATGATAACTGAGAATGAAATATGGCAACTCGATTTGTAACATTTCAATGCTTTCGCTAAAAGACAGCCCTTTACTCTTTTTGATTCACCTAGGTTGGAGAAGGCTCCGCCCATTTCGTAGCAGTAGTAAGAGGAGCAACTCGTTTTCTGTTTTGTCATGGGAACACTAGAGACATCTGACGTAAGATTTCCCCTGAGTGTCGGCGTTCTTTTGATTCTAACTGTACCTAAAAGAAAAGAATATAAAACTTTACAGCATTTCCTCTTATGAAATTAAAGCAACCATTGCAGATCATGTTATACGTACTCTAAAGCAAAAGATATATAAACATTTAACTCTGAGAAATACTCTCACATATCTTGACGTCCTCCCTGAACTTGTAAAAAACTATAATAGGTCCCCGCACAGAGGGTTGGGAGGGAAAGTGTCCCCCCTCGAATTTCATGGATATATGGACCCGGAAATCATTAATCGGTAATTTCGGCGAATGTATAAAGCAAGCATCTTTACATCGAAACACAATAGTAAGGCGCTAGACGTAAATCAGTCAATGCGCTTTGCAAGTGGACTTCGTCGGTTTGTATTCCATCATGGGTATAAAATTCACAATACATTAGAAATATTCAAAATTTGAAGCGTGGACAGGAGACAGGCTCCATTGACTTATTATCTGGAGCGTATTTTTTTTATAAAGAGGAACTAACTCCAACAGCCATACCAGAAAATTTCCCTATTGACATTATCCAAAAAAAAATTACGAAGGGCAAACTCAAGTATCTCGCATCGTAGAGGGGATACCATCCGCGTTTTAACTCGTGGGTGGATAGTAAAGATGTTGAAAGGCTGCCAGGGGAAACTTAAAATTGAAATCACACATATACAAACACGGGGATTTTCTTCTCTTCTTAAATAACCTCTCACAGAAAAAAGGGCTGAATTAATTTCTTTGCTAAAGAGAACGCATCTTGACTGTTTATCAGAGATCTTCCCTAACTTTTTGAAGAAAAATCTAACTCGTGATAGTACAGCAGAAAAGGTTAAAAAAAAAAATATGGGGGAGAAATAAAGACAGTAGCTTGGAAAAAGACGCCGCTTGAAAAAAGAAAAAGAAAAAGATCTTATCATCACAGAGAGGGGCTGCCATACTTTCCGTACTTCTCCCTTTAGCAGCAAGTCTGACTGGGGGTTTGTTAGGGAGATGCAAGGCCAATACAAACAGGTCAGAGTCAGACGGACAGAACTGTCATTTTCGCTCCGCTCTCTGACTGTGACGTTAGGCCAGCCGCAACTGGCGATTCTCCAGTGGGCTGCGGGCGCTTTGTATATTAAGGTGTTATTGTTATTTCTCCTTGAGTAATTCTTGCTATTGGCTACTTAACATGATACTTCCGTTATCAGAAAATTCAGAGAATGCTCAAAGAGTTTTCTTTTCATATAAAATAATTTTACTGTAGACTAAGTACAGAAGCGTGAATTGATTAGCAGCTGTAGTTGTTAATTTTTATTGATGAAAATAATTTGTACACACTTGAATGCAAACAGAAATAATCTTAATAAATTTTACAATTCCTTGATTGAAGATCTTGAAATTTATAAGTATTTCCACATATCTAAATATCTTTCTAAAGAATTCAATAACGTCTTCTGGGACCTTTCCTCCTGATCGTTGCAATTCAGCAACGACAGTTTTTTCTGCATGCTGTGCCTAACGAAAGTGAGGACTCCTGAATTTTGTTGAAGACTTCTCGTAGGAGAGTTAATTGCGAAGAAAATTCCTTTGATGGTATATATAGCTCACCTCTGTTTACCATCCCAATCCACGATTCATTCGTATTTTTACACACTTTCATCTTTCTTCCTAATTGTAGATATTTTGCAGCAAATTTTAACAATATAACCACCTACAGTATATATTCATAAGCTTCATCTTTAATTACAGAGAGTTCAAAATCTAAATATTTAAACAATGAGCAGGGCACGTATATTTTTTATGCCAATTTTTTTTTTTATTGCATACAGACTCATTTGATTGTTATTCTTTGACATGACATTTGCTTTTTTTCACTAATCATTTTGACAAGTTTTCCCAGAATTAATGACCTTGAAATTCAACAGCATTAGGGTGATCGTATTTTGTGATTTTACTTTTAAAGAAGTAGTTACCTTTATGACCTTTTCAATGCACTAATTTGGAATTCTTTATTAATCCCAAAACTATTATTCTCTGGTATATTGCCTTACGTATTTGAATTCATTACTTCAATGCAGTCGTTTATCGCAGAGATAAATTCAGAGATAGCTTGTTAGTTATTGGATTCCAATAGACCTCTACCTCACAAATATTTCTAAGCACTTGCACAAGGAGACGATAATTACTGCACAAAGTACTTGACACGTTGTCTGTGCTGTCCATTAACAGTTACATGGAATTTATTAATTTTATAGGCCAGCCCATATTCTGATCTGGAAATAAGTGTTCAAAACACTAAACAAAATGTAGATTAAAATGGAAGGGGGGATAAGCAGCAGGGTGGAGGTGGTAATAGAGATTTGCTACAAAAATTAATCAAAATGATACATACGATCAAGTCCAAGTTAGAAAACGCACCAAAGAAAAGAATGTGTAAAGAATTGGGAGAGAAATGTGGGCATGATACTTTCCCCATCCCCATGGCCCGGGCGCATATTCCTGAAGTCCGGTATAGTATATACAAGCCCCGCCCCCTCACCCGTCTTCCGTGGACAGGCTCCGCCCCTTTACGTTATACCAGCTACAGCTGTATAAACAACCTTTAAAAACACGTTTGTAGCTGTTTGAACGAAGCCTGCTTTATAAACAATTAATGCAAATATATAGGATATGTATATGCCATTGAGTTTTCTCCCTTCCTAGGGTACGCTGTACAAGATTAACATAGTGTGATAAGTTTAGTTGAATGGTAACACTAAATCTCGCCAATTTTTGTCCACAATTCCACATTGGAAAGTCGAGAAAATTGATTGGAATGCATACCATTTTTACGTTATATTTGGCCATGACATGTGTATGTATACTTGTATGTTTTATGATTTTTCTTTGTGAATACTAATGAAACAATATAACCTATTAGCATTACGTTTAAAATATCTTCATTTATTACAACACCCGGTTTTAATACCAATACAGGGACAGCATTCGTATTGGCGGTCGAAACTTTTCTGGTCACTTCGTTTGTATTTATAATTGCTTAGGCATTCCTTCCTGTCGTAAATCACATACTGTGTAACTGTGTCAGTATGACCTCCCATCCACTATGAATACCACCACACACACACACACACACACAAAAGTTTGGTTAAGTTTACCTTTAGCGAGGGGCGCTATATAACTTTAGCTATGCACAGAAAACTTCGGGAACTGACAGGAAACCGAGGTTTAGAGTAAGGGAGGCATAATGAGTTACAAATGGCCATTAAAAAATAGGGCAATTTAATTAAATTAGGGAACTTTCTTTAAGACTTCCTTGAAATACCCTAAGTAGTAATGAACAAATATAGATAAATATTGATACCATTTTAGAACTGTATTTCATATGTGAAATAAACCCTACTGATATATATATATATATATATATATATATATATATATATATATATATATATATATATATATATATATATATATATATATATATATATATATATATATATATATATATATATATATATATATATATAAATCTTTGGTGAATAACCGAATGAACATGAGTTTAGACCTTACTTATGCATTCGCCAGTTTAGGAGAATTTTCTTAGATATCTGATGTTAATTTGCCTCCCCCCCCAAAAAAAAAAAATTCCATCTAGTTCCCCAAGTTTGTAATGCACAGGTAAAGACAAGCGAGTATTTAAAATGATTGTTATAAGTAAATTTTAACACCCCCCCCAAAAAAAAAATAATAAAATAAAAAAAAGGAGAAACATCGAAACTTACAAAAAAATGTTTCAACCTTGTATTTACAAATATCTTACCAACTGATACAGCATGAATTGGTTCAGGGAAAATTAATTTTAACTAAAGCTGTTAAACTAGCGTAACCCTGTGGGGAGTTTTTTATACATGGTGTTTTTACAGCATTATTGTTTTCATTTTGATTTTAAGATTTTTTTTTCTAGGGAAAAGTTTTATGTAAAGTTAATAATTGCTGTTTTTTCACAGTTGCAAGGTGCTCATGGATGTTGAGATCAAGATTGTGCACTCAAGATCTCCTGAACATATAAGGGACTTTCCATGCTTCATGATGATCAGGGGGAATCACAACCATCAAGGGGATGGTTGTGATTCCCCCTGATGTTCTGAATGAACTGAGAGATTCTCCATGCACCAGAGAGATGTTCGACATTTACTTCAGACAAGGTATATGAAATGTTATTTTCATGTGCATAAATCATCAAACTTTAAAGATGTCATAACAATTGAGCTTTGCCTTATACTGTAGGTACTGTGTTCTTTCCAGTTAAAAATGATGACAGTGATTTTTGGGAAGAGCACTAAATAAGTTGTTGATACATACATCACTGTTATTAATTTATAAATTTGTAAGAAAACTATGCATGCTGTGCTTTCATATGGAGCCTAAGAAGAGATTAAGTACATTTTCTGATAGTCTGCATAAATGGAAGGAATGGATAGATGGGCCTACAAAATCAGAAGAAACATGTTGCTAAACAGTACATGCAGTTTCTAATGTGATTTTAACTGCCTGTAAAAGCAATATATGCACAATTTTTTATCATTGGAGTACTTTATTTACTTATGGTAGTGCTACAAAGTAAAACTCATGGGGCATAATTTCAGTATATAAATACTGTACTGATGTATTAGGATTTAGCTTACAGCTTATTTCTAAGCTTAAAGTAATATGTGGCAACTTATATAGCTTAAGCTTAGAGCTTACGTTATATATATTATGCTTAGAGCTTATATTATATATATTAAGCTTAATTAAAGCTTATATTATACATCTTAAACTTAGAGCTTATATATCTTAAGCTTAGAGCTTATATTATATATATCAAGCTTAGAGCTTTTACTATATACCTTAAGCTTATGGCTTATATTATACATCTTCAGCTTAGAACTTATATTATATATCTGAAGCTTAGAGCTTAAATCATACAGCTTAAGCTTAGTGCTTATGCTATATATCTTAAGCTTAGAGTTTATACTATATATCTTAAGCTTAGAGCTTATACTATATATCTTAAGCTTAGAGCTTATACTATATATCTTAAGTTTTGAGTTTGTTACCATTTTTTTCTTTTTTTAACTTCATACTACATTTTATGCACTTGGCATTGGTCGAAAAAGACACATGAGCTTCACCGTACTGTATAAGATTTCTGAAAAGAGGGACTGCAATATAGAAATGATGTATGTATATGAGGGACTAAAATATAGTATTGAAAAATAAACATATATATATAAATATATATATATATATATATATATATATATATATATATATATATATATATATATATAAATATATATATATATATATATATATATATATATATATATATATATATATATATATATATATATATATATACACACATATTTATGCAGACTATCAGAAAATGTACTTAATCTCTTCTTAGGCTCCATATGAAAGCACAGCATGCATAGTTTTCTTACAAATTTATAAATTAATAACAGTGATGTATGTATCAACAACTTATTTAGTGCTCTTCCCAAAAATCACTGTCATCATTTTTAACTGGAAAGAACACAGTACCTACAGTATAAGGCAAAGCTCAATTGTTATGACATCTTTAAAGTTTGATGATTTATGCACATGAAAATAACATTTCATATACCTTGTCTGAAGTAAATGTCGAACATCTCTCTGGTGCATGGAGAATCTCTCAGTTCATTCAGAACATCAGGGGGAATCACAACCATCCCCTTGATGGTTGTGATTCCCCCTGATCATCATGAAGCATGGAAAGTCCCTTATATGTTCAGGAGATCTTGAGTGCACAATCTTGATCTCAACATCCATGAGCACCTTGCAACTGTGAAAAAACAGCAATTATTAACTTTACATAAAACTTTTCCCTAGAAAAAAAAATCTTAAAATCAAAATGAAAACAATAATGCTGTAAAAACACCATGTATAAAAAACTCCCCACAGGGTTACGCTAGTTTAACAGCTTTAGTTAAAATTAATTTTCCCTGAACCAATTCATGCTGTATCAGTTGGTAAGATATTTGTAAATACAAGGTTGAAACATTTTTTTGTAAGTTTCGATGTTTCTCCTTTTTTTTATTTTATTATTTTTTTTTTGGGGGGGGTGTTAAAATTTACTTATAACAATCATTTTAAATACTCGCTTGTCTTTACCTGTGCATTACAAACTTGGGGAACTAGATGGAATTTTTTTTTTTTTGGGGGGGGGGGAGGCAAATTAACATCAGATATCTAAGAAAATTCTCCTAAACTGGCGAATGCATAAGTAAGGTCTAAACTCATGTTCATTCGGTTATTCACCAAAGATTTATATATATATATATATATATATATATATATATATATATATATATATATATATATATATATATATATATATATATATATATCAGTAGGGTTTATTTCACATATGAAATACAGTTCTAAAATGGTATCAATATTTATCTATATTTGTTCATTACTACTTAGGGTATTTCAAGGAAGTCTTAAAGAAAGTTCCCTAATTTAATTAAATTGCCCTATTTTTTAATGGCCATTTGTAACTCATTATGCCTCCCTTACTCTAAACCTCGGTTTCCTGTCAGTTCCCGAAGTTTTCTGTGCATAGCTAAAGTTATATAGCGCCCCTCGCTAAAGGTAAACTTAACCAAACTTTTGTGTGTGTGTGTGTGTGTGTGTGTGGTGGTATTCATAGTGGATGGGAGGTCATACTGACACAGTTACACAGTATGTGATTTACGACAGGAAGGAATGCCTAAGCAATTATAAATACAAACGAAGTGACCAGAAAAGTTTCGACCGCCAATACGAATGCTGTCCCTGTATTGGTATTAAAACCGGGTGTTGTAATAAATGAAGATATTTTAAACGTAATGCTAATAGGTTATATTGTTTCATTAGTATTCACAAAGAAAAATCATAAAACATACAAGTATACATACACATGTCATGGCCAAATATAACGTAAAAATGGTATGCATTCCAATCAATTTTCTCGACTTTCCAATGTGGAATTGTGGACAAAAATTGGCGAGATTTAGTGTTACCATTCAACTAAACTTATCACACTATGTTAATCTTGTACAGCGTACCCTAGGAAGGGAGAAAACTCAATGGCATATACATATCCTATATATTTGCATTAATTGTTTATAAAGCAGGCTTCGTTCAAACAGCTACAAACGTGTTTTTAAAGGTTGTTTATACAGCTGTAGCTGGTATAACGTAAAGGGGCGGAGCCTGTCCACGGAAGACGGGTGAGGGGGCGGGGCTTGTATATACTATACCGGACTTCAGGAATATGCGGCCCGGGCTTACTCTAATCCCCCTTAGGAGAGTATTATTGACGCAAGATTATCCCCTTCCAACAAAAGGTATGCCCTTGCTTTCCTTTATTTCTTTGAAGGCCGGGACGATGTCGAGTGGGATGATAGGAGAAACTTGAGAAAACCTATCCACCGTTTGAATTTAATAAATGTGTTAAAAAAAATGAATTCAGCAAGCGGGTGCTATTGATGAAGAGGAAGTGCCTTTTTATAAAACCCTGCTGGATACAGTGGGAATGCCTTATACTTATATAAAGAATGCAAAAGCTAGGATGCAGATGCATGAAATTAGAGGGAAAGGGGGGAGAATATGTGAGGAAAGTAAAAGAATAAAAGTGAAAGGTAAACTGCGCTGGGTTCCTTATTAGGAATGACTGTGTAGCCCTACTGGGAAAGTCAACGTGAAATACATGTGTTAGCATGTTGTACCCGAAAGTTGAGTAAAGGGGGAGGGGTTTCAGCAGTTTAGCTGTAGTCGGAGATAGTTTACTTTTCATTATCAGTTTACATGATCCCCGCACGATGCAGTACTCGTCTCTAAAACTAAGCATCGCCAACTTTATGGCTCAGCTTCTAAAGAAGGGGAATGTGTTTTTGGTTGTGGGGGTTAATTGAATTGGCGTCGTATCCTAAGGACTTGCGTCGCAAACATATAAAGCCTACCCCTACAGTGATATCGTAAACGGTTGAAGGAGACTTTAATTTAAGCCGATGCATTCGCGAAGACTGTCATCCTGTTGGAAGTGTCATCTTGTGCAAAATTCTATTGGCCTTGATCTTGCGTAAACCACCGAGTTTCCCCACTGCAAGTGTACCATGCATAGCCACGTTGATAACCCAGTTTAATTACGGCTATTCTTATGATAATAACAATGAAGGAAAACTTTGATTGTATGTGACTACTTCAAGGGATACTCATTTTGTCGTGAACTTGCAAATTGATACAACTGGGGCGCATTTTTTTTAACTTTAAGAGGTGTCTACATGAATAAGAACAGTTTGCACTTGAAAAGGGAAATGAAAGCGTTATCATCTACGCCATCCCCATTGGAACTGGGAGGTCTGGTCGTGCTGATGCAGTATGGATGCAATATTATTCTCCAGAGTTGGTGAATTTGGGTAGGAGGATGGTTGGAAATGGTAAACAACCGTTTTTTCGTATCAGAAAAATGTGTGCTGCCCCCTGAATTGGGAAACTTGGGAAGGTTTTCCTTTGTCACATCAGAAGATTTGCTTGTGGGTGGTGGTATTTGAGCGTACCCTACTTATTTTCTATTTTGTTAAAAGAATCTCGTTTATTCAAGTAAATCTACTCATTTGTTTAAACAAAAAATATTTACGGTGTAAGATCTGCCCATTTGTATTTTTATCTTCGAGTTAAATAATGTTCTTTTCATTCTGCAAATGAGAATAATTATGTAATAGGGGTGGTATTTGAATGTACTTATTTTCTCATTAATCAAGTAAATTTGCTCATTTGTTTAAACAAAAAATATTTACGGTGTAAGATTCCCATTTGTACTTTTATATTCGAGTTAAATGCCATCCTCATTCTGTGAATGAGAATAATTATGTAATAGATGCTTCATTAATAAAAAGTCTTACGTCAATTTTGGTTTAAATATACCTGTCTCATCTTAAGTACTTCAGTTATCTGTTGGTCGCAATGGCTGGAGAAAGTCACATCATAATACTGACATCTCTGGGGAATAGGGGTATATTCCCTAAAAATAATGCGGGCAACTTTACAAACAAGCTCCAAAATAGTATAAAATTAGATCATAATTTGGAGCATGAAGTAGCCCTTTTAAATATACATTACCCAAATGAAAATTATGGGATTGTCAGTGGTGAAGTTGATTCATGAATAGAAATAATTATTACCAAACTGCGAATATCCGCAGGCAGGATGCCTACTATAGCTTCAGCTACTGAGGAAATTTACAAACCTAGCATAAGTATTCTATCCACTGATGCATTAACGAAGATTTAACATATTGTTTGAAGAAGATCCTCCCACTCGGATTTTATCAATAAAATATACCCGTGGCAAGTCTATTAGAATATGACTATCAAAGAGGGAGGGTGCTATTAAAGTTTAAAAAGAGACTGGAAACTGAAGAGGTAATTTATCGAAAAGGACCTTATCACACCATCAAATTAAAATTTATGGAAAAGAATAAGAGCTACATTTACATTCAATTCGGACAAGCCATATAAAATTTTTTAAACAAATCCAGGTAATCCTTTAATCAAAACTCATAATTTGCTAGCTCCTTTTCCCCCTTCCCACACATCGGGGGTGGACTTTGTCCTCGTTTATTTGGATATTGTTGAAGGGTTCTATTTCGCGGGTAAAAAAAAGTTAATATATTGGAAACTTTTAGGATATGGGGAAGTAAAACGAAAGGGTATCATAATTAAGTGTATTACCCTTTAGGGACAAAGGAATTGGATTCAGCATCCATTCGCCTGACCTACCAAGAAAGATGGGAGATGCATTAATGTGAGGATTCTATCACAATATGCATCCTTCATATTTGACCAAAGCAGAAAATCATATAAAACCTGGTACATACCACAGTAAGTGCTTATTCCAGAGTGTGGCACCATGCGGGTTGTGTTTCTTCCACCGTCTCCTGAGAAGTTTAGCATCATATTTACTACTCCCTTAATAAAACTCCTGCATTGAGGGGCTTTGGGGGATATTGAGATTTTTAGAGCCCCAAGACGTTCACAGCAAGGGAATGGGTTTTTCAGCCTATTAGCCGGACTTGTTAAAAGGGTTGCACCCTTTGTGGCAAAGGCTGTCCTACTCTCTGCCCTTGAATTTGGGCAAAATGTCATGGGGGATTTACAATAAGGGACAAGAGATTTCAAATCAAGCCTTAAACAGAGAGGGTTGGAGGAGCTAAAATAGACAAGTTAACGTATTGTTACTGGCAGGGGGAAGAAAAGGCAAAATGTCAAAAGAAAAGGAAAGAAAAGAGTAAATAAAAAGAAAATCTCCTCTCGTAGGAATATAGAATATAAAGACGTGTCAAGTGCAATGTGATTTAGTTCCGGTAAACAGGTGTTTGAGTGAAGTCATTCAACATGGCAAGAATTGCAGGTCTTGTAGGGAGCGAACTCCCAACCACAAAATACACCGCTGTGGTGGTGGACGCTTTTCCAAGAGCTAATCGTTTACAGGTGGTGGAAGCATCAGTGGTTGATCAGCAAACATGTTTTATTCTCCCAACAAATCTTACATCAGGGGGAGCAATCACTGATCGTTATCTCGAATTTCGAATCAATGACATAGAAGGAACACTAATTGATTTAGCCAGTTTGGATATAGAACTACATTTAAAAGTCACTGCACCCAATTGGACCACGTTGGGGGATGGTGTAGATGTATTTGTCAATGCTTTGGCAAATACAATCTTTAAGTCGAGTCAGGTTTATATTGGAGAAAGACTCATAGAATCAAATCCCCATTTCAATTACTTGTCCTTCATAAAGTTATTAGCTACGGCAGAGTCTCACACCGTCTAAACAATCGGACGGCTTGGATATATTTTCCAAGATTACAAGGGAACATCCATTTCAAATGATTTACCGGACGATTATTTTACTTAATTAAACAAAATGGAAAAGTAGTGGGTTGCTAAAGGTGAAAGAGAAGGATTGCATCTTATTCATCCACTTTTGCTCGATGTGGCCTCACTAGATGAATATTCGATGGATAATATCGACATTCGTATCAAGTTGGAATTAGCCCCAAATACGTGGTTCATTAATTCCACTGCAGTTGCAGAGGAATTTAGATTTCATCTACAATAAGCTAGGCTCCATATTGATAAAATCATCCCAAGGCCCCCGCCTTTACTCGCCCTTCATCATGCACTTTCAAATCCCAGTAGTACGGTGGAAACAGTCTTAACCCTGGACACCCCTTTAAAGGTATACTCGGTCGCGCGCGACCCCGACGCAAAAAAAAATTCTTGAAAAATCTGTTTTGCAGTAACCTCCTTTTTTTTTGCCAAAAAAAATTCAATGAATGCATAAAACTACTGTAAAGATAAATACTACTCGTCAGCAGAAAAACTATTTATTATAAATATTTTAAAAAAATAAGTAGAAAAATAAAAGACCTTACATAAAAATTCATAAAAAAAAAATTTACTCTTATTTACAAAAATCCTTTTAGGAATTGATTCTTGAATGTTTAGGACACATCTTGATATATTTTGGATGAAGTCGGACCCATGGAGGTGAAGATCTGAAATGAGAAAAAAGGGTAACTTTTGTTGGCCAATAAAATGTGTCCAAATTTCATGAATTTTTTTTGGGTACCCAAATGAAATAGGAATTGGCTAATTTTTTTAGGGAATAAACATATGTTATCCTAAAATAGAAATATGTAAAAAAAATCTTCATTATTTTGTAAATTACATTTATATCAGGGGCCATATCTAAAGGTCATTTTTTTGAGTACAGTACTTAGAAATTTCATAAATAAAATACATATATTTAATATATAATATGATATTTATGCAGGTAAAAATATACCAAAATATCACAAATTCTATAGGGAACAAGAATATATATAGATAGGGCAACTTACGCTTCGGATATGTCCACAAAATGGCCGCCAACCACACTGACTCAGACTCCCTAATCTGCCACCTGAAATGTAGGAAGGGTATGTCAATTTCAAGGTGTTATTTACTAATCTAATTATTCTTGGATATGCATAAAAATTGTATGGTGGGTTGCTGGATGATTGTCGATTATTTTACGAATATAAAATTAGAATTCTGACCCAAAAAAATTTTTTTGAAGGGAAATAAAATCGAAAAAAAAAAAATTGTAAAACAATGATAATATTTTAGCTAATAAAATTTGATGATATTCAATCAAAAAAGAAGTAAACAAAATTTTCATGTTGTAACTTACAAATAACGCTGCGTTACAGTTTGGACAGACGCTACAGTTTGGACAGAGGACACTCTGGTGGATCAGACAAACAGGACTCTTGCACAGGAGACACGCAGTGTTTGTCTTGCGGTCGTCCCTAGGTGGGCAGCTGTGACAGCGAATCCTTTTAGGGAGTTTTATGTGGCCAACGGCAATTTGAGGTCTTGGTGGTTCCTGCTCAGGTATCTTGAAAGTATCCACCATGATTTGACGGAGTCCCTTCGACAAACTGTGTGACGTTAGATACCGATGTATTGCCTGGGGAGCACACAACTCGTAGGCGATATCTCTGAGGAACGTTCGCTTTGGCATTGTCTTGGAGAAGGGCAAGCACGAATAGAGAATATAAGAATTTACCATTATTATATTCAATATCCCGTAAAAGAGAGGCAGAGGCCAGCGTCGTGACTTACGAATACAACTAGATATAGAACACATCTGGTCGAATGTGTCTACACCTCCCTTGATCGTATTTTAAAACATCTGAATGTCGGTCTTCCTTTTTTCGACTTCAGACGGATCATGATGCAGGGAACTCAACAGCATCACCTTCTTAGTCCTACTAATTTGCTGACACTGTAGAGTTAGATTGTGTTCGTAATTGAACACTGCCACTGAGTCCTTTGGGGGAAGCACCTTCTCCATAAGTTCCTTAAGAATATAAGGCTTTTGGCGAATGGTGCCACACAAATGCATGTCCTTATCCAAGAGTGACAAAGCGAGCGGTAGCGTCGTGAAAAAGTTATCCGTCGTCACTGTGCGGCCACTTCTCTGAAAAGGTGCCACAAGATCAGACGTAAAAACTTGTCCAAGCGTCGATCCTCTTGGTATCTGGACAGTGTCCTTCCCCAAGTAGGCAATCGCATTACACATGTAATGGGTATCGGCATCACACGCCAATACAATCTTAATACCATACCTAGAAGAAGGGAAATGGAATTAGTAACTAATAAAGGTAAAAAGATAAAAAAAATTTAAAAAAATACACAACATACAATTATATTACTAATCAATATAGTAATAATAATAATCATAATAATAATAATAAATATATAAGAAAAACATTTACAAATACGCAAGATAAATTATCAGATAAATAAATGAACAAGTTATTCATAGATAGAGATAGATAGAGATAGAATAGATGATATATTATAATTTAGATACATAAATCATATAGCAAGTTCTTTACTTCACAAAATAGATATATATATATATATATATATATATATATATATATATATATATATATATATATATATATATATATATATATATATATATATATATATATATATATATATATATATATATATATATTATATATATATATATATATATATATATATATATATATATATATATATATATATATATATATATATATATATATATATATATATATATATATATATATATATATATATATATATATATATATATATATATATATATAATAATAATAATAATAAATAAACAATTTTTTATAAATACAAAACAATAGTAACATGTGCAAATATAAAAAACAAAGAATTTTACTTACTTAGCAGGTTTATTTGGAATGTACATCTTGAATGGACAGCGCCCCCGGAAAGGGACAAGCTGTTCATCCACAGTCAGATGTGGTCCTGGGCTATAATTGCTTCGACAATTGGTCACCACGTGATCGAAGAGTTTTCTAATGGGTGCGAGGCGATCCATTTTCACCCTCTCTACTCTGGTGGCCGAATCATCGAAGCGAATTACCCTCACCAACAGGGTGAAACGACGCTCATTCATTGTACATGTGTACAAAGGATTTCCCTCTGTGAGGTTCCCCATGTCCCATGTCGTTGTATGGTTGTCCGCCCGCACTGCCGTCATTATCAGTTCCCTCAGGTCAATGTCCCTGAGGGCAACGTTGCCCTTATGATGGTAATGACTCCTCAATAGGGCAAGGCGTTCATTAGAATGCAAAACAACCTCGGCTAGCATGCGGTCGCTCAAAAAGAGCGAGAAAATGTCGGACACTTTGCTCGTTCCCAACGTGAGAGAAGTGGGACCCCCAGGCTCAATCCTTGGTGTGAACATATGGGGGAGGGTGGGATTTGGGTCTCTATGCCAAACAGTACCGTCGCGACCTTGAACCGATTCAGCATCTATCTGGGTGATTGTCGTCCCCCTGGCTGCCTGTAGATCCCCCCTTCTCCTCTTTCTGCTTCTCTCCTCCACTGGCGTGAGCTGAGGTACCGTTACTGGGGGCTGACCACGTGAAGTAGATGGCACAGGAGTTGTTATTGTGCTGGCTGGGACAACATGAGAACCAGAAGCCCCAACCCCCTCTTCCTCCCCCACATCGTCGTCGGGTTCTCCATCTAGCATTCCCTAAGCCGATAATTTCAGGATTTTGGGTCACCTCCTGTTCCTGCCTGACCTCCTGCTCCAACTCATCGACATTTACATATTCATCGTCAGTGACGTCACCGATCTCCAATGCATCATCCACATCACTATCAAACTGCTCTAAGAGCTGATTTATGGCATCCAAGCCCAATGATTGTCTCCTGCTCGCCATTTTGATAACTGCAAAGAATTAGAAAAAATTAGAAATACGCATTCAATGAAAAATGGATCCCCTACCAATATATCTAAAGCAAAAAAACAATGTCATGCATGGGTAGCCAGATCATCTAGAAACACTTTCCAACACTATAAAATTATAAGTTTTGCGACACTACTTGCCAATTCCTTACGGTAACATGACTAAGCAAAATAATGCAAAACAAATAAAAAGGGGCACTCGATGAAAAATGGCAACGTGCTAATGGTGGGCATTTCAGAAGAAAAAAATTTCAGCCACGTGCTAGGCAAACCATCAAGGCACGTTTTCCGA
Organism: Palaemon carinicauda; assembly: GCF_036898095.1. Classification (NCBI taxonomy): domain Eukaryota; kingdom Metazoa; phylum Arthropoda; class Malacostraca; order Decapoda; family Palaemonidae; genus Palaemon; species Palaemon carinicauda. The sequence continues at coordinate 90,851,511 of NC_090729.1, forward strand.
CAAATAAACATCTAAATGAATCATTACTCTGTGATAGTTCCTTAGTACATAGTAATTTTGAAAGAAAGGGGACAAAACGAAAAAATGGCAATCACGGGAAAATCGAACACATACCTATATATATGCCATATCTGGCTAAAAAAAAAAAAAAGATAGGCATGGGTAGCCAGATCATCTAGAAACACTTTCCAACACTATAAAATATAAGTTTTGCGACACTACTTGCCAATTCCTTACGGTATCATGACTAAGCAAAAAAATGCAAAATAAATAAAAAGGGGCACTCGATGAAAAATGGCAACGTGCTAATGGTGGGCATTTCAGAAAAAAAAAAATTTCAGCCACGTGCTAGGCAAACCATCAAGGCTCATTTTCCGACAAATAAACATCTAAATGAATCATTACTCTGTGATAGTTCCTTAGTACGTAGTAATTTTGAAAGAAATGGGAAAAAACGAAAAAATGGCAATCACAGGAAAATCGAACACATACCTATATATACGACATATCTGGCTAAAAATAAGATAGGCATGGGTAGCCAGATCATCTAGAAACACTTTCCAACACTATAAAAATATAAGTTTTACGACACTTCTTGCCAATTCCTTACGGTAACATGACTAAGCAAAAAAAATGCAAAACAAATAAAAAGGGGCACTCGCGGAAAAATGGCCAACATTCTAATATACGCCATCTCAGATAAAAAAAAAGACATGCACGTAGTAGCCCTACCATCAAGACAAACTTTCCAACAAATAAACATGAAAAAAAATCAATACTATATGGCAATTCCTTACTACGTAGTAAATTTTTACAAATATTGAAAAAAAAAAAAAAAGAAATTGGCAACCGCAGGAAAATATGCCACATACCAATATCTACGGCGTATCTGGCAAAAACAAAGTCACGCATGGGTAGCCAGATCATCTATACACACTTTCCAATGCTATAAAAATAAAAATTTTGCCATACTATTTGCCAATTTCTCACGGAAAAATGACTTAGCCAAGAAATGAAAAAAACTGAAAAAGGGGCACTCGCGGAAAAATGGCCAACATTCTAATATACGGCATCTCAGATAAAAAAAAAAAAGACATACACGTGTTAGCCAAACCATCAAGGCACACTTTCTAACAAATAAACATGAAAAAAAAAATCAATACTATATGGCAATTCCTTACTACGTAGTAAATTTTTACAAATATTGATAAAAAACAGAAATTGGTAACCGCAGGAAAATACGCCACATACCAATATCTACGGCGTATCTGACAAAAACAAACTACGGGTCAACCAAGGGAAAGGCCCGTGCCAACAACAAGTGTTGGCTTTAATACCCCAAGAAGAAGAAAAACAAAGTCACACATGGGTAGCCAGATCATCTAGACACACTTTCCAACACTAAAAAAGCAAAAGTTTTGCGACACTATTTGGCATTTTCTTACGGAAAAATGACTTGGCCAAAAAATGCAAACACTGAAAAAGGGGCACTCGCGGTAAAATGGTCCTCGTGGTGATGAACGGCATTTCAACTAAAAAAAAAAAACCTGCACGTGGTAGCCAAACCATCCACCAAGACTTTCCACAACTGATAACCTATACAAGTTGCACCATTCTACGACAATTTCATAATACGTAATAACTTTGATAAGTATGCAACTTACCTTAGAAGGGTAAACTCGGTCGCGCTCGACCCCGACGTGTCTCAGAAATCTGGGAAGGAGTACAGCTACACCGAAGCACGTCTGGACACTACTAGAGCGTGTACGCAAGTGACCGACTGCAGGTCGATCACCCACAAATTCAGTCACGGGGGTGAGTCACGTGAGAAAAACATCTTTTGTTTTGACGCTCGGGGTCGCGGACGACCCACCGTACCGTTCCAGGGTTAAATAAAACACTTTACAGGACATATGCGTTAGCCCCTAATCAGACACTGGCAACGTTGGATTTACCTTTCAATAAGGTTATACCTGAAAATTTATACCTAACTATTGTTAATATGGAGACTTTTAATGGTGTTCTGAATAGGAATCCCATTTATTTCGGTCATAATTATCTTAAACACATAGGGGTCACACTTTATACGACATAAATACTCAATTCCCCGAAAATTATTCTCATCTTTACTATAAGACATTAAAATCATTAGGCTTAACTTATGATCGCCTAACTAATTCATTATGATTGCTACAACCGTGGTCGGACGGTCATCGTGTTTAATTTCAAACCTGAAATAGCATTGATGGATACGCTCGAGGTAGAGAAAAATGGGGATTAGAGAATCCATTTAACGTTTGATAGACAAGTCAACGAAAATAGAATTATTTTACTGTTTGGAGAAACCCAGGGAGTGATATCCACCGATCGAACCCGAAATATATATTGCGATGTCAAGGCGTAATCAATGAAAGTTTTCCTGCAGCTTTTAAGAGTGTAAAATATCTGTGTTTCAAATGATTGTTTTTTAGTGTGAGATTTTTCCCACTAAATGCTATGTCATTATTCATGGAATGTTATTTTGGATGTATGCATCCTATAAATAAAAGAAAACTAAGCTGTAATACGTTTTTTATTATCTATATATGTTGGAGTAGAGAGAGAGAGAGAGAGAGAGAGAGAGAGAGAGAGAGAGAGAGAGAGAGAGAGAGAGAGAGGGGGGGGGGGGAGGTGTTTGAAGCCTAAGCCAGATATTAAATATATTACCACAACAACCATTGAGCAGACCTGTGCCAAGATACTGCAATTGAAAACTATAAGACAAATGGACAGAGAGATGGATGTCTCTCTTTTCCATAGGCTTAATTGAAAGGAATGTATATGTGACGGTTGCAATGGAGTCATACAGACCCCCGGCCAACAATAAGCCCTTCAAATGACCACACCGGTACCAAGTCACCTCAATTGAAATAGACGTCTTTAGCCTCGGGCAACATACCTCCTCGATCGACTTCTCGATTGCACCATGTTCGCACACAAGTGTGTATCTTATAATATATAAAAAAAATTCTTAAACCCAATATTTGCTCGTCCACAGTCACGTACTTTCGACCCACGTACCCAAAAACAAGGACCAAACTTTGAACCATATTAGTAAAACAGAATTCGAACCAAGTGACCCATACCCCCATGGTGGGTGGGAGAGGGTGGCATTTGTAAACAAACCAGACTTTTAAAACACAAACTGATTCTCAGAGGCATACTATTCCCAAGGGTGAGTCGTCAAGGCAAACTTTTTCACAGGTGTGAGAAGGTCATTAAACTGAGCACAAGTGTTATGGTATTTCCCAAAAGTGAGTCGCCTAGGCATTGAGGTTTCCCAAAAGGGAGTTGCTGAGGATAACTTCTACTACTAAATATATATATATATATATATATATATATATATATATATATATATATATATATATATATATATATATATATATATATATATATATATATATATATATATATATATATATATATATATATATATATATACATATATATATCTATATATATATATATATATATATATATATATATATATATATATATATATATATATAAAACGGATATTTTTGGGTGAGGCAGCCATGTCGTCCTGATGGAAGGTTCCTAATAGTAGCTTCCTAAGGGATATATGTACTATAGTGATATTCCCAGAGAATTTACCTTTAGGTCTCCAGAATTCTAACTCCTGTTGTGAATATCCTTAAAATTTCTCTCAAGGATATCGCATAATATCAGGGGACGTATTCTTGACACGCCACATAGCAATCTTTACCCTAAATAGCATTTACGCTTCGAGGGGGAAAGTGCCAGAATTAGAAGGGGAGCCGTATCAAGGTTACCCTACTTCCCATACTACTATAGAGTATCAAGATGGCGCCATATCCAAGATGGCGGACATTCCTTGTAGCGGTGAGCATGGTGCTACAGATACAATATTTTTGGGAGGGATTCTGCGAAGACCTTTTTTATAGAAAAGGAGGGTGGGTCCATCAGGACGACATGGCTATCTCACCCAAAAATAGATTTATCGTTTCGCTCAAAATCCGTTTTTTGGGCTCAAGCCATGTCGTCCTGATGGAAGCTTACCAGAGCATTACTGTATCTGTGGATTTTCATCAGTGCCTTAACCTTGGGACAGTATTTCTATGGTCATCTGGACCATTTGAAACAAATGACGTTACCGTTATCCATCATTATCACTAATCATAAACAATGTTAGTGCCTCCTACCCCCTACAGGGAAGAGTCATTCTAAACGGTAGAAAAGGGGCCTCAAGGTTAGCATATATTGTATGAACAAACATAAGTATTCACTGGATATACAAACGGTCTCACGGTTTGTATATATTGTCGGAACAATATCAGTGTCCATTATATCCATTGTTTGTAAGCATACAGTGATATGAGGTTTATTACATGAGTAAGTAAAATAACTCTGGCATCTTAAATATGCAAATTGTCGGGTGAATTAGGATGCAATTACATTCTAACAGACATTTATTTCTAATAAATAAGTAAATGAAATAACAAATGAAACGAATGTAACATGATAAAGGAATTATACATGCGACGTATACAGAAATTATTTTCCCTTTTGAAAGGGAAGAAATGATGATTGCCACTCTAAGACTGAAGAAAAAATTTTTAATAAATTTTTCCTTTATAATCTCTGTAAACATTGTATCCTATCGACATTGTGTACTACGTACACACAGCACAAGTGTTATCTGTATAATTCCACACCTGAGATGTTGAACAGATTTAGTTTCACCATGGTAACACTCATTTAAAGGGTATCACACTGAAAGTGCTGACACCTTCTCCCTTCAATTGACAGTCCCAATCAATTAATTGTTCATCGCAGTAATTAGACAACAGGTTTTAATACACTACTTGCCGCCACCACATAATGCTTCAGTTCATGGACCTGCTTAGCACAGTGTTTGTAGAACACTCTGGATGATTTCCATCCAGTATATGAGTGAAGACGCTCAAAGTCCATATACTGAAAAACGTTCAGTGATGAAGCAATTTTCCTCGGATCATGACCTGCGGGTATACTGTCAGGATCTGCTCTGCGATAGAAGTAGGTGAGCTTCGCCCTCAGTTGTTTTAGGGATGATTTTGATCCAGAAGTTTCTCCTTTAAAGAGCTGTCCTCCCCTGAAGTCCGAAGTTCTACGAAGATAGACCTTTAGACACTCTACAGGACATAGAGAGACATTTTCCTTCAGAGGGCAGATTCTCCAGGGACCACACCTTTTGGTAGGTAGCTTTTCTTGGCGAGAAACGTTGGATCAGGAAAGAGATTCAGTTCTCCCGCTTCTGTGAACTGAATGTGGCCCTCATTTCTACATAGGGCTACTATTTCACTAACTCTAGCCCCAGAGGCTATAGCGAACAGAAAAATAACCTTTTGGGTTAGATCCTTGATGTTTATTGTTCACAGATGAGGCATAATGTAGGACCTTGTCCAAAGACCATGAGATGGGCTTTGGAGGTGCTGCAGGCCTAAGCCTTGCGCATGCCTTCGGAATCTTATTAAAGATTTCATTCGCCAGATCCACTTGAAAGGCATATAGAAGAGGTCTAGTCAAGGCTGACTTGCACGTAGTTATCGTGTTGGCTGCCAGACCTTGATTATGAAGGTGGACAAAGAAGGACAGACAGAAGTTAATTGAAATTTCTTTCGGTCCTTTTGCTTTTACAAAAGCAACCCACTTTTTTCAAGATGACTCATATTATGTTCTAGTTGACTTAAACTTGTATTCTTCTAAGAATTCTATATTGCCTTCTGAAATCCCAAATCTTTTCCTAACCGCTAGGGCAAGAAAATCTTGAAATGAAGGGTTTGGGCTCTCTGTGATAAATTGAAGGCAATTAACTTCTGAACCCTCTGAGACAGTATTGGGTTCAGTACTAGGGCCAGTCTCAGCCTCAGTTCCTTCACTAAAGGGAACCGGTTGCTGTTGGGCTACTTGGGAGCCACCAAAGCTACTCCTCCCTGGAAGGATCTCAGCATGTTGAGGACCCTCAGCAGGAGATTGGATGGGATGAACAGGAATTCCTGAGTCCATCCCTTCCATACTAGAGACATGGTGTCTGTTATCTCCTCTAGAGGATCCTCGTATGGGGCTACATATCGAGGTAGTTTCTTGATGACGCTCGTGACGAAGAGGTCGATCTGCAGCTCGGTGACTTGTTCCCATCTGGGAGAGAATAGGTCTGCATCTGTAGACCATTCTAACTCTATCGGCTTGAGCCCGAGTAGAGCATCCGCTGTCACACTGTGGATCGATTGTACATGAACTGCTGATAGGTGCCGTCCTTTTAGGCAAGGGATGGCTAACATCACCTACAGTAAACTATATGAGACGCTCTCTAGCCTTGTCGGTTCTGACGTCTCATTATCGCTTCGATGTCCCAGATCAGCCTGAGGAGGTCTGATCTGCGTGGAGAGAGTTTCCCCAAACACGACAGGACTAACATGGCCTTAGATAGAAATGACTGAATCCCTTGGATTTTCCTCTGATGGGAGTGAACACCCCATTCTTCCGACAAGGCATCCATGCGGATGATCTTCAATAGTCAAGGTAGTTGCAAGGGCACGATATTCAATAGGCTTTTGGCCTTTGACCATTGTTAGGGAAGCGATTAAGGAAAGACCGATATCGGTCCTTTTAGATTTCGAGCGTTTGATGCGTATCTTCTCCAGACTCTTAACGCATCTTTCAGCTGTGCTCTTAGCACTGGGTTTGTCACTATTGTGAACTGGAGAGAGTTCAAAACTCTTCCCTGTTAGTGCCTTGGAATCCTGACTGATTACCATAGTCTCTTGACCGACCCTGCGATCTCCTTTTACATCCCTAAGGGAAAGGAGAGCCGGTGTGGCCACAGGTTACGATGGTTTTTTAACCACTGAAGCCTTTGAGCTGGAGAGAATCGAGACTTCTTGAAGCTGATCTTGCATCCCCGATGTTCCAGGAACTGGATCACTTCCTTGGATGCTAATAGACCAGCCACTTCGGATGCTGCCCACACCAGCCTTACGTCCAGGTACTTTGTTACCTGAACCATTTCTGAGTTTGGTTTTTGCGTGACTGTGTCCGTCAATTCCGTGAAGATACTTATGACTGTGTTTAATCCGACAAGTATCTTTCCTAGGACATATGTTATCCTCTATAACTTGAATCCTAGGTAGGAGGAGAGGGGGTGACTGACTGGAACCTGCCAATAGGCATATTTTAGATCTGACAAGACTGTGAACACCCCTTTTTGAAATAAGGTCCTTATGTTCAGAAGGATTAACATTCTGAACTTGCTGTTTTATTTGAACTTGTTGAGTGGTAACAAGTCCAGAATGACTCTGAGTTTTCTTGAGTCCTTCTTATGAACACCAAACAGCCTTCCCTGGAATTCGATGGACTATATTTTCCTTACCACCTGTATGCTCTAGAGCTCTAAGGTGTACTCTTCCAGGATGGGGTTGGAGTGTAGGAAGAGTTGAGTAAATGATGGTGGAGGCATGTCTATTTTCCCTCCTAGTCCCATCTTGATTAGGCCTTGGATCCAAGGATCGAAGGTCCAGCAATCCTGAAGGAACCTCCCTCCTACCAGAAGCGTCTCTTTGCTTCGACTGATCAGAAGGTTTACATCTTTGACCGCCTGCCTGTGACACTGTGGTTATCGAAACTATGGCATGTTGTTGAACAGCCCGGGGAGAATTTCTAAACTTTTCCGTCTTCCTTTTAGGTTGGGGACCCACATCCGTGGAAGACTTTCTCTTTGAAAAGATGCCCCACTTATGGAGAAATCCTATATTCTCCGTGGTGGCTTTCTTAATCACCTCTCTAACTACCTCATTTGGAAAGTGGTCTCTACCCCAGATGTTGGAAGATATTAGCTTCCTGGTTTCATGTTTCACTGTTGCGGCAGCGAACACAAACTCCCTACAGGCTCTCCTAGCCTTCATAAAGGCATAAAGGTATTACACTAAGATGGCCATATGCATTTTGGCTAAGACCGTGAGCATGTCTGGGGTACTTTGATGGGCTGAACACAACTCTATGCGGTTCTGTAGGGATAGGGAGGCTGCAAGTCTCTCCTTTGTCTCTTGTTCCTTACACAAAAGAAACTCAGAAAATTTAGGGATATTCTCGCTAAACTGTCGTCCAGCGACATCCGCGTCTAGTTTCCCTACTGGAAAGGTTAAGTGGACTTCCTTCCAATCCTTCTCCTGCATGGGAAAGGCTAGTGACAGAGGCTTGCACTCCTTGAGTGCCGGACATGGTTTGCCTGCCTCCACTACCTTGGCAACAGATTTAAATGCCTTCCACGTAAAGAGGAATGATATTGAAGCAGGAGCAAGAAAGGTAAGGTGTTTATCACTTCGTGTGAACACTTTTGACACCGAGAAACCTGCCTTTCTCAGGCTACTTGACAAGATAGCCTGTGCCTTATCATGGTCGAAAATCATGACCTCCTTCGGTTCCGTTTCTTTTCCTGACGTTGGATCATGCTTCAGTCGAATGAAGCAATTAGGGAAAGCGTTAAAGCTTGGCCAAAACTGGATTTCGTCTAAAGGAACAGCACCCATCTTTTCTGAGATGTAGAGTTTGCAGTCTAAAATTGGCATAAGCTCCACATATCTCCAGGGATTGGTTTTAGAGCATGTCGGAAGGTCTTGGTCTCTGGGTCATTTGTATGACCCTTAGGGAGCGACAAGTGGAGCTTCATAGAGCTCTACCTTGAATTTCGCTTCTTCCTTTTCGCCTTGTTTACGAAAGTTTTCCATTAGACCCTTCATATGGGCCAGTAACTGGTCCATTTTGTCTAATAGAGGGGTAGAAGTTGAAGATATCGAGGTTAACGGCTCTAGAGTCAGCACAGACGGAAGCAACTCCAACACAACATTGTCCACCTCTTCCCGTGGGGGCTTCCTGCCCTCCGTCCCAAAGGCTATCAGGACGCAGGGAGGTGCGAATCGTGCCAGGGCCACCACTATTTCCCTACTATCATTAGGTAGGTATGGTCCCGGAGAGATTTTCTGGAACCCTCTTACCCAATTGTGTAGTTTCTTACGAGCTGCATCCCTAGACTCCATCGACTTGGGATTATTGAAACCCTCGGGCATTAAGGTCCGACATATATTCCAAACTTGGGGGTTCCAATAATGCAGGGATTCGGAAATAATATTGCAGGGGGTATGAAACCTGCATGTATTATGACTGTAAAAGTACTTACTCTTAATATTGCAGAAGACTGCAACACATGTCATCTGGGGTTCCTCCTATAAAGAAAGGAAAGCAGAATGAGTATACAATTGATTATGTCACTGATAAGCAATATGTAAAAGCCATCTTTTAACTAAAATAGCTTAGGATAGTAAGCTAGAAAGGGATAATGGGAGACACATACTTGTATCCCTTGCAAGCAAATGCTGTTACCACCCCTCAGTATTAACAATAAAGAAATTCCTTTATCAAGGCAACTCTAACGAAAGGGTTCTAACCCCTAGAGGTAGAAAAAGTGTACAATGCCACTGCCCCTTTTTGTCATTTAACACTGTGGGGTAAGGATGACTGATTTCTAATCAGAGTATTGAAGGAGTTCTATTCTTTCAATATAGGAACGGTCTCAGCAGAAGCCAGCACAAGGGTACCCAAGATATGTTAGAAATTAACTACTGTATAATCATACTATAGTTTTCTGTTTGCAGTATATACTATATTGCAAAATACCGACTACTGTATAAACATATATTGTAGTTCAGCCAGTGTGCTGCCATTATGGCTAGTATCTGATGGCACGGTCCAGCCAGCATGACGCCGACTGGACTAGGAAATATAAAAGACATATATTTGTGTATCCTACCCAGCCCATTTGCTGTGGCCTTCCCTTCCAATATTAAAATCATAGAGTTTCCTGATTAGGGAAACTCACGAATAAGGGTTCTAACCTTTTAAGGATATAAGTGTACTACCACCTGCCCTTTAATTTATTTAATATTGTAAGGTAAAACGTAAACTGATTTCCAATCAGAATATTGAAGAAATTTTATTCTTTCAATATAGGATTGGTCTCAGCAAACACCTGGGCAAGGATACCCAAGATATATTGGAAGATAACTACTAGTATAATATATACAATAGTTTTCTATCTGCAGTATATCCTACACTGCAAATATGCTGACTACTTGTATAAACATATACTGTAATTCAGCCAGCATATAGCCGGCACAGCTAGTCCCTGCCAGCACAGCCCGGCCAGCATGCTAGCTGAAAGAGAGAGAGACAGCATGGAGTGAAAGCTGCCTTATTACTGTGTATCTATACACTAATTAAGGATGTAAATATCTAATTTACTGCCTTTCTCCAAAAAGAAGGTTCAAATGGAAGGGGAGAATGTAACATTCAGGCTTCCATCCAGCCATCAGTACCATCGCTGGCAAGGTCCAGCTGGCACATGGCCGGCAGGCTAGCACCCGGCAGCACTAGTACAGTCGGCATACTGCTGGCTGAGTCAGCACCTGTCTGTGCCGGTCCGGCCGGCATACCGCCGGCCAGGCTGGTACCCCGGCAATAGCACTTGTGGCCGGCAGTCCAAGGGAGGACTAAAGAACCTTGGTAACAGAAGAGACTTCTCACCAACAGCCATCATGGCTGCCAGCAGCCGCCAGCCGCTGGCAGCCGTCATGGCCGCCGGCAGATGACATGGCTGCCAGCAGCCTGCATAGCCGCCGGCAGCCGTCATAGCCGCCGGCAGTTTTAGTAAACATGGCCGGCGGCAGCCAACATGGCCGCCGGCAGTCGTCGTGGCCGCCAGCAGCCAGCAGTTGAGTAGGAGTCTGGCCGGCCTCACAACCCACCGACAAACGGTGAGATTGCAGGACGACAGCCCCAAAAGATACGATGGCTAGGCCATCACTAAAGGACAGAGGGGGAGGGAAAAGGGTCCTGTATGAGGTGTGGAAAGAGCTGGCAAGGTTGCCGGTCCTACAGACCCTTAAGAAACTCTGTTTCAGTATCGGCGCCATCTTAGGTGGTAGGAGAATCTCTATTCTCCAACCTAGGGTCTGCCAATACAGTTAAGGTGACGGCGGCAGTGCCGCCTCCTCTCAACAAAGGAGAAATAGAGTTCCAGTGCCGACGCCATCCTAGGCAGCAGAAGAATGCCTATTCTTCAGCCTAGGGTCTGCGAGCACAGGACTAGTCTTCTAGACCGCAGGGAGAAGGTGGCGGCATCATACAACCACTTCAAGTGCGGTCTAGGGAGGGCTAGCCTCCTATGCCGGCAGCCTAGCCGGCAGGGGAATGACTATTCACCCTGCCGGCCGGCTGCCGGCTGGCTGCCGGCACAAGACTAAATACTCTGAGGTTCTGACCGAATCCCAAAACCTGCTATTTGCAGCTAAGGGAAGGGACAGAGAACCCTAGGTGTTAGATCTTAAACTAGGCAGGATCAAGAAATGACAGTCAGCGTTGTTTCTTATCTTCATTGCACAGCGGAAGGAAATACAGATAGCCCGTGACGTAGACAATGACGTCACTTATGTGGGCGGAGCTTAGGCGCTGCAAGCAGCCTCATCTTACATCTCCCTCCCAAAATATTACGAGAGTAATATTTTCAAAACTTATAAATGACAATATCAAAAGCAGGTATGATAAACAAAATTCTATACTCTCTTAATGTAAAAGATCAGACATATAAGGTAAATCATAATCGTAATAATTAATGGTAACGTTCAGATGGGAAGATAGATAGATAGATAGAGAGAGAGAGAGAGAGAGAGAGAGAGAGAGAGAGATAACAACATCGACAGCATTAACGTAACCTCAATGAAACAATAATTACATCAGCATTGTAAGATGTGCACTAAAATTGAGTCGTGAATGCAACACCAACCTAACTTAAAATTTCCTACAAAATATAATTTTGTAAATGAAATCAATGCATGTCTAAGTGCAGTAAAATAAAACAGAATTTTTCATTTTATAAATGCAAGATCAAAGCAGAGATAATTAAGCATAATAATTCATCCAGGCAGGGGCCTCTCTCTTCCTTGGAGGCCGTACCTCTGGCGCTGATGGGGGAAACTTAGGCTCATGACCCACTTCGTCGTCGGTAGGAGTGGCTCCTCTTGTCTCATTGACGGGCAGTTCAGTGACCTTGAGGTGTCTTCTGTTCCTTATGGACGGACGCCCACTACCATCTAGTCTCACGATGTACTGTCTATGAGGTCGTTTCTCGACTATGATTCCCAGCCTGTCCCAGGCCTTGGTCATCTGGTTCTGAATCCTAACGTGGGTGCCTGGCTGTAAGGGCGTTAGCCTCCTGTCGCTGCCGCTTTCGATTATCTTCTCATTTTTCTCTGCTACTTGAAGTTCTCTTTTTCTAAAGGATTTTCTCCAGTGTTGGTCTATCATATAGTTGAGTTTTGCAGTCGGTACACCATCCTGTAACTGTCTCCCAGTTGCCAGTTGCGCCGGAGATTTATTTATACCTCTTAAAGGCGTGTTCAGGTATTGTAGCATGGCCAATGATACCTTGTCGTTATCGAGTCTTCCAGTCCCACTGATACTTGTTCTAATTATCCTTTTCGCGGACTTAACCGCGGCCTCGGCTCTCCCATTTGACTGCGGATAGTGGGCCGATGATAGGCGTATGTCAACTCTCCATCTCCTGTAGAAGGTCATCATCTCTTCACTCACCAGGTTGGTGCCGCCGTCGGTAGACAATTGTTCGGGCGCTCCCCATCGAGTGAAGTAATGCCTAAGTTTTGTCATGACCTTTGCAGACGAGGTGCCATTGAGGAAGTGGGCTATTTCTAGCCAGCCTGTAAGCCTGTCACAATATGCCATATACATGCGTCCTTCGAGCTGAAACAGGTCCATGACAGTCTGTTGGAACGGATACTCTGGGGCAGGGGTCATTTTCATGACTTCGGCAGGAAGTGATGGTGCGTGGGTGTCGCACGATGTACATCGTGAACGATGATCCTGGAGGTCACCCTCGATGCCTGGCCAATAGACCGAATGTCTCGCTCTCCTCAACATTGTATCTAGGCCTTGATGTCCAGCATGGAGGTTGGCGGTTATCTGGTGACGGAGCCCTTCGGGAATGACAAGGCGGATGCAGTTGTCGTTGAAACAGTATGTGACCAGGTTGCCAGATATAGAGAGACGTTCTCTGATGCCGTAGAAGGGCCTCAAACATGCAATTTCTTGAGATTTCTTCGGGTTCCAATCCCCTGCATTCACTCGAGCGACTAGCAGCTGATATGCTGGGTCGTCCAGGGCTGCCTCTTCAACAGTTTTCTCGTCTATAGTGCACTGCTCCTGTAGGTTTTCTGTGATTGCTGACACCATGGCAATCGTTAAATCTTCGTTAAAGCTCGCATCCTGTCCATCTGGCGTCGTCCTCAGGGTAGGAAAACGAGAGAGAAAGTCAGCAGCATGATTTCTCTTGCCTGGTAGATATTTAACGTTGAAATTATACAATAATGTTTTCTCCTTTAATCTAAACAGTCTGGGGTTGGTAATGTCGCCGAGACTCCTATTGCCTAGTAACTTGACTAAGGGGCGGTGGTCCGTGACAATGGTTAAGTTCGGGCAGCCCAATAAGAACAACCTTGCCTTTTTTAAGCACCAAGCCACTGCAAGGGCTTCCCCCTCCACAGCTGCATACCCAGACTCGGCGGGCGTGAGGAACCGACTGCCGCAAAGTGCTATTCTCCAACCATCTCTACAACAGAAGGGGGTTTCGACGAAGGTGCAACTGCAATATTGTTGGAGGATGACGAAGCCCACCCCCTCCTTACTCCAGTCAGTGACTGCAACAGTCGGCCGCAGCTTATCGTAGTAGGTGAGGCCGTCCTTGGCCAACTTGCAGACGATGTCTTGCACTTGACGAAACTTTTCCTGAAGGTACTCATCCTAATAAACCTGTTTGCCCAAAGGCTTCTTCAGCAGGTCTCTAAAGTGGGTCATGATGGGCGCCGTTGTCAGGAAGGGGGCCAGCTGATTAACAAAACCATACCATGACCTGATGTCGGATATTGTGGGCTTTTGGGGCATAGATAACTATTTTATGGCAGATAAATAATCTTCTGAAGGCTTGTAGGAGTCCCAACCGACGTCGAATCCGACAAATTCCACTTCTTTCTTGCAAAACTTGAATTTTTCTGGTTTCAAAGTGATACCCTTGTATGCACAGACAGTAAGGAAGTCGTACACATGCCAAAAGGCGCTTTCTACGCTCGAATCGTACAGAAGTGTATCGTCCATACACTTAAACTTCCTGGGTACTTCTTCAATGGCATCATCGAAACGGCGTGTATATGCGTCGGAGACAGAACAATGTCCCATTGGTGTCCTTCGGTATTGGTACCTACCCCAAGGTGTAATGAACGTAGTTAGGGGTATGCTCTCCTTGTCCAGTTCTACCTGGTGAAATCCCCAATAGGCGTCGGCCACAGTCTTGTATGAGCAAAGGGGAATGCTGGATACCATATCGAAGGGCGTAGGGGTATGGTGCGTCTCCCTTCTACAACTTGCATTAAGTTTTTGGTAGTCGACCGTACGTCTGGGTTGCCCCGTTTTCTTTGCCACGACCACCATACGTGAACACCATTCCGTGGGCTCTCCAGGGGGAGCTCTTTGTAGGACCCCTCTCTTGACGTCCTCCTCCAACTGGGCTTTCACCTCCTTTTCCCAGTGCTTAGGTACCGACGCAGGTGTGTGGCATGCGTAAGGAACTGCGTCAGGTAATAAGTGAATACGGTGGGGTTCCCCATCCATTACCGGGAGGGGTTCTCTCTCGGTGTTGAAAGTCGTACTTGAAAAATGGGCTAATAACCAGTTTTCTAATCTGGTAATATTCTCCTCACTAGGGGGAAACAGAATGGCCGACGGTCTCACGGGTTGATCAGTTGCTTCCGCTAATGTAAGAGTTGTACTAGCTACTGTGGGGCCAGAGTCCGTGAAGGGAGCGTGGTTAGGAAACGTTTCTGGCACAAGACCAAGTTTCTTGCAAGCATCCAGGGATAAATAAAAATCAATGGAGGACTTTACGAAATATACTTCCTGAGTTGTATGCCTCCCCTTGTATCCTATGGTGCAAGAGGTTGAACCTAAACACTTCAGATGCAGGTTGGCGAAGTCTCGCAATCCTCCCTTTAACCTCAGCTTAGCCGGTTTTATGTTCAACATCGCAAGAATAGCGGGTCCTGCAACACAAACCTGGGCACCAGTGTCCGGCACCGCTCGGACGCAGGACCACTCTCCCAAGTTGGCCAAGCATACATCAACACGAATAGTGGGTGGTGGGGAGGGCCCATTCTGCAACCTTGCCTCTGCCGCCACGACTACTGCAATCACTGCACCCGCTATGTCCGACTCCTCGGCCAGACCACTAACGTTATTCCTGACACTCCGCCCTCTGCAACACTTCTTCAGGTGACCGGTTTTACCGCACCCGTAACATGTCGTTCTTCTTGCGGGACATGAAGAATACCCAGGGCTATGACGAGTACCACAATTACCACAAAGACGCAATTGTACTTTTACAGAGGTACTCCTGTCACACTTAGCAAGGGCAGCTGCCACCTCCACCTCGTGTTCCTCCTCGAACCCACCGAGAGCAGCCGCTCTAGGGGAGCTGCTAAGCCATGCCCTATTACGAAGGGCGTCGTCACGGGCGCCCTCGAATGCACTGCACATGACTCTAAGGGAATCGATATCACGGATATTATTGCATGATTGAAACACTTGCCTTTTAAGCACTTTATCACTTAGGCCTACCATGAGCTTGCGCAAAAGCATATATTCGGATAAATCATAATTACAATTAGGGCATGTGAATGCACAATCAGTAGCCTTTTGCGTACACTTGATAAAATAATCATTAAACGACTCACTAGGCTCTTGGGCCAAATCAAAAAACTCGAGCCACTGCACCGCTTGGTTAGAAGCTTTCACTACCATTTGCTTAACCGCATTAAATGCCCCTTCAGTAGACAGGGCACTCCACTGGGCATCAGTATACCTAGAATCGAGGGCACGTTGCAATATCGGAACACAATGCAGCCTTATATGGTGAACTGCCTCGATAGGCTTCAACTTACACAGTTGCAACCAACACTCCATTGACCGTTTCCAAGACCTGAAGGCTGCAGGGGACACCTCAGCCTCGCACTTTTCCGGAGCTGCAGACGAAGGGATCCTTGGTTGGGGGACGTTGGTACCCCGGAGTGACAACGCTGTTATCTCGGCCTGAAGATTCTGGATGGCTTGTTGCTGGGTTTGCAGCACTTGGTGAGCCTGCAGCACGGAAGCCGGCGACATCCTGACGCCGGTTCCAGAGGTTCCTGTCCTTGCAATCCTGCCCCTAGGGGATGCAAATGAGGGTCGTCTCGACGGTGGTGCCATGCTGTGCCACGGTTATTACAGTAGGTCCTCTTAAAATCCTACTCACTGCGCCATGTTAGATCTTAAACTAGGCAGGATCAAGAAATAACAGTCAGCGTTGTTTCTTATCTTCATTGCAACTGACCCTGCTGCATCATGCACAGCGGAAGGAAATACAAATAGCCTGTGACGTAGACAATGACGTCACTTATGTGGGCGGAGCTTAGTTGCTGCAAGCAGCCTCATCTTACACTAGGCTAGTCATGCCTGAATGAAAACTTGAAGCCCAACCCACTAGGGTTGTAGCCTAAGGCTACACTCAGAGGGAAGGAGGGATTACCCTTAAATCTCCACTGGAGACGAATATCGGTTTATAATAATTCTAGGAGATATCAATCTCCACCTGAATTGATAAAACAATACACGAGGATAACCGGGGAAATATCAGAAAGTATACTATACCGCCTAGGTTAGGTTACCTAGGCAAGACGAGATCTCAGTTACCTAAATCACCGAAACTCTGACTTATACGATCGACATAGAAAAAGGAAAATTATGCATATTATGAATACCTTTACAAGTATAAATTGCCTAAATAGCTTCATAAATAATTAATTAATGCTATTTCAACCGGGAATGTCGTTCTACTAACTAAATAACACATGCCTAACAAACGACTGCGCCCATGGTGCCTCCGGTAACAGGCCTAGCTCCTAATCACAATAAATTACTCTAATTTCACTGTGAAACAGGAGCTAAAATACACACATTGTAAAGAATCAATACTCAACTTTCCAGAGGCGAAAGAAGCTGGGGATTGCATAATAATCCTTGTAAATCAATCGAAAAAGTTAGATCAACAGGGAACACCACCGTGCAAATTCACTACAAAATTAGGAATGTCCGCCATCTTGGATATGGCGCCATCTTGATACTCTATAGTAGTATAGGAAGTAGGGTAACCTTGATACGGCTCCCCTTCTAATTTTGTCACTTTC
Organism: Palaemon carinicauda; assembly: GCF_036898095.1. Taxonomy (NCBI): domain Eukaryota; kingdom Metazoa; phylum Arthropoda; class Malacostraca; order Decapoda; family Palaemonidae; genus Palaemon; species Palaemon carinicauda. The sequence goes on from NC_090729.1 coordinate 90,868,910, forward strand.
TCCCTCGAAGCGTAAACGCTATTTGGGGTGAAGATTGCTATGTGGCGTGTCAAGAATACGCCCCCTGATATTATGCGATATCCTTGAGAGAAATTTTAAGGATATTCACGACAGGAGTTAGAATTCTGGAGACCTAAAGGTAAATTCTCTGGGGATATCACTGTAGTACATATGTAATGATTAGAATAGTTAATATTACATGTTTAAAACAAATGACGTAATATGTCATGTTGGTTGGAAGAGCTAACCCTGGGATTTGCTGTAGTCATTCAAATCGTAAACCGGACATACAATGCAAGTCTCAGCAATTTGACATTCTTCTTAAACGTCAACACATTGTCTCATCGTGTGAAAGTTTGTGACGTCACCGGATGCAGGTGTCTTCCGATTTCGTCACGTGGCTAAAGTAAACCAAGCATACGATATCTGTGATATCGATAATTTATTCAGTTCATATCTAAACTTCACCAGAATTGGTCATCTGGACCAACACAGCTTCCTCCAGTGATGGAGATGTTTAACTCTGTTGTTTTTTATAGAATAAAGACTTAAAAACTATTAAGATGTATTCAGTTAATCCATTTTCATACATCTGAAAACAACTCATACTCAATGTGTGCTTATAACAGTAGCACGCCAATAAATGGTGGCAGCGATTAAACTCTAAGACAGCGATTAAACTCTAAGACAGCGGTTAAAACTCTAAGAATTAGAGAAAAATCTTCAAGACTTCAAAATAAAAGCTGTAAAACCAGAGAAATATCTTCAAGACTTCAACATAAAAGCTGTAAAACCAGAGAAAGATCTTCAAGACTTCAAAATAAAAACTGTAAAACCTGAGAAAGATCTTCAAGAACTCAACATTATCTACAAGAATCTACAATTTTGACTAAGTCCAACGGAAAGCTAACATCAACATATGTTAGCATACAACCTGAATCTTCAATCAACATCCTAGGAAACCCAAGGACTGGCGTTCAACAATTGCAAGACATATCCAGGAAGAACTACATTCAACAAGAAACTAGAACGAGACATCGCTAACAAAACATCAAGAGAGAGAGAGAGAGAGAGAGAGGATGTGTCGACTTCATATATAAGCTAAGTACAGATATTTTGTATTCATTTCAGTTTGGGCAGTGAAGTGTAGTTATCACAAGTCGTTAGTCGATTATTGCTGGGGTGAGTGAATTGCTAAACGTTGTTATAGGAAACTCCGAATTCTCATTTAGAATTTTTCTTTCTTTGTGCTAATTCCTTTTTCTTTCAGAAACTCTTGGGGAAATGTTTTGGGATTAGTAACAGTGTTGGGGGAATTTTATTATACATATGCATTTACGCAGTGGGCGTCTGTACTCATATAGATATTTTGATAGAATTGAAAGGGGTCAAAGAGATAAAAAAAAAAAAAATACAGCAGTCATGGCTCCTCCTGTCAGCCCTACCCCTGGACCTAGTGGTGTAGGCCAGGCTAATCCTCCTCCAATTGTGACGCTTGTAAATGCCAGGTCAACAATCCTTCCTTTTCAAGGTCGGGTCAACGGGTTCTTGCCACAAAATGTGGAGTCACGGATTTCATCCGTTGATGCCCATTTAAATGCCAAACAAATCGTAGATCCTTTTGTACAATTACAAGAAGCTAAAAGTTTTATAGATTTTTCTAAGGGGGATGCGAGTGCGTATTTAAGAGGTGTTTCATTTCAGGAAGCAGTTACTTGGGATGATTTCAAAGTTAGGTTACGCGCGATCTATGGGGGTGAGGAAGCCTTGGATGTAGTGTTAACGTTACGAAATACACTTAATCAAGCCACTATGAATCGGCTTAATGTTATTGAGAGAGCAGCTCTCATAGCTGATAGGCTTAACGAATATCAGGACATTTTAGGTAATTCCACTTGGGTTACTAACGATAACATCTCCGTGAAAGATTTTTTACGATTAATGTATTTAACTTGCATGACACTTATGTTGCCTGAAGCTTTAGTGCAGTGCTTTGATAAGAAGTTAACGCCTGCAAGTACGGAATTGGATGTCTATAAACAGATAAAGAAACACATGTCCAAGTGTCCAGATCTCGATCCCGTGTTAACTCAAGTTTTTGCTAAGAATGAAACAAAACCACAAACAGTGAACGTAATTAACAGTCCAGTAGCGGGAGTGACGTGTTACAACTGCAAACGTCAAGGTCACATAAGCGCAGACTGTAGAACGAAATTTTGCTCAGTTCACAACACAGCATCGCATTCTTATAGTCAATGTTACGCGCGTAAGACACAACAATATCCTAGAAATACACAGTCAATTCCACAGTCAGTGCCATATGGAAATAAAAAGAAAAATCCTCATTTTAACAATAAGAAGAAACAACAAAATGTCAATGCAGTTCAGAGTCCCAAACAAACAAACACTTCTTCAAATATCGCTGAGCCTGGGCCGTCAAACCAGACCTCGCAAGGTCAGTCTAATTTTCAGAATGTGCAGAGCAAAGCAAATACCACATAGTTAACTCTAGAGGGGAAGAGAGTGATGTTGGGTCAAGGTCATTCATGTCAACATCAATAGTATTGAATAATCAATTTAATGTTTTATCAGATAATTGTGAGACAATAGATTTTCCTATGAAACACATGGCCGAATTAAGTAAAACAGTGCGTGCTCCCGTAGATTTGCAACGAATTCATACAATAATAAGCCAAAATGAGTTACGGCCAACCTTATATGCTGTAAATTTAGAACACAAATCCTTTACGTTATTTTTTTGACTCTGGTAGTCCACGTAATATTATGGATTTGAAGACACATCATTTGTTGTTTTCGAACTTTCCGATTGAAAAATCAGGAATTAGACTTTCAGGTATAGGAAATAATGAATTAAACGTCATAGGCATAACTCATATTCAGTTCAGAGTCGGTAATCGCACGTTTGCCGATACATTTGTTGTTGTAAAAAACATTAATATGTATCCAGCTGTAATTATAGGATACCCATTTATGGGAAATCAAAACATTATCTTAGCTCCTGCCAAGCACGGCGTGTATATCAAAGGGAAATTCTATAAGTCTTCTAATACCTTAAAGTCAGTTTTGGATAAAAAGGAGACGACAAATGTAACCGTAACGTACGTTGAAGAAGCAATAACTTGTCTCACTAATAAAGAAATAATATACGCGACCCAGCAGAATTCTCGTTCACCCGTAATATCATCTTGCACGCAATCTATCGAACCAAACATACCTTCGAATTTAATAGTGCAAATAAAGAAAACACTACCGGGATCTGAAATATTAATCCTTTCCGATACTTTGAAAACCAACGGATTGTCTGTCACACAAGCTATTTATACAGTAGGCTCACATCAGCAATATAATATCGAAGTCTGTAATCATTTAAATAACACTTTAGTAATTCACAAAAATCAACATATCTTGGATGTAGAAGTTTATAAACATCGTATTCTTACCGTTGCTGAAATCAATCACTCTCAATCAGTTGCGGATGAATCCCTTTTGCGATCTATTAAAAATAAAATCAGTAAGGACATTCAAGACGAAGAAATTCAGCAGAAAATTTTTGAACTTTTAACTAAATATCAAGATATCTTTTCCACTACGGATGGATCCTTAGGAAAAACAGATGTGATCGAGCATCAAATAAGGTTAAAGGACAAGCAGAAAATTATATATGTACCATCGTACAGACTCCCTATGAAATTCCAGAATGAAATAAATGATGAAGCAGGTAAAATGTTAGAGGAAGGAGTCATTAGAAAATCAAATAGCCCTTATAATTTTCCTTTAATAGTTGTACCGAAAAAAGATCGAACATGGCGTATCTGCGTCGACTTTCGTCGTCTAAACGAGGAAACGATCCCTGATCGATTCCCAGTGCCATGTACTGACGATATTTTGTCTTTGTTAGGTCAGAATAAATATTTTACCAGTTTGGACTTACTTAAAGGCTTTCACCAGATATCATTAGAAGAAGATAGTATCCCATACACAGCCTTCAGCACAGCCAGGGGACATTATGAATTTTTACGGATGCCTTTTGGTTTACGTTGTGCTCCTATAACATTTACAAGAATGATTAACATAGTGTTTGGAGACTTGTTAGGGGATATATTGCATGCCTATATGGATGATCTTGTAATCTTTTCCAACACCTTAGAAGAACATCTACGTAAGTTAGAACTAGTACTACAGAGATTAAGACAACATAACTTAAGGGTAAAGATTAGTAAGTGTGAATTTTTCAAAACAGAATTGATATATTTGGGTTTCATGGTGTCAAGCCAAGGTCTTAAAGTAGTCCATGATAAGGTGTCGGCTATACGTAATTTTCCCATACCTACTAATGTCAAGGGAATACAGCAATTTCTGGGTTGTAGTGGATATTACAGACGTTTTATACGCAACTATTCAATAATAGCCGCTCCTTTAACTGATCTTACGAAGAAGGGCGTAGATTTCATATGGTCTGAGCAACATCAACAGGCGTTTAATACTTTGAAAGATGAACTGTGTAGTTCTCCTATCTTAAAATGTCCTGACTTCGGTAAGGAATTCTTCATTGCAACAGACACCTCAGACTTAGGAGTAGGAGGGTATTGCTTCAGCAATATGATAAACAGTTTTTCCCGATAGCTTTCTATTCTCGAAAATTGAGAACTTCCGAAAGTAAGTATGCAGTAATAGACAAGGAAGGACTAGCTATTGTTAATTCGCTAGTGCATTTTAAGTTCATAATTTACGGTTATCCCGTTAAGGTTCTTACTGACCATAAACCACTAACAGAGTTCTTTAAAGGCTTCAACCACAGCCCTAAACGAACTCGGTGGCATTTGATCATTCAAGATTTTGGCGCAAGAATCGGGTATTTACCTGGGAAAGCAAATATCATTGCGGATGCATTATCACGCAACCCCGTGTCATCTTGTACGGAGCCTTTAGCTGAATTAATAGATATATCAACATCCATGCCTATTGTAAAAACAATATCTGAACAAGAAGATTTAGGCTGGAGTGCTGAATTGTTACAGACTGAGCAAAGAAAAGATCAGAAAATAGAAACAATTATAAATGCTTTGAAAGGCAATCATAAAGAAAAGGAATATATAAAGTATAAGCAGCAGAATTATATAATCAAAGATAATATTCTGTGTAGGACTGTGACAAGGAAAACCCGCAATACACCACATGTAACTAACGACCAGGTAGTAGTACCAATCTCACTTATTTCCACTGTCCTGAATTGGTTGCATTCAAATCCATTACATGGACACCCTGGGTTCTCATTAATGTCACAGAAAGCCAAATCATTGTTTTATTGGCATAAAATGCTTACAGATATAAAAAGACACATAGCTAATTGTCGCACATGTCAGGAAAACAAAGGGCATACGAAAACACCTGTCAGCCTAGGAGCTTATCCTGTGCCCAATCAACCCTTTGAAAGAATACATTTAGATTTGTTAACAGGATTTTACGAGTCAGACAGAGGAAATAAGCACCTCTTAGTAATTATAGATGCTTTAACTCGATATACAGAACTAATAGCGCTTAAAACTAAAACTGCGATTGAATGCGCTAGGAAGTTTTACGAGTGTTACATTTGTAAACATGGAATTCCACACATGATAATCTCAGACTCGGGTGGTGAATTTAATAATCACTTTCTTACCTCATTGTGTGAATTCCTCAACATAAAGAAGATTAATACCATGATATATCACCCAGAGTCGAATGGGCTAGTGGAAAGAGAAAATAGGAAGATATTAAATATATTGAGGGTAACACTAGGGGGATCAGACCCCAACTGGGATATTGCAATACCGGCGGCACTGAGTACTCTGAATCATTCATATCATATATCAATTAAAATGTCACCGCATGAAGCATTGTATGGTACCCCAGTTAGAACACCTTTCCATGTATTAACGCCTACAACTAATCTATCAAATCCTTTAAAAGAATGTATAAATGCAAGTATAAGTCGATATGATATCCTTCGAAAGAATTTAGAAGAATCACAAATCATAATGAAAAGGAATCATGATAAAATAGCGAAACCAACTAAAACATATACCGTGGGTGATAACATCTATATTCAAATCAATGTCAGAAAAGGGCTCAACTATAAATTAACACCTAAGTTTGAAGGCCCATTTAACATTTTGGAAACATTAACGGCCAATAAGTTTAGAATTCAAAACGTAGCCCAACCCACGGATGAGAGAATAGTACCATTGGCTCACATAAGAAATTAAAAAGAAAAGAGAGGAAAAGAAGTGAGGGAAAATTTTATTTTATGTGATTAAAAGTTTTCTTTTTAATACAGGAGTAATTACATATATTTTTTCTCGTTACAGGTTTCCAAGATGAATTTTTTGTTGTTGGGAGTGATATTGTTCGCTCAGACATTTTTCTCGCATGGGATGAGTTCTAAGACTAAAAATATATATTTTAAATATGGCAATATAGTTGAAAGACAAGAAGACATTTTTATTACGTCAACTAACGTAATTGTAGAAGTGAATATGCAAGCAATTTTTCTTCAAGAGAATGATGTCATTAGCTTAAGAACCGCCATTTCAAGGTTTTCTGCATCATTGGATGAGTTGCATAGAAGACATTTTCATTTGACTACTAAGAGTTTGCTTGGATCAACATTAAAAGTTGCAGAGATGCTATCTGATGACTTGAAAAATAAGACTGGCGAGACAGGATCTTTGGCTTATGACCTTTTGATGTGGACTGTAGGACACGAACATAAAGAAAGACGGAATCCGTTCATTTATGCTGCATTAAGCATCTTTGGGTCTGTTGCAAGTTTAGGTTTAGGAATTTCCAATCGTCTTAAAATTAGTAATCAAAATAAGAAAATTGAGTTCTTGACTCATAAAGATGAATTGATTATGTCAGAACTAAGGGATCAGTTAGCTTCAATCAATAAAATTATGGATTTGTTAAATGAACATTCAGATAATATCGTTCAAATTATGGAAGTACAGGATTTGTTGGCAACATTAACGTATTATGATTCAAAGATAGATCACATACATAACAGAATTACACATTTCATTGAGAAATCCAAGGATTATGTAGAAGCTATCACGTTAGCAACTAAAGGTGTATTGTCGCCCCATTTGTTGCCTATACGTTACTTAAAATTAATTCTGAAGAACGGAAGGGATAAACTAGGCTATGTTCCTTTGTTAGACGAACATAGGTTAGAATTTTATTACAGCCTAATTACAGTAAACGTAGATAATAACAAGATTAGGATTACAATTCCCTTTGATTCTTCTGATGCCTGGCAATCTTACAGGATATCACCATTTCCGACTTTCATGACGAATCACTCAAATCCAGTAATATCCAGTTTGACAGGACACGTATTGATTTCCCCAGACAAGGAAACATATACGGTCATTAAAGACTTAAATCAATTAACTCACTGTTCAGACGCAATGGATAGAAACATATGTACAGCTGACTCATTTGAATTCCGTAAAAACTTAATGGATTCATGCGAGTTAGGTATAGTGCTAGACGGTGCTCTCTTCCATACAAGTGAAAATTGTCTGGATAAGCTTTATCCCTTTGACAATAATGAGTTCAATTGCAGACTGAATAATGGCTCGTGGATACGATACGACAAGGACGGCTTCAATGTATCATGCCCGGACGGATCCACGTCCTTCACCAATATATTCGTCGCAGCAGATGGTTGTGTCGGGACTTCCCCGAATTCCATGGTGACTGGTCTACGGACAATCATCAGAGAACGAGCCTACTTCGCGAACTTCACGTGGACCTCTACAATGCCAGCACTTCCTCTCCCATACAACGGACATGTGGCAAAGCGGTTGATGAAACTTACCGAAAAGGACCACCTGTCACCGACTTATAAAGAAATTCTTCACCCCATACTACTGGCTGGTTTGTGTTTCACGGTGGTGATATTTATCGCCGTGAACATCCTTGTTTGGTGTAGGTTACGGCACAGCAAGCAGCTAAAAAGGAATGAGTTGCATAGCCCCGACAATACCCCCTATTTAATCCAGTTCAAAGCTGTTTGAGTGGCCACCTCATTCGCTAAGGGAGTAATTTGTCGGGAAGATGTTTGTATGAAAAGCTGATTAGTACGCTAGTAATATGGAATTAAAGAAATTCTCTACATTTGCATTGTTAAAAATACGTTTAAAACAACATTTAAAAAAAAATAAATAAATAAAATAAAAAAGGATATAAATAATTTTTTCTCTCGGCATCTAATAAAAATTTATAAGCCGGAATGTTAAAAAAGAAAAGAGAAAAAAAAAATAAAATAATAATAAAATATATAACAGAATCTATGGGCATCTAATAAAATATATCAGCCCTATATATAAATATATATATATATATATATATATATATATATATATATATATATATATATATATATATATATATATATATATGTACGAAACCATGGTACGTGTACGTACCAGGAATTCGTGTTTGTGCACTAAAAATTTAGTAGTTTGTTTCTGACAAAGGTAACAATTATTCTTTATCAAGTTACCGAATCATATGTAAGTCAGAAGTTATTTTGTTTTTTGGTACCATGTAATCATTTGCTAGCAATGTACCATATATATGATCTTGGTTTTATCATGCATTTTTCTTTTTGCTTTGGTAATATCTTTTTTGTATGCATTATTGTTATTGTTTTTTGATGTGCCTATTTGGACATTCGTCCTCAGTTGATTATGGCTAAAGTTAAATAAAGAATAATACGTATGTCCAGTCACACCTAATAACCATGTTTTGGCTTGTTGTTAAATTTTTGTAAAAAAATTGAGATAGCTGGCCGAGCTTATGTAATGATTAGAAAAGTTAATATTACATGTTTAAAACAAATGACGTAATATGTCATGTTGGTTGGAAGAGCTAACCCTGGGATCTGCTGTAGTCATTCAAATCGTAAACCGGACATACAATGCAAGTCTCAGCAATTTGACATTCTTCTTAAACGTCAACACATTGTCTCATCGTGTGAAAGTTTGTGACGTCACCGGATGCAGGTGTCTTCCGATTTCGTCACGTGGCTAAAGTAAACCAAGCATACGATATCTGTGATATCGATAATTTATTCAGTTCATATCTAAACTTCACCAGAATTGGTCATCTGGACCAACACAGCTTCCTCCAGTGATGGAGATGTTTAACTCTGTTGTTTTTTATAGAATAAAGACTTAAAAACTCTTAAGATGTATTCAGTTAATCCATTTTCATACATCTGAAAACAACTCATACTCAATGTGTGCTTATAACAGTAGCACGCCAATACATATATCCCTTAGGAAGCTACTATTAGGAACCTTCCATCAGGACAACATAGCCTGAGCCCAAAAAACAACAACACCGACTAAACTACAATAACACATTAATTGTCAGCGATAAGAAAGGTTTTTCCCTTCTGTAGAGACTTGATCACAAAAAGTACCTTTGATTTTTTGAAAAATGGCACTTGAATTGTCGGAGACAAAAAAAGAAAAAAAAAATCCATAATGAAAAAAGTACCTTTGCAAACATCTTTGCAAAGAGCAATAATTATATGTTGACAAATGAGTCTACATACACCTCAAAATACAGTGAAGATACTGAATTGGCATTAGAAATATACTTGGCCAGCTCATTGTTTAAAGATTTAGATTTTGAATGTCCCACAAAAGATATAAACAATTAGATCATGGATAATGAAAACGAAAAAAAATGGCTACCACTGTAATTGAAGACGAAGCTCTTAAATATAATAGGTATTTATATTGTCTAAAAGTTTTCTACAAAACATCCACAATAGGAAAACTTATGACAGAATGTAAAAATTATTATATTTTGCCATCAGATGAATCTACTTTTCAATTCATTGGCCAACGAGAAAGAAGTCTTCAAGACAATTCACAGTTCATCACTTTTAGAAGGGAAAGCATGCAGGAAAGCTCTTGTTGCCAAATTGCAATGATCAGGAGTAAATGTCCCTGAAGAGATTATTGAATTCTTTGTAAAGATATCTATAGATTTTAGACTATGGATCTTAAATAATGCTACTAACATGAGGAGAAAGACAAAAATTGAAAATGAATTGGAGACGCAAGAAAAAAAAATTAAAGTTAAATATTCAGATACGAGTAAAAAAATCTGTAAATTCTAAGACCTTCAATCAAGGAATTGTTGTAAAATAAATAAAAGTTATTTCTGATCGTATTCAAGTGTGTTGACATTATTTTTATTAATAAAAGTTACAACTACAACCTTGTATCCTTCAATTCTTGCTAATCAATTAACACTGGTATACTAAATCTACAGTAATATTATTTTATCAACGAAATGCTTTAGGCATTCTCTGAATTTTCTTATAACGGAAGAATAAGATTAAGTAGTCAAGAGCAAAAATGATTCAAAGGGAAATAACAATAATGCCTTTATATACAAGACCATGGCCTACCAGTGAACCACCATAGAGCGGAGGGAAGGTGACAGTTATGCCCGTCTGACCTCTGTGTATTGGCCTTGGATAAAGCATGACTATGCCTTAATAAAAAGAAACACCGAAATCTATTTAACAAATGGGAGAAATATAGCCACGTAGACACTTTAGTTAATTCACATATATAGAGAGATAGGCCTATCCTACGGTCCAAAGTGATACTTGAGTCCTTGAATAAGCAATGGTAATATTCCGGGCATTTGTTTGTGGTATTAAGCCTGCTTCCCAGTGACATTTGATTTTACTTCTTTTTAATAGATGGGGTTTATTAGCGGCACGAGTGGTAGGTGATGAAGATATGACACACTTAATTCTATATTAAATATCAGGTGGTTAATTATGTTATGGTAGACACAGTCTTGTATGATATATTAGTAAATATAAAGAGAGCGCTATGCAGAAACAACTAACTGACTGGTTGAATAACTTAACAGAACAGAACTAAGGGCATTCACAGTTATCAGCCTTATGTATAGACATTGGGAACATACTCGAATCATACCAAAACATGTGGACCCATCTACAACGTCCCTGCCTGGCAATTGCCGCACTGTTGTTTGAGTCCTGTTTAAACTTTATTGGTTTTGTAGTGTCTGATTCCTCACCATCTTCGTGAGCTAAGGATTGGGGGTTTTGGAGATGCCTATAGGTCTACCTGCTGAGTCAACAACGGCCTTTGTCTGGCCCTCCCTAGTCCTAGCTTGGGTGGAAAGGGGGCTCTGCCATTGATCATATGTATATATGGTCCGTCTCTAGAGCATGTCCTGCCAGGTAGGGCATTGTCAGATTTCCTTTGTCTCTGCCATTCATTTGTGGCCTTTAAACCTTTAAACAATCAACCAGGAAGGTCAATGAAGCTCTGGAAACATCCAGCATGGTCTGCATGCAGTACATATGTAGATCGTCAACCCCCCTCTTTTCCTTAATCAATATAAAAATTCTATATTATAATTAACATCAAACTGTTAGTTACTTATCTTCAAGATAAGTAAATTCTTTACATTACATAAGACATTCAAATTACATTTATATAAGTTAATTTTGATCAGCCCCTTTCTAGACATAGTCTTTCAGTTTTATTGGTAGTTTTCTTTTCCTTTGGGGTTATTTTACAGACAGATTTTACTGCTTATCTTGCAGGTTTCAGGTACCTCAGACTTCTCTGCCTTGCACTTCCAGACCGATTGGTTTCACTGGGGTAATGATCAGGATCACTGTGGGTTAACTTGGCAGATATAGCAGTTTTATTTCTGGTATTTGTCAGTATGCTGAAGTTGGCCTTGATCCTGGCAGAGATATGGATCAGGTTCTAGGTCAAATATTACAAATCTTGGCCTCAAATCAACTCGGTTTCTGTCATAAGTTCCTCTATCCGGTCCTTGGAGGAGATGTTGTCTTTCATCTAGTTGTTTTATGATTTATCTGCTTTCCAAGATCTCTCGGTATTGACATTCTTCCAGGACACATACTGATGCAAAATTCTGGTAGCTCTTTTGCTCTCCAGCTGTATGACCGTTAACTTTTTGCTGCATCTTAGGGTTGCTTATCTCCTCTTTCGTCTGTTTCACAGGCAGATGAGTCACAATTTTCTTATTAAACATCGTTTCAGCAGGACTAACAGATTCTTGTCTTGGTATACTTCTCTGTCTAAGTAGTGGAAGATAAATATTCGAACTTTTTTTTTTTTTTAAATTTCATCATGAAGTTATAGGCTCTTAACTATTTTAGTGCAGACTCGTCCTTTCCATTGCCTTGCTGGTGATAAGGTGATGACATTTGGCAGTCAATCTCCTATTCTTTGGTGAAGTTCTCGAATTTGAGACTATTGAACTATGAACCATTGTAACTTACTAGACTTAGGTCTTCCAGATCTAGCACATATCTTCGCAATTTCATGAGTAACATTTCTAACTGTTGGAGATTTCAGGTACCCATACTCCATTAAATTGGTGCAATCATCATCAACTATTAGATAATCACGTCCTCCAAGCTCGAATAAATTTCATCCAATCTTCTCCGAGGGTTGACTTGCTAATCCATGTGTGATGAGGGGCTCTTTCCTGTTGGCTGGCTTTAACTTCTTTGACCAATCCAGGCCAATAAACAGTTGCTCATCTCATCATTGTTTCTGGTGCATTGTGAGAAGTATGCAGTTGTTTTCAAATCACTCTACAACAACTTTCTGTATAAAGACCATTTCATCTTCATATATCATATAATTTTTTTATGGTAATGTGTCTCGAAAATCAAACAAACTTTTGGCTTCATACGCTACTTCATATCCGATTCCAGGCCAACCATGTAGGATATAAGCTATCATTGGATCATTTGCAGTTGCCTCCTGGAGTTTTTCCATCCTCTTGTCAAGTACATCTTGAGGTGCAAATGAGAAGATTCTTGGATCTGGCATATCACCCTGCACTTCCAAATAAGCTTGACTTAGCATATCCGTCAGAAATAATTTCTCTCTTTTCACCCATACAACTCATAATCATAGCCAAAATTCCTCATCATCAATTTGCTTGAGTCAGTAGTTTTGACAAGATAACTTCAAGTGGTTTATGGTTATTGTGGGTTATCACCTTTCTTCCGAAGGTATACTGATCACACTTCTCTAACCCAAATATTATTGCCAGAGTTTCTTATTCGAGCTGAAACCATCCATGTTTATTAGATCAGAGATTTCTTGAAGCATATTCTATTTGTTTTCAATCATAGAGTAGTACAGCTCTTAGACCTTTCTCTGAATTATTTACTTGGAGAACCAGCTCCTTGTTGGGATCGTAAATTGCAAGTACATGTGAGTTGCAGATCTGTTTTAGTCACTTGAAGGCTTTGTCGCATTCTTTAGACCAGACAAAGTCAATTTTGTTCCTTGGAGCTTGACTTTTGCAGAGAATACAATCTTGTCGCAAATCAGTTGGTCTGATTCAGTGTAGTTACATGGCATTACTTTATTTATTTGTTCAAATTGAAAAGCATCAAATGGTGTAGAACAAGCTATATTCCAAAAATGGTGTGGGATTACAATCTCTTCAGAACGTCTTCAATAATGAGCAATAAATTATCTGGCTCCTTCCTTTCTTCCTCTGGCATAGCAATTTCGTCTGCTTTTTTCCAAGCAAAGTGTTCAGACACCAAAATAATATTGTTTCCTATATAGTATACAACAGCTCGCTGTACAGCTTTATTCTTCACAGACGTTCAACATACAACCAAACAAATATCCAACAAGTGAGACCATTTCTTAATAACTTTCGCATAAATTAGGATCAGGATGAGTAAGAAACTTTAATTTTAGGATTACTACTTCTAAAAGATGCTGAATTTATAATTCCTCTATATCGGTAACTGAAAAATAAAAGCCACTTCCCTGTATATCCAACGATGAATTGGTGATATCAGCAGTTCACAGTGACAGCCACTCAGGCACTCACTGTAGCAATGACAGTGTCAGACTCAATCTAAAAAATCAGCAATCTTCTATGTAAACTTGGGTGAATCCAATCCCCAATTCGCTACCACCATCAGGGTTATTGGTACATGTGGTAAGTGATGTAAAAATGGCACACATAATTCTATATTAATTATCAGGTGGTTTATTATATCTTGATAGATACAGTCTTCTATGATATATCACCAAATATAAAGAGAGCGCTATGTGGATATATTATTATTATTATTATTATCAATATTATTATTATTATCATTATTATTATTATTATTATTATTATTGTTGTTGTTATTATTATTATTATTATTATTGTTATTATTATTATTATTATTATCAAAAATAAATTAATTAAATTCACAACTCATAAAAATGGTATTTTATGTAACCTGTCCGTTATAATATACAGGAAAAGGGTTAAGATAATTCGTGGATTATTAGTTGAATGACTAAACAGAACAGAACTTACGGCATTCACAGTTATCAGCCGTATATATCAGGGTTAAAAGAATATTCTTTTAACCCTGCTATATATAAAGATAACGCACTACTGTCTACGCGATTGTCGCTGGAGACATCCAAATTGTACTGATATTAAAGTTTCAGTTACAGTTACAGTTTAGAATAATTGCTTTGATTTGAGTAACCAGAAAGAAAACGTAGACAAGAGTCAAATGTCATACTCGAGTAGTTGTGGTGCATTTTATGTCGTATATTGCATTTACTAGAAATGGATAAGAATTGAATTTTTTTAATCTGTTTAACTGATTATTTTCAGCGTGATCATGGTGAAAATGATCATGACCATTCCTTGTCCAAAAACTACAATTATTTCCTGACTAGATAACTATATACCAACATAACATGTAAAGAGGACATATTACATGAAAGAAGAAATTATTATGCAAAATGAAAATTGTTGTCACCTTAACTAGGTATGGGTATTTATGTCATTATTTTATTTGTTGCATGTATTGAATTTTCAGGAAAATAATGCTACCAGAAGCCTTCAAATGCCCATCAGAAATATCAAAAATCATTTTCGGCGGGTGTGGGTTGCTTCGCCCTCCCCCCCTCCCCCCTAACGAACCCCTAGCCTGGCTTCTATTTGACATCAGAAGGGGTTGACAACTCCGTAAAGTGCACCCATGAACTTGATGGGATGAGGGAGGGAGGATCGCTCCTCTCAGGACTGTAGCTAGAAATCAAATATGCTGTTTGAAATGGGCCTATTCATCACCTGTCCAACATAATTCAGATAGAAGGGAGAGATGTTTTGCATGTCTAGGTCTATGCAAAACTTGAAGTGCCATGTCGGATAAAAAAAAAAAAAAACTGGATTAATCTCTCTGTAGAAGCAGGTGTCTTGAAAGGTATCTATAAAAAGTATAATGAGTAATCTTGCAATTCCAGTGGAAATCTACCTGCAAATATAACCTAATTTTCTGGCATATACAATAAAGGTTTAAAGGTTTAAAGGTCACTCATGAATGGCAGAGGCAAGGGACAGTGACATTACCCTAGCAATTAGGAAAATGCCCTCGAAATTGATCATATATTATATGATCAGCGCCCAAGCCTCCTCTCTACCCAAGCTAGGACCAGGGAGAGCCAGGCAGTGGCTGCTGATGACTCAAAAGATAGACCTATAGGCTCCCCCAAACCCCCCAACCTTAGCTCACAAGGATGGTAAGTTTGCAGACACTAATGGCACTAACGAGTCTGAGCGGGACTCGAAACCTCCGACTGGCAAACACCAGGCAGAGACATTACCAATCAGGCCACAACAACAAATTTAATACGGGAGAGGCTGTGCATGGTGAACCTTAAAATTTATAGATTGGCTTAAATTCATTATTAAGCAGAGATGTGAATAAAATATATCAAATTCTAATATACGATTTACATTTAGGATTATGAAATAATTCATCATAGAAGATGATGCTTAAAGAAACAGGAACCATAGAATTATTCATACAGACATCAAAGACAACGCCGTGAAAATTTTACCTGCGTGATGTTACTGGCATCGAAGGACATTATTATGAGATGAAGTGTAAAACAGAAAATGGGAGGCGAGGGATAACTAAAATAAATCTTGGAAAGGATAAAATAAACAGATAAAGTTTGAAGAGGAATCTTCACAGAAAAGAAGGGACAGTCTTGCAACAGAGTTTTGGGCAAATATGCAATCAGATATTAAAACAACAAAAAATAACAATAAACACTTGGTGGGGGAGGATTACATTTTATCTTCAACTTTTACATATTGCACATATATGTTGATGATGTCCACTGGAAACATAGCGTTGACAGGAATCCAGTCAGGCTCGATAAGTTGACTTGGCTCTTCAGTAGCTCTGAGCAATGCAGGTCACATTGGCACTCATGTCAACTTTATATTGGACATCTGTGTAGTTAAGACTCAGCATCACAGCCCACAGTGCTGTGTTCAGACAATCTATAGCCCCTAGGAAAAATGATGGCAGTTCTTCATAGGAGGTGTCATCTTGATGTATCTCATTCATTGTTTATCTTTTCTTATGGCATTCTTTCTTGATTTATTGTACTGCAGAATGAGCAGTTCTTCCCTTTTGGAGGGCGCACACCAAGTTGCCTTTGAAAAAATACACAGTTGGGACACTTCTTTCCTTAGTTTTGGGGCTTCAATGTTGACTTTTTTCTGCTGGAACGTGGGCTTGTAGTACTTCTTCTGCAATGGCTTCTTAGCCGTCACTACATCGACACAGCTTGGGCTCTCATCCGGGACTTCACCAACTCGGACGAGTGGCAAATCTCAATGGCTTCTGCCAACTTCAGGTCGTCTTTGAGCTGTAATTTCTTGGACACCTGCTCGTCTTATATACTAATGACTATAGTCCATTTCTTTTAGCGAGTCATATTTGCACCGACTCGCAGCGGTGCCATTTTATCGCGGAAAAGTTTCCTGATGGCTGATTGGTTGGACAAGATAATTCTAACCAATCAGCGACCAGGAAACTTTTCCGAGCTAAAAGGGCACCGTTGCGAGTCGGTGCAAATATGACTCGCTAAAAGAAATGGACTATAGTTGGTCCCTGATTTGCTCATCCTTCTGCTTACCATTGTAGCCCTAGACGTTGGACATTTTGTCTAAGGTCCAGATGTAGGTTTCCACGTTCTTTCCTGGTTGTTGGCACCTGCTGTAAAACTTGTATCTTTCAAGGATCTTATTCACTGTTATTTTTCTCATCGTTACTAAGGGGAAAGTCTGGAAAAAATGTCTCAGACTCCATGTCCATAGAGTAAATTAGACTTACCACATGGAATTCTTCGTCTTTTGTTTGCAGCTTGCTTGCAATTCTAAATCACTGCCAATGGCTTTTCCACTCTGGCCATTACTCTGGCTTCGTAAAATTCATCTTTGCCGGCGTGTTAAACTTTCCTGTAATTTCTCAAAAGTCTGTATTCTTGCTTTTGAACCCGTTATTGTTTCTCTTGCTGCTTGAAAAGCTTCTTGCTTGATTGCCGGATGTCCTTTTTCTTGTTTCAACCTGACACCATGTAGTGTTGATAGAAACACGTTTAAACTTCAACTGATTTATTCAAGACCAAAATACTGCTATATATACAGTACTGTACAGAGTTACAAACTAAAAAGCTATATGATTGTTAAGAACGTATACAAAAGACCATGTAATGAACAGTTTACATAACAATACAGTATAGTTAATATATTTATGAACAGTTTCTCACTCTTTAATAGGAGACTAAGCAGTAGCTAGGCCTACATAACATTGGTTATCAGTATTATTTCCATAGATTTTGTCATCATATTTAAACTTGCTTGCCTTCTCACTATGACAAAATCTCTAACAGTAAAAGCAAGTTAGCACAAGTATCTGTCATGTATGTCAAACTTGCCCCTTATCATGAATTACTTTTTTTTTCTTTTTTTTTCAAGAACAGTTTCGAATAGCAGTGGTAGCTCCACCCATAGCAGGCTTCTGAAATAACATGCTTAATATCCTTTCCTTTGCATTAGAGTAAGAATTGCTGTAAACTGTTTGCATCTATACATCTCCCGCTATAATTATATTATAAACATTGAAGATCACCATTTTTTGTTTCAATTTCCTTATATTTTCCGTTATTGCACATTTTAACCACAATATTGTATATTCTAATTACTGCATCATTTCTACTGTTTTCATCAGCAAAATTTATCACAAAATTTCTGTTTGAGGTAGACCTCGTTTCAACAATGGGGATATGTTCAAGAGCATTGACAATCTCATGTTTCCTCTCACTTATTCCTATTCAGGTGTGTGAAGATGATGAGACCCTATCACCAACATTACCTTTTCTTAACTTTATCTGTATGAGTTAATTTTTCATTTCAGGAACAGCTATTATCACTTCTTCGTCCAATAATTTAATCATTTCATGAAATTATCAATTTTAGGCTCAACTTCCTATGACTCAAACGTCACTCAATTTTAGGTCAACTATCCTCCCAAGTTACCAGCTGGATCGTGTTTTAATTCAGCAATTCTGGCATCTCGTTCAGCAATAGTAGGATCGAATTCAGTCACAAAATAACATTATCTTGCTGCTTAAATCCCTGTCTCATTTCCATAATCTGCATCTACAAATGTTCACCTTTTTCCTTTACTAATACAGATAAGCCAAATCTATGATATTTAGAAAGTAAACCTCACTTTTTATGGTATTGATCCTTTCTTTTCATTTTACAAGTTCACAAACGTTACCTGACAGATCAAAGTTATTTTCAGCCATAATGCAGACTTATTAGCACTTGCATTTGCTACTTTTTTTCCATATACAACAAAACCAGTTTCTCTTTGAAAGAACTTTTTCCATTTGTTCATAGAGAGAGAGAGAGAGAGAGAGAGAGAGAGAGAGAGAGAGAGAGAGAGAGAGAGAGAGAGAGAGTATACAGTACAGCTAGCACGTAGGTAGGCTATTCCGCCGCTGCTCGCTTGAGGGGATTTTTAGTTTATTTTCTATTAATGCTTTGACTTCTACTTTTATCTATGTGTTTTGAAAACTACTTTTTGGTCCCACGCCATAAGAAAATTCTTTGGCGAGCTGCAGAACCCATGATGTTTGTTTTTCATAACACTCAGCAAACATGAAAGGTTTTAACTTCTTGAAAGATTTCTACAGACTTGTTAATGGCAAGTGGGGGCGTTATTTTAATAATCCTGGAACTGTATACTATATCACCTTACATTACTTAAAGGTTTAAAGGTTTAAAGACCACTTATAAAGGGCAAAGGTAAGGGACGGTGACAGCATCCCAGCTAGCAGGACAATGCCCTAGAGACTGACCATATATATATATATATATATATATATATATATATATATATATATATATATATATATATATATATATATATATATATATATATATATATATATATATATATATTTATATATATATATATACATATATATATATATATATATATATATATATATATATATATATATATATATATATATATATATATATATATATATATACACACACACACACACACACACACATATATATATATATATATATATATATATATATATATATATATATATATATATATATATATATATATATATATATATATATATTATGTGAAAGCTTTTGATTCTGTCAAAGCATCGGCAGTAATGAAATCCCTTCAAAGACAAGTAATAGATGAATTTTATGTTAGAACAATTGAAGATATCTATACTGAAAGTACGGCAATCCTAAAACTACATAAATATAGTGAAAAAATTCTGTTTGAGAAATTAGTTAGACATAGAGATCCTATCTCCCAAATTATTCATAGCATACCTAGAAGTTTTCAAGAAATTAGATTAGGAAAATGTAGGAATTAATGTTAATGGGGAATACCTTAACAACTTAAGATTTGTAGATGACATACTGTAATTCTCTTTAGTGAATCATGAGAGGAGCCACAAAATATGATAGAAGATTTTAATAGAGAAAGCAGGAATGTAGGGCTCAAAATTAATATGAGTAAAACTAAGATAAAGTTCAATGAAAATACAGAGAGACAACAAATAAGAGTTACGGTTGAACTTCTACAGATTGTTAATGAATATACAATACTTAGTGAGATGGTGAGCTTATGGTAAACAAAATGAGATTATGAAATATAAAATGGCACTTTCTCTAAAAAGTAAAGTATTTTATCAGGTGGTCCTACCATTATTAATCTATGCATCAGAAACTTGGAGCCTTGCTAAAACCTTAAAAAATAAGTTAGTTACAACTCAAAGATCTATGTAAAGAATAATGATGGGGATAACACTTAAGAGACAGAAAAGTAGCAACGTGGATACGGCAGAAAACTAAAGTAGAGGATGTTCTAATAAAATCTAAGAAAAAGAAATGGGTGCTATTATAGTATGCTATCTACCGTCGAGTTTCTACTATAGTATGGTATCTACCACAAAGTATGTTATCTACAGTCAATGTTAATCCTCCTGTTTGATGAGGATTATCCAACATTACTTACCACCAGTAAGTTATCCTCATTGGACTTTAATGATAGTTTAATATTTATTGGCAGGACAACATGGGTGCATAATTATAAGCAGTTAGTAGGTTAGGTTAGGTTAGGTTAGGTTATCAAGTCGGTAATGATGCTCCTTATTAAAGGCGGATTAGCAAGTAGACCGTATCCTTAGGGACTGATGGTAGGTATCATACTATAGTCAGAAAGGGGTGGTAGATAGCAAAATCGGCGGTAGATAGCATACTGTAATAGCACCAAGAAATGTACATGGGCAGGACATATAATGAGAATGAGACAATAGATGGGCATAAAGAATAACAGAATGGGTCCCTAGAGATTGCAAAAGAAGCAGGGGAAGGAAGAGAAGACGATGGATTGATGAACTAAGAGAGTTTGCAGGTGTGAACTGGTATAGAAAGACCATAAACAGATACAAGTGGAAGGACATGCCTGAGGCTTTTGTTCTGCAGTGGACTAATAATGGCTGATAATATATATATATATATATATATATATATATATATATATATATATATATATATATATATATATATATATATATGTATATATATACACATATATGTGTATATATATATATATATATATATATATATATATATATATATATATATATATATATATATATATATATATATATATATATATATATATATATATATATATATATATATATATATATATATATATACTGTATATGATCAGCACCCTTATCCATCCAAGCTGAGATCAAGGAGGACCAGGTAATGGCTGCTGAGGACTCAGCAGGTAGACTTATAGGCTTCCCCAAAACGCTACATTCTTAGCTCAAAAGATTGGTGAGGTTGCAAACACTAAATGAAACTATCGAGTTTGAGCGGGTCTCAAACCCCAGTCAAGGACGTTTCTTGGTCCTATTACACCGGGAAACCCTATGCACTACAGGACCTGTAAGATCAGTTTATTGTATAAACTCTTATGTATTTCGCGTATCACACAAAGTATTGCGTGTTTATTGTCAAATCTACATTATCGAAGCACTTAGAGACGAAGAAAGTCTTCAGTTTCTTCTTGAAAGCTTTAATATCTTCAGTTTCTCGGATGTCCAGCGGGAGCTTGTGTAGTCTTGGGCTGCATATTTGAAAGTTTTAAAACCTACAGAACACATATATATTGGCTCCGATAATATGAAACTATCTGTTACTATTCTCAGTGTACTTTACTTTAATAACTGCTTTCTTGGTCCTATCTCATGGTGGAACCCCACTCTCTACAGGACCTACAAAATCAGTTTATTGCATACATTCTTAGATATTTTGCATAGCACACCTGCATAACTAGCATTTATTTTCAAATCCATATTGTTAAAACACTTAGAGAGCAAGAAAGCCTTCAGTTTCTTCTTGAACGAAATATTTCTCAATTATCAATCCTCGAATTTGAATTGTTTTATTACCAATAGATTGAATAATTACATAGCTGCAATTTATGACATCCTTAGTATCCATGGTCCGTATTTTCTGCTAATCCTTCAATTCCAAATCATAAGCTTTGCAGTATCTTGAATTCACTATATGATCATTTGGTTTATTCAACATGATGCAGTTCACACATTTTATCTGCTGTGATTTACAGACCTTAGTGACGTGATTTCCTGATCATTTCCCACACAGTTTATCACGTCTTGTACTTGCAATCGTTTTGAAAATGTCCATACTTCTGACAGTGTTCACAGGTGATCACATTGTACCTATCACGTATGCTGTAATTTACCCATCGCAACATAACTTTGTCACCATTATCATGAATAGCCTTCCGAACTTAGAATCTCATTCCAACAAGTAGTGGGTAGTCCCATCTGCAGCACTTTTCTTGAATACCAGACTTAACCTCTCTTCTACATTTTGAATGTGCTCCAGGCAACGATTCCTATTAATCAAAGTATTTACTACGTCATCTTTATCATTGTATGCATTGCATATCAGTATTAAGTTTAATTATCCAATTTTCCTCGTTTTGGTGTCGTCAACCCCGGTTTTGAATCTTGTTTATTGCTTGATCGCTGATTTTTACATCAGCAAAGTTTATATAACATTTACATTTGAAGTTGAACTCGTATCAAGAATTAGTGTATCTTAAAAGGCATGTTCAACCTCGTTTTTCCTGTAAGTGATTATAGTTGATGTTTTAGTTGATATAATTACTAGTAGGGTTTCTCCTTAATTATGTCAGCGTATGGTATTTTCTCAATTTTCAGGCCATTGGTGTTTGAAGTGTTAACTTAATTGCTTTCATATCCTTCGCTAGATTAGCTACAATTTTTTTGTAAGACCATTTGTTTTCGGATGCATAGTCTTGGTGGGAATTGCTGCATACGGATTAAGCTAAGCGATATTTATTTTCAATTCAGCGATTTTACCTTCATGTTCACCTATAGTGAGGTCTCTTTTCCATTTTTTACTTATTCATCAAGGCTATTTTAGCTTCATCTACACACACAGGGCAAAGCCATTTCAATTTTACTAAATCTTCATCACTTATGTTGGCGTCTATCCAGACACAATTCTTATGGCAGTAATCTCTCAAAATTCACATCCTATCCACTTGATTTTGTAAAGATAAATAACCCCGTCCTCAAACTTGTCAATATAAAAAACCCCGGTATCAAACATGTTATGTTGAATAACCTATTGTTTTTATTTGTAAGGACCAATCGAAAAAAAAATGTAAGAAACAGAAACAAAAGTAAAAATACAGGGCATTTATTCCGTAATAGATAAATGTAAGTCAAATGATGTAATTCCTAACTAATCTAGTCTATTGGTCGGGGATAACAGTGCAAAAAGCCAAGAAGGTATTTGGTCTATTTCTTTCCTGCCACATATACTCATGAAGATACGAGTTTAAGAATTCTCGTTTCCATCCATGCATGGTTCTAATATACGATTTTATTTTTATTCTAGTAGCTCTCTATTGCTTCCATGTGGACACCGGTATGTTTATGAACAAAGTTCATAGAATGATCGGCGAGTATAATGCCAGGGACCTAGTTTTTTTTCAGTATAAATTACAATAAGCCTTCCACTGATCACTATGAACAATTGCGTGAGGGTAAACGTCTTTCCTAATTATTTGCCTACCAGCAGAACAAAACTCAACCCTTTCTATGTGTCCTAAGGATGGTATCCCTCCGAAGACCCACACAAAAGGCAACTATCCGTCAATCGTCATGACTGAGTTGTTATTAATATTCATTTGAATGTCACTTGAGTTTCTGAAACTGCTCCTCCTTCCAATCACTATAGACTCAGTTTTATTTTAACCTAGTGTTAGTTGTTTTGAAAACTGATCTAAAACCCACAATCGATGTTGCATAATAAATTAAAACCAACGGTAACTAATCTCGATGCCTGTGGCATAATATTAAAGAAAAGTTTAACTTATAAAATAAGTTTGCGTAAATAATTTAGGTAAGTATATCCTTTAAACTAAAGAAAACAAACAAGAATTTACCATTCTTTATGTTGTTCATAAAATATATCGTATTTTGGCCTTCTCTTGATAACATTATGAAGCATTACGTTTCAATAAGTTAGAGTAGATATTGAATGAGCATTAGAGCCTATTTTCAATACAAGCAAGCAGCAAGAGCCTCGCAAATACCATGAAAATTCGACTGCAAAGGCAGGAGTAAGAGTGACCTGCACTATTTACATCATGTATTCCTGCGCTTTCTGGTCATTTAATCATTAATAAAATAATGTTTATGTTAGATAAATTTATAAATAAGTTTTTAATTTTATCGCTATTCTTTTATGCATATAATTGCACTATTTTTTTAAATAATGACAATTATGAGAAGAACTAGTTTCTAGAGAGCGGTCTGAAAGGCAGTGTACGGTGGCCCAAGTGTCTGTGGCGCGTCTAGTTGTTTGAGATCCAGAATTTCGTTAAATTTTAACCTTTCTAGTAATTCATTTATTATTTTGAACTGGAAGATCTGAAAGTGCTGTGATGAAAATGGTTTACACATGGCTTCCTTCTCCTGAGCATCCGTAGAAACCATTCTTATGAGGTAAGTTATGGGGTCTTATCTCTTGTTCTTTTCCCTCAACTGAAGTTTGTTTTTTGTTGCTCTTTTTAACAATCTAGAAGGAACTGATCAAGGAAATATTCTCCTAAAGGAGACGTGCCATGCAAAGCCGTGTACTGGTGTGCATGATGCCATCTTACTAGTCGGCAGATAGCCATTTGAGGAAAGTGAAATTTTGAATGTTGGTTCGAGAGAGAGTTGGCTGTACACTTGGCCATTGTACCCTGGCGGCAAGACTCGCAATCTGACCTTCATTATTTCCCCTGATTTTCAGGGATGTTTCTCCCACCCAAGTGCTTTCCGTATCCCCGCCCTATCTGCTATAAGTTTTTATTATGATTAGTAGAGGAAAGAAGTCTCCCAGTTTTATTTCAATGGAGGAAGAGTCTGTCAAATCAAGTTGGTAGGTAGTTCACGACCGGCCACATAGATGGCGTCACTGTCGTCCTTTTCCAGAAAATGGAGTCATTGACATGATACCCACTCCCTCCCCGAAATCTCTTTGCTTACGCCAAATAATGCATACTACTCATGAGGCATATGTTATTTATTGAGCTTTCCGGTTAGTTGTGTTGAAGAATGTGTCATAAAACGTCTGGACGGAAATTGAGGTGTCCTTTTGCATTTTAAGTTCTGCACCTGATCAGCTGATCATGGCTAGAAAGGAAACTAATTTTGATCCTCCAGACTTTAGCCTTTATCTCTTACTAGGAAACTTCCAGCCGGAATTCATGGTCTGGGGCTGGGCATTACAACTAACAAACAATCCATTCTTTTGGGGTTTCACCAGCCTCTCTCTCTCTCTCTCTCTCTCTCTCTCTCTCTCTCTCTCTCTCTCTCTCTCTCTCTCTCTCTCTCTCTCTCTCTCTCTCTCTCTCTCTCTCTCTCTCTCATATATATATATATATATATATATATATATATATATATATATATATATATATATTTGTGTGGAATTTAAAGTTGAAAGACTAGTTGATCAGTCTGTGTCCTCATTAAACTATCACATATAAACCATATCATAGGCTAATTTACCCCGTTGTGTATACAGTCTATTCATCATGAACTTTGGACCCTTTGTAGTTCCTTGAGACAGACCTAGTGTAAAAATTTAAAAGTTGTGATTGAAAAACCCACTTTATATAAAGAAAACAAGTGCAAAAATGCCACCTAACCCAGGAGTTGTATCCTTTCCTTACACTAAACTGCTGTGACCCTCCCCCCTTAGCTTACCTTATAAATAAAACAATTTGGCTAGTTTACGCTTGTTCTAACCCGCTACATTTACCCCCCCCCCACCTTAGTACAGTGTCTGGAATTGTAATGGACTGTAGCCATTGTAACAGACTTAGTTGGTTTTCAATGTGTATGTTTTCACATATTCTTTTATTGGTATTGAGTTCTTTTGGCATTTCTTTCCTGGCTTTCTATATTTTTGAATTATATCCCTCTGTATTTAGATATTTTCATCCTAGCCTATATTTAACAGTAGCAGTTATTTTTTTGTTCTATCCCATCATTGTTGAATTTTCTTTAGTAAAATGCACTTATTTCTTATGGTATAAAGTTTTTGAGTCTAATAAATGTTTCAGAGTGTCGTCTTTCTCATTGCATAATTTTTATATTGTATCGGTATTTTCAAATTTCTTATTTTGCACATTGCAGATTTAGTGTTAGTGCAGTACATGCTCTCACAAAGCAGCCGAATGCTGAAGTTTTTGCATTGTCATAACTTTCTTTTTCTTTGATTCATTACATCTGTAGTAGCATGAAGGTGCAGTGTGCTTATAAATTGTATATTTCCTTCTCAATTTTTAGGCCAGTTCTTTGATTACTGTATGTAGGTCTTTTAAATTGAGGCGGCCTTGAATATTCAAGTTCAGTAGTATTTATCTTGCTCTATGTATTTTGATCATTATTGCTGGCATTGTACAATTTAGGGTTATGGGTAGGAAACCCCCCTCCAAACATTTACTACGTTACAATAAAGTCAGATAATGTAAGCATAAATCCCACCAAAACTAGTTGATAAAATGCATAAATCATTTGTGCCATGAAAACCAGAGATATTTGAGAGCTTTTGAAGAATAGCGATCCCACTTAACCCTTTTGAAGAACAGGGGTCCCAGTTTGGACTTTTTGAAGAATAGGGGACCCAGTTTGGTCCTTTTGAATATTAAAGGTCCCAGTTGGGACCTGGTGAATGTAATGAGGAAAATGAAGCAGCTATTAATGAAAGAATACTTTATTTTGTAAGTAAAATATATATCAAATTGAAATGTATGGAGAATTGAAAGCAACAGTTTATTGGGAGCTTTTGTATATCAGCGGCCAGTTCCTCAAACATTGATTAAAAATAGACAGCAACTAACCTAAACTTTCCCCCCTAGCCTAACCAACAAGCTGTGTCCCTACCTACTTACTTATGGGGGGCTAAGGCCCTTACACTACCGTATTATAAGTTAGACTTAATAAATACAGGTGGCCGCTATCATACATACACCCCGTTTATTGTATACAAAATTAAATCAGTTGAAATTAATTATGCAAATGTTGTTTCGAAATTTCAAAACAAAATTAATCAAATAGGTTAGTTTAGTTGACAACCAATCATGTTGTTGCTTGATTTTCTCGGCAGTTGTTCTTCCCTAAATCCCTTTTTAACAATGCGGGTCTCAGTTTTATCCTTTTGAAGAAGGTCCCAGGTTCGTATGGGATTGCTATTCTTCAAAAGCTTCGTTATTTGTTTGGAGGACCAGATTCAAGATAAAACAGGGATATGTCATTACTGGACCATACCCACCTAACCTGAATTTGGAGTTGGATTGTCCTCCTTACCTACCTGGGATGTACCACTTGCCATAAATAAAACAATGTGATTCCCAGTTTCTTTGGAAAGATTTTTTTTTTTTTTTTAATACAGTAGATTGCATTTCGGTGATTACACACATGACATATTCATTAATGGACTGTTATCATCTCAAATTACATTTAATTAGATAGAACTCCTCATCCTTGTTTAATCTTCAAGTGGCCTCCATTAACTAATTAAAGAGGATGTCATAATTAATGGTTAAACTATGACAGTATCTTTGAACTCCTGCAAAAAAATTTGAAATTTTATTTGGTTCAAAGCGTTAGATAATGACATCTGAGAAAAAAACAGAAAAGGCTTGACAGTAGTGCATATGCGATAAATTATCACCACTTTCCAAAATGTCAGCAAACAGGTTGAAACACTACAGTACTGTTCACATGTTTGATGCTATTTACTCAATTTGTTATTTGCCTGCCCCTTATATCCCAAATGAAACGGCTAGTACTAGACCATTTCTAATAGTGAATTCCGTCAACAGATATAAAATAATCATGGCGTTAGAATTTTTTCAACTGTTGTGTTTTGCATTTTTACCTTTATAGTTAGGCTAGTGCAGCCACTAATGTTTCTCAAACCTATATACAATTTATAAAAGATTGGCGAGACCAAAATTGTAAACCAGATTTTATTTGGGGGGGGAGCGCTGGGGAGAAAATTCTAAATTCAAATTTATTACACCAATCATGAATTGCAGGTATGCATAAGTCACAACATAAAATTTATAAAAAAATGCATACATCGTGATTGTTATAGGTAACAATCATACAAACGTGTTTAAAACACTACAAAGGTAGTACAATACACTATTGATAGTTAGGCACCTTTGGTTCCAAATCTTTGGCAGAACATGAGAGATCATTCAATAATACACCTCACACTGTGTTATGATACACATCATTATGCCTTTTACTCACTAATTTTATAATGTCTTGTACCTCTTAACAGTATTTGATTTAAAAACTTAATTGTTCTATCACAATTGCAACCTTTGTCACGTACATAGGATAGATTATCAGCGAAGCTGGAGTATACTGTCATTAAATTTTTATACTAGGTCAAACAAGTGATCGGTTAAGAGCGGGGAAGACATGCTCCCCTGCTTGCTCATTGAGAACCCATTCTGATCTCAGCCATTAGTGGGAATAGACGTCCTGCCACTGGCTGGAGTTTTGGGCTTTTAAATACTTCTTATCACTGTGTTTTTGTTTGTTTATGTGTCTCTAGATAAGTAAAGTTTACTTGAAATTTCTAACTTTTGGAATTAACTCGAAAGGGTGCCTTATGATAGCGCCCTTGAGACAGTCTTACTGATTTGGTTTTCCTCCCCCGTGCAAGTTCAGAAGAAGGCGATATCCTGGGGGAAACAAACTCTCCATCCTGAATGGAGACCTAGCAATGTCTCCAAGTGCTCAGTGTTGCACTTTGAATCATCGTTTATCGATGAACATGCTACTTTGCACGCACAACCTTTCTGTCGAGATAGGGATCCCTGTGTGCCAAATTTGTTTGTGCTTAGCCTGCTCCTGATATGCTTAATATAAGCAAGCATGATGTGTTCTAACTTTCAAGCACTCGACAAGTAACCAAACTTTATGTGATCCCATGGATTTGCATGTGCTCTCCTCACCAAAGGAAGTGACATGCTTAGTGTTAATATGCCTCCCACCCAATTCTTTTGGAATGTGCAGGCACTAGATAACCCCTGCTCTTTTGAATTACAAGATGCATCTCCCCCCCCATGCACTCACCCTGTGAGAGGTTGGGAACAAGTGAGTTACTGCGCTCATTACCCAGATTACGCTTACCTTTGCGGCCCATAATTGAAAAGCACCCTTCTCACAAGGGTTCCTGTGTTATTAAGCAACACATCTCTCAACATGTAGCCTACAGGTATTGCAATGCGCACACCTGATTGTGTTGGCTATCCTGAGTGCGCACGTAGGTTGACTCTCCTGTCTCCACTAGATAACCCCTCCTCCTATTGTGGTAGTGAGCTTAGGTACGCTCTTACTGTGGTTAGTGGTTTGGAACAAGTGAGTTAACACACACACACCCCATGCAAATGCCCCTCAACATTTTGCAAAGTGCTTCACCTCTTCGCTCATCACATGGGCACTCAACATTTGCACTTCAACAAAATGCTGCAGTGCAAATCTAGGATGGAGTGTAGTGTGGAATCTATTTTGAGAGGAAGCCTTACTCCTAATAGAGCTTGAGTGCACTTTCTTCAATCTGCACTCATAGTTATGACCTGCAGATCTATCCAGTAGACCTTACTGACTTCGGAGGCATGATCTTGGTGCCAATCTACTCATCTGGGTGACCCTTGTCCTTAAACCCTTCACGGTTCGAGATCACCTAGAGTATTTTCTTCTGGCAACAACTTATTAACGGTCCCTGATTGAATTAGGTTGACCTCATGGTCCCTCTCCCTTCTGAATCAAAGAGTTCCCTGTAGGGGAAGTCTTAAATCTCCTTCGGAACGAATAGATTTTGTTCAGATCACGCATTCCCCAACTCCTCGGAGGATAGGAGGGATTCAGCTAACCTTTTCCCTCTTTCTCAGAGGGCTTAAGCCTGGTAGAAAATAAGGATCTTCTGTCAGGAGCTAAACAGATCTCACAGACCAGAAAGGATTCTCGAGATTCTGGGGAGATCATGACTCAGGATACAGACCTGATCTTCTCCAAGGGGAAAGAAGCGTGAGATGTAGCTGTATCTCTACCCCACCCTACACTGGTTGGATCACTTTCCCCAATGGGAGAGATATCCTTACCTCCGGAACGTCTGCTGGATTATACACATGCGTTCGATTATCACATTAGCAATGATGTCAGGCAGGCTCTTTGGAAGCACCTGTCTACACAACCTCACGGTAGAGCTGATGAAGAATCAAGCTGGAGCGCATCTTCACCCCATGTAACCTTTATTTGATGCTCTCAAAACAGAGTACAACTGGTGTATGAGTGTCTATTCATATCTTGAGTTCCACAAGAAGAGATTCAAGGAATGGATCATTCTTATTCGAAAGCTAGCCTGAGAGTTTGCAAAGGAGTAGTGGTCCTCTTTTGAGTGGAGTAAAGCTCCCCATCATTGGAGAACTCCCCCCTCTTTCTATACATCCTCCCGCAACTCTTCCAGCTGGTCCAGGTCTTGAGTTTTTCATCCACAGTGGCTCCTCCTTATTCCCATGTAACCAGGAGATGGAATCTGACCAGCTGCAACACCGGGTTGGAGAATAAATCTACCACAAAGGCATCGTGGTTTCCATCCTGGGGCAGGGATGAACAAGAAGTGGAACAGGAGAGATTGCCAAAAGATCAAATTTGCCCATCGAAGGGAACCAAAAGATCCTACCGTTCACCTGGCATGATCCTCTTACTTTCCTTGTCTTCAGACACATAATCATCTAACTTTGTATACTCTGCTGATCAGAAAAGAATGAAGCCACTGCCCTTCCCTTTCCCCTGTTGGAGAATTAGTCCTGAAAGACTGATTGATTGTATTTTATAAGCCACTCCTACCCTTTCTCTCCCCATGGGAGAGACAGTGGTTCCCCATCCTTCACTGAGGATGAAGAAAGGGACACTGAGATGTCACTCTACTATACTTGACTTTCCCCTCTCTTATTTGCAAATGCGATCATCTGTTGGAACAACATGAACTCGCAATCGCTGATCCCTTAACAATTATGCACTCTTAGGGTAGCTCCATTTCATCACTTCGCGCTCCCAATAGAGCGATGGTAGACATGCTACTAGGTGTTAGCTCACTCTTAAAAGAGTGCCCTCATGCCGCAACCTTATTTGATCAGTTTGCGATTGACGCCTGTTTCCTATTGATCACACATCATTGTCACATGGCGGGTGTTATTAAAGAATTATAAATGATGAGAGGCGGTGAATAGACGTTTTTTACATCGTAAGAGGATTTATGTTCTAAGTTAATTTTCCCAACAAAAATTAGTATAAATCTTCTTCAGAGCGTGTGAAATAGAACTTTAAATCTTGAGATTTCATAACAGATGAAATACAAGTTTCTTGCTGACTTTCAAATGATTTGATCAGTTCAATACAAATAGTTACACACGGGGAGAGCGGACACTCGGGGAGACAGTTTATGATTAGGATTATTACAACTAAAAGAAATTATTGGAAGTCTCATGACGTATCGACGCCCGCCATGGTTGAGGTAGGCTTACCATGGCAGGTGGGCCTATTGAGGGTTGCCCACTCAGTCCTTTGGCTCGAACGTAACTGGTCTTCGACTGACTCTGGGTATTCTTATTTCCCCCACATTGCCGGGGGTTCTGAGGGCTTGTCTCGCCTAAGGGTAGCAGTGGCAGGTGATGTAATCGCACCAGACTGGTTCTCACTCTGCGTCTCCTCTCCCCGGTGTATCTGTTGACATGGAAACAGATTCAGTACACATGTGTATGGGTCAGCACATACTAAACAATGAGGAAAGGGGCTTGAACTGCTTCCCACACTACCCATGTATCTGGGAGACGAGGTCATAGGTCGGCAATATCTGCCCTACTTCCTGCGCATTTATTTTTTTGGGGCCTTTATTTAAAATTATTTATTTGTATGTAACATCATCTTGCCCACTCACTGCTTGCTAGAGTGCTCTCTTAGGGGAGCACCTTCACTAGCACTCATTTTTAAAAATTTGGACTTAGCAGGTGTGGGTACCGTCTTTGAGCAGTCACTTACTGGTGTGGTGCTCCCTTATATATTTCCTTATATATTTATATGTAGCTGCCTCACCAGTCGACTTGTAAGTATAAGCACTTCCTACGCTCTCACAGTTACTCCCGGATGTACATGGGACAGAGTAAGTAAAGGCGCAAGCGCATCTTCAGCATGCCTTCGATACAGTCCAAGGACTGTTGCTGAATGCAGTAATAGTGATGGCTCTCCAGGCTTCTTCAGTTGATGCTCTTGTAGAGAAGACA
This sequence comes from Palaemon carinicauda, assembly GCF_036898095.1. Classification (NCBI taxonomy): domain Eukaryota; kingdom Metazoa; phylum Arthropoda; class Malacostraca; order Decapoda; family Palaemonidae; genus Palaemon; species Palaemon carinicauda. The sequence continues at coordinate 90,901,356 of NC_090729.1, forward strand.
TCTAGGGGCTGGAGTTCTGTTGTAAACCTCTCAACCGTGAATGAGAGTTATGCAAATCTTGTTCAGGAGGAAGACTCAATCAGGCAAGTGATGAGGCCATGAGGCTTCATGATGACAATCGATTTGAGGATGCTTTGTTTCAGATCCCAATCCAGCCTGTTGGCAGGAAGTACCGCCTTATGTCATAAGTGATCAGAGCACATAAACTTAGTTTTAACATACACACACATTAACGGTACTTGGCTTCATTACCAGGATGATTGCTTGATCCTGGGACACTTTGAAGACAACCTTCTTCCCCACCAGGATAGGCATCTCTTATTCTGCCACGAGCTGTGAATCGTGGTGAACTGAAAGAGGGCACTTCTAATGTCCAAGCAAATACTGTATTGATTTACCCATATATGGACTATGTTTTACAAAGTTTTCCCAACTCGCGACAGACTGGTACGCTTTTGAGGGGTAACTATCCCTCTCATTCAAAAGCTTTGGCAGCAGTTGCTGGATCACATGTCCTCCCTGGAACGTCTTGTTCTGAACTGTCGTCTCCACTTGCGGTCTCGTCAGCAAGACATGAAGAGACAATGATTGCAAGACAGCCTCTTCCTCTATCTTTAGTGCCGATAGGTGAGGATTCCAGACTTGACTTGTAATGGTAGTGGGACGAGGCAAATCTTTTTTAGAGGTCTAGCCCCTTCTGTTGTTTGTGGATGCGGTAAAGGAAGGAGGGAGAGCCCACCTTTTATGTATGGTTGAGATAACAGACTGACCTGGAGCATCAATGCCATATCAATGTGTTGGAGCATCGAGCGATTCTTCTTGTGTTCCAAGGCTTTTGCAATCTTGGACCGGGTATTTGGTGGTACTGAGTGGCAACAATTTGACTGGAGTGACATATATAATCAAACAAGGCAGTATGAATTCTCTGCAGCATTGCCAGTTAGCAGTAGAAATTTGAGAGAGTGCAGTGCTCAACTCTACCTTTCTGACAGCCTATTCCTGGCAAAAAAGAGCATTATAACAATCAAGCTGATCATGTAGATAGAGATCGTTTGATCAGAATGATCTTTGCATCCTTGGATAGCGAACAGGATCCTGACTTCGTGGAGTTCCCCAGCAGTCAGCCCATTCACAACAGCTCTGATTTGGAATGTCAATGAGACTCTGGTGTTCTACCTGATAAGGTTGTCTTGAACCGAGTCTGGTCCACTCTCAATCTCAATTGTCTAGTAACCCAGTATGGCCCAAAGTATAGTGGCACATTGACCTTCTACTTCTTCGGATATGGACTCTGAGAGAATTGCCTCTTTTCCCCAACCTGTTATGGGAACCGCATGGGCAAGATAATCCACAGCTCGGTGGAATCCCTACGGTGTCATGCGCTAAGGTTATCCAACATTGTGCCTCGGAGAACGGCTGTTTGCACAAAGTTGCACGACAGATAGTGCGATACCTCTGGAAATCTTCAACTTTTGTGTACCAAGTGTACGACAAATGGCGGTATACCAACTTTTGTGTACCAAGTGTACGACAAATGGCGGTATACCAACTTTTGTGTACCGAGTGTACGACAAATGGCGGAATACCTTCGTAAATCTTCAACTACTGTAATATATACCAAGCCGAGTGGGTTGTCCTCTGTGGTTGGGGGTCATAGGAGGTGTGTTTCTCCTCAGAGCCCCTATTCCATGTACAGTGTAGCCAAATTTTACTTTACCTCTTTGGCAGAACTCGCTATGCTCATACAGTCTTGAGCAGTCCTGCCCTCAGATAAAGGCGACACCATCTCCCGGAGACGTTACAAAGGTTTTAAGAGTCCATTTAGAGGGTACCTTATGAGTCATTGAGGCTTGCTTCAGGCAGGAACGTTAGCCTTAAAATGGTTTTCTTGCTCGCCTTAGCCTCCTTCAAACAGGTTAGTGACATTCATGGTAACTCGTTTAGCGATGCTCATACTGAGTTTGAGCGATAGATTTCGTTCTCCTTCACCCCGAAGTTTAAAGCTAAAACCCTGAATCAGTCGGTTCCCTATTCCATGTTTTCTCTGCTTCAGGTTGTGAATCTTGAAACGTTTACTGACAATCCTGATCAGGCGCTTGCGTGTACCTTGAGGGTGCTTAGGCACTACTTTAAGCAACACTATCACAACTGCAGCACCTCTGTGTCAGCACAGGGAGAGATAAGAGGAAGGTGACCAAGTATAATCTCGTGGCTAAGGGAGTTTGACCATACTCATTCGCCACCCTCAACTCTTGTCCCAAGGAGACCTTGGGTTAGAGCTCATGATGTAAGAGGAGTCAGCACAACATTGGCATTCCTTAAGAATCTCTTAATTCCTTTACTCATACTTTCCTGTCATCACGTACCCCATAGAAAGTCTTGTTTGCAATCAGAATGAGTGCACAATGAGCAAGCAGGCTTTCACACTCCTTTCTGGTAACCTGTTTACATCTCTTTATATAAGTTTAATGGCTGTATACTCCAGCATTGCTGATACTCTTATCTATGTAAAGAACTCTGGATTGTATTATTAGGAAAAATTCAAAATACCTCCAAAATTGTCATTTGTTCCAACACGCAGTACTTACCCCGAGCTACTTTCTTAGGAGTATCTGGGATCTCCTCCCATCCGACCAGAGTTTTGTGTAGTTTACCCTATTCCCATTCTCTATGAGGGGTAACCTCAGGCGGAGTGATACGCGGCCTGAGGCTAACCCCGGGTCAGAGAGCATGCTTGCTCAGGTCTCGACCTCCAATAAATTCTCTGGTCGCGTCGCGTTATCAGCTCGGCGCTCTCCTTAACCCAGTGCGACCCTTTGTGTCTCACGCGGTCCCCACGTGGTACCTTTGTGCTTTAGCTTATTCTTTCCCTCTGCGTTCCTGTGTCTCTCGGCGCATTACTAGTGTGTGATGGAGCATCCCCGCCGTTGTCCTGGGCCAATGGCCGGTAAATCGTGTGGTGCTTTCCTGTCGAAACCTGAAGTAGGCCCGCACTCCTTGTGTTCCTCGTGTAGGGGCAGAGTGTGTTCCCCATACGGCCACGTGTCCGGAGTGCGTGTCCTGGAACGAGGTGCAGTGGGTGCGTTACGGCACCAAAAAAGAAGGCGGCGCCGAAGAGGTCACCTAAGAAGCCAAACGTCTCTTCTCCTCTTACTTCGCCGGCCGTTTCGTCAGACCGAGCCTCCCTACCACCTTCCCCTTCCCAAAGTAGGGGACGAGGTAAGTCCGTTGCGGGGAAGAGGCCTGTGGCCCTTCCGCAGGAGTCAGAGTTGCAGGATAGTGGGGTTGTGGCATCATCCCAGGCAAGTGAGGGGCCTGAGGGAGGGTCGGGAGTGTGTGCGGGGGACGAAGCCCTGGTGCAAGCAGGGCCCGTCTCCCCAGATGACCCTATGTTGGGTAAAACTGTTCCTACCTCTTCTCCCGCCTCTTGGGCGTGCTTTTCAGGTGCTTCTGCAGCCGAGGGTGCCGCCGAGAGAGGACGACTTTCCGCCGTCGGACTCCCTCGCGTGGGTACCGCCGAAGACGTCCTTCAGCTCCCCGTTGAGGATGGAAGAAGACTTTGGAACCTGGTCCCCCAACGAAGAACGCCCGCGCTCCCATCGAGCGTCGAGTGCCCCCCCCCCCCCAACGACGCGACGCGAGTTGGGCCTGCCGGCGAGGTCCTACAGATCGTCGGGATCTTCGGCGGAAGTCCTTTCCTGCTCCTCGGAGGACGAGGTCTGGAGGAAACTTCATAGACGTCGCGAGAGGTCCTGCTGGAGACACACTTGTTCTCGCTCCCGCTCCAGGTCCCGCCACGTGGGTAGACGATCCCGATCCCTCAGAAGAAAATTTAGGAGAAGTGGCTCCCCGTGGGAAGAATGGGTGGTCAGCCCACGTAGTAAACTCATCGAGCTGTCAGCAGTACCGAGCTCCTCAAGTTGGCACCCTAGGACTCGTTCGCCGGAGAGATACGCATCCTACGGCAGATACGACCAACGGAGGGAGTCGTCGCTTCAGGTCCCAGCGGACAGGCATAAGCCCGTGAGGGTTCCGGCTCCATCCGCCCAGCGGAGAGAGTCGCTCCCTAGGTCTGGCAGCCTCGTCCTGATCCCCAAGTTATCTTCGAATCGGCAGGATCGTGAGAAGCGACTCCCCATGTCGAGTAGACACGCGGATGCCTGGACCTCCGTGAGGAAGGATAGACTTAGGACGGAGGCCCCCGTCTCGACGGCGATGCCCGCCCTACGTCCAGAGCCACAGGAGTCGGAGCGGATCAAGTCGTCTCCTTCCCCCCGTACGGAGGCCTCCATCGGAGGGACCCCGTCTCAAGCAGTTGGACGCCCTACGGAGGAGCTGGACGACCATGTAGAGGGTTTGGCAGCGGAGGTGTCAGCCTACAGGAGGGTGATAGGGCTCATCAGGAGGCATCATAGGTTGGACGAGCCCGAGCCCTCTTCCGAAGAATTCTGGCAATCGAGTCTCAGCAGGCTAGTGGATGCCCCCGTCCAGCAGAGACCCTCTCTAGCTCAACCGTTAGCCAGGGACATTAGGCTAGGTAGGGCCCACGTGAATAAGATCGTGGCCAACCATGCCGAAGCCCCCAAGACCCAGAGTTCCTCCAAGCTGCTTCAAGGCCTGAAGTCGCAGAGCAAATTCTACCTTCCGGTGGGACATCGTGCAGGTGCCTGTACGGTGGAGCTGGCAGTCGCCGTTTTAGGCCAAGGAGCAGCGGAAGAAAGGGCCTCTACAGCACCAGTCTTTCTCTCCGTCAGAAGCGACCATGATGGAGGAGATAGCTAAGGACCTCGTAAACGTGTCTTCTTGGCTGGATTGGTGGGCTTCCACACTAGTAGGCGTCCAGTCCTCCTACGACCTCACTATCCCAGAGAACCAGGCCTTACTGAAGGAGTTGATTAGCTCTGGAGGTAAGGCCCTGAAGTTCTTGTCATACCAGTTCCTCGCACAGGCTGCCAACTGGGTTCTGCAGAGGAGACAGACAGTCCTAAATAAACTCACCAGGTGCCTCCCCGACAGGGAAGCGAGGTCCCTGAGGAGCCTGCCCCTGTGGGACGATTCAATTTTCCCCCTGAAGGCGGCAGAAGAAACAATCGAAAGGGGCAGGAAACTGACGGACATGGGAGATTCCAGACCTCCTCCAGCATGAAGACCCACCCTTAGAAGAACCACCTCCAAGGTTCCCCGCCCTCCTCGGGCTTCGCCTAGCCAGCCTAGGAGAGACGTCCCTACTACGGCCTGGTCGCAGCCACTGCAGCCCTCCAGTAGGGGAACAGCCCCGGCTCAGTCTTCGTTTAGGCCTTCCTACGCAGCGGCCAGAAGAGGGCAGTCAGGCTGCGCCTCTAGAAGAAGATAGGGGGAGAGGCCCCTACTCCTGCTGAAGCCTAAGGTGGGGGGATGCCTCAGACATTCTTGGCAAGCATGGAAGGACCACGGGGCGGACCCGTGGACCGTAGTAGTCTTGAAAGAAGGGTACAGGTTACCCTTCCTAGCAGACCCCCCACCCCTAATGCCAGATCAACAGGAAGAGTGGTTGGCTCCCAAGGACCCCTTGAGAAGGACAGCCCTGCAAGAGGAGGTCTCAGCGATGCTGGCGAAAGGGGTGGTAGAGCCAGTCAAGGATCCGGGCCCGGGGTTCTACAGCAGGCTGTTCCTGGTGGAGAAAGCGACAGGGGGTTGGAGACCGGTCATAGACCTCTCAGCCCTCAACAAGTTTGTGTACAAGACCGACTTCAAGATGGACACCCTGAAGTCGGTCCTAGCGTCCTTGAGGGAAGGGGACTTCATGATGTCCATAGATCTCAAGGACGCATACTCCAGATTCCAGTTCACCCCTTCAGCAGGAAGTACCTAAGGGTGAAATGGGGTTCCCAGACGTTGCAGTTCAAGACCCTCTGCTTCGGGTTGTCAACAGCACCTCAGGTCTTCACGAGAGTCTTCACAGCGGTCTCAGCCGGGGCACACGAACAGGGTATCCGCCTGATTCGGTACCTGGACGACTGGTTGTTACTTTCAGCCTCAGGGGAAGTACTGAGGGAACAAGGCGCGAAGCTAGTGTGGTTCTGCAACGTCCTGGGTATCATCATCAAGTTCGAGGGCTTTTCGGTCCCACCAATCCCACGTTCAGACAATCCCGAAGACTTGTCGTTGTGCCCGGTCAGATCAGTCAGAAAATACCCCGAAAGGACAGTGAGCCTGTTTGTTTCCTCGGGCCCGGTAAAGAAAGCAGTGTCCAAGAACACCATTTCTTTCTGGCAAGTCATAAAGAAGGCTTATGACAGTGACGGATCCACGGTGCCGGGGAAACCGCACCCCCATGACATTAGAGTCTAAGCACGTCTTTGGCCTTCGACAAGAACATGGCAGTGGGCCAGATTCTGAACGCGGGTACGTGGTCCAGACAGTCTACGTTTACGACCCATTACCTGAAAGACTGTACAAGGAAGTCTCTGGCCTCCTTCTCCATCGGCCCAGTCATTTCCGCGCTCTAACAGGTTTAAGGTTGAAGCCCCGGGGAAGCCCGAGGGAAGTAATTCCAAGCGACACAAGTTCCTCCTTACCACCCCCTTTCCTGCTTTCCCTCTGTTCCCTTTCCTTTCCTCCATCCATGTGAGAGTTGTTCATTGGAGACGCCCATGTTCGGATGATTTTCATAGAGGTGAGTTACGTAGGCATTAGAAAGTTTTTTACGTAGTTCTCCCCGAGTCTCCTACCCTTTTTTTGATGTCAGCTAGAACCTAGCCTCCTACCTAGGTTCAATCAGATGGTATCTATCAGGTCTCCTGGCCTGTAAGTTCATCCCCACCTCCTAAAGTATAAGTCTCCTAAGAAAGTTGTTCGAGGTAAGTACTCCGTGCTGGAACAAATCACATATTTTAAGTAATTTGTATATTTCCTAACAGTACTTACCTCGAACTACTTTCGGGATATTGCCCGCCCAGTCTTCCCCGAGTGTCTTACAGGAGTTCGAAATTATGGTTATCAAAAGATTACTGGTGACCGAGACCTAGCTCCATGCTCTCGCACGCTGACCCAGGTCGCCTCAGGGTGAGTATCCATCCGCCACAGAGGGACCACACTAGGGGAAACTACAGAAAATTCTGGTCGGTTGGGAGGAGAATCCCAGATACTGTACTCCTAAGTAAGTACAGTAGTTCAAGGTAAGTACTGTTAGGAAAAATACAAATTACTTAAAATTTGTGATTTTTGGACAGCTAGCTACTAACGCTGCTGTAAGAGTTTGACACGATGTTTGTAACTTAGTGCAACTTTTTTGTCTCTCTTGTTCGATGATCGACCGTTCTAGACGTGAACGGCATAGTTCCGAGCGTCTGAGTCACGAGCGTCTAAATCGTGAACGGCATTGTTCCGAGAGTCACGTGACGCAGAACATCAAGCAGTTGCATGGCATCTAGCTTCCAACAGTTAGACTTGATGTCGAATGTTAGGCAGTTAGACATGACGCCGAGTGTCGTGCAGTTCCATGGCGTCAAGCTTCCAGCAGTTGGACTTGACGTCGAGTGTCTAGCAGTTAGAGATGACACCGTGCGTCAAACAGTTGCATGGCGTCAAGAGTCCAGCAGTTGGACTTGACGTCGAGTGTCAAGCATGACGCGGAGCATCAAGCAGTTAGACATGACGCTGAGCGTCAAGCAGTTAAACGTGTCGTCGAGCTTCCAGACTCGGAAGTCGTGGTTACACCAGTTGGGCCAAACTTCGAGATCGCAAACGTCTTAGTTCCGATCGTAATGACCGTGAGCGTCTAGCATTGGAACATTGTTACGCCAGGCGCTATATTAAAAGATACAGAAGTGAATATTAACTGGAAAGATATTATTTTCTCAGACCAAGGACCGCTTGAACTAACTCTTGGTGTCTGTTGGAGAGTGAGAATTGAACCCCTAAAAGCATTGAGGCCAGAATTCAGGACCTAAAGGAGTTGACTCCTAGGAAACAAGACATCTCTACCTCGGTTAGAGACTTGTAGGAGGAAGGGATTGATGATCTTTTTTCCCCTATTTATCTTTTAGAGGAATTCTCTTAGGAGAAGTTTCTAAGATCCTTCTTCCTTCAGTTAACTTTAAGAAACTCGTGAGAGTTTTTCTGAAGAGTTTCCGATTTATTTTGTGCCTGTTGCTCCTCGTCCCTCCTTCAGAGTTTTCGCTAAGGAAGGCGTCGAACGAGTCTGTAAGATGGTGCTGTCTCGATCATCTAATAGAGCTTGAGGATGATGGGAGACGATGCAATCCAAGTACTCCACTGAGTCTCTCAAGGAATGCAGGCTAATGAGGCATAAAAACCTATGAAGCCAGCTTCCTTATCAGGTATGCCAGGATAGCAAGGGTGGAGGTCTTGCCACGTTAAGGCCGAGGACCTTGTGGCAGCCCCACAGAGACTTTTACAGCTCCCTGGGAGGATTGCCGAGTCTTTTAAGGAATGCAGGCAAGGAGGCAGGATAACTTTGCACCACCCCTTTCTCCTTCCTCTCTTCTCCCTCAAGAGTTGGTCAAAGACACAGGTTTTATTGTCTAAATCAGCAAGAAAGTTTCTGCATACTTTTTCTCTAAACTGCACAGACAACAGCAGGAGCCAGACTTAACTACATCTAGCGAGCCTGGGAGAGGAGAGGAGCAGACCTTTGGTCCGTGCTATTGCTAAAGGAAGGATGCAAAATCTTTTTCCTAATGAAATCTCCTTTATTAGTTACTCCGATAGACCTCTCTGCCAAATACATACCTATTGACGCTTCCCAGGACATTCACCTTCTTCTTAGGAAAGGTGAGGTAAAAGTTTTTTTTCGTCATCTTCAGATAACGTAGCACCCTGACGAGGCTGGCGTCAATTTCCAGACTTCTGAAGAGGAAGGTGGACACGGTCATCAGCTTCTGGTGGTAGTCTTTGGAGCAGTCCTGAGCGTTTTTTCATTTTACCGAAGAAAACTCTTCTACCAAACATCCTTTAAGAATGTCGGCAACTGTCAAAAAAAACGTCCAACTCACCCAGTTGCAGGACAATTGTCTAAGCCTACCATGACCTCAGTTCATGCTCCTTCTCCACCGTCAAACTGGTTATCGTCTTCTGGACGCTCAGCGTGTTTTTTAAACGGTGTAGAAAGAGAGCTTGTGGTAGACGTGACGTCTCCTGTACCACAACAGGTTGACCCTAATTTTATCATGCTGCTAGATATGCAACAGAAACTCTTCGCTCGTGCTAGTTTATCAGCCTGCGAACAAGAGAGTAGCAGGCCTGGACCCTGAGCGTCAGGTAACTTCACACCTGGACGCCAAGCGTAGTGAGACTACTAGTCGAGATGTTCTTGCTGACGAACGTCTTTACAACTCCCTAGTTAAATGTCGTATTTTAGCCATTTTAACCCAAGGAGTCAAGCAGACAGATGTAACGTCAAACGTCCACTTAATGTGACGTCGAGCTTCCAGCGGAACATGCCGTCTGGCAGGACGTGACGTTGAGCGTCCAGCAAGGCGTAACGTCGAGCGTCTAACGGGACGTGACGTCAACCATCAAGCAGAACGCGACCCCAAGTGTCAAACCGCTCGGGACATGGACTGGTACGCATTTCCACCGTTCAATTCATTACAAAGTGATGCAAAGTTTGTGTCACACGAAAGGAACAGATTGACTCCAGTGGCCCTCTTTTGGCCCTCAGAGAGTGGTTCACAGAGGTACTTGAATGGATGGTAGACACTCAAAGAAGTCTTTAATTAAGAGGGGATTTACTCATACAACCCCACTTGGAAGGTACCATTAAAATCTCCAAGCTCTTCATCTAACTGTCTTCAGATTATCGAAAAACTCATAAGAACTTGAGGATGATTTTCAAAGGAAGCAACTAGAGCTATTGCAGGAGCAAGGAGTACTTCCTCCATCAAGGTTTAGCAATTTAAGTACGAGATTTGTTAGAGAGGGGTGCAGAGTCAACTCTCTTTCCTCGCCCAGTACTTCTATAACTCAGATTGCTGACTTCCTGTTACATCTTCGAAGGAAACGCAATTTTGTAATCCTCTACCATCATAGGATAATAGAGTATGTTAGCATCTGTATTCATGGCACAAAGACTTGGACCTTTCTAATGTTAAGACTTACAGAAACTTCTCAAATCATTTTAAACATCAAGAGCAACAGCTCCAGGATTCACCAGTTTGGAATCTGAATATTGTCCTGAAGTTCTTTATGAGTGACAAGTTTGAGCCCTTGCATTCAGCTTCATTTAAGGACCTCACGATGAAGACTCTATTTTTGGTCAGTCTGGCGACAGCTCACAGAGTCAGTGGGATTCATGCTTTTAGCTTAAATGATTGGTTTTTTCAAGATCACAAAGCTATCTGCTCATTGCAGTTAGGCTTTCTCGCCAAGAACGAACGCCCTTCTCAACCTTGACCCAAGGCTATTGAGATTCCGAACCTTTCGGATGTGGCTGGCGAGGAGTTAGAGAGAGTCCTGTGCTCAGTAGGAGCACTGAAGTTATATCTGAACTGAACAAGAGAGTTGCGAAGCTAGTCGGAAGCTCTTTTGTGCTCGGTCTTGAAGTCCTCGTTACAGATGTCGAAGAATGCACTTTCATTCTTCATCAGCCTCTTAATTAAGAGTCTCATGCACTTGGCAGTAAGGCAGACTGCAAGTTTTTATAAAGACCAACAGGCTTGAAGTTAAACTGTAACAACTTTGGTGGCCTTCAAGCAGAATAAATCGTTGCAAAGCATTAAGGGCACAACCTTTTAGAGGAATAAATCTGTGTTCACTTCACATTATTTGAAACGTGTCCAGACTCTTTTTGAGGACTGCTTCACTCTGGGACCATTCGTAGCAGCGAGTGCAGTAGTGGGGGAAGGACCCAACACTATGTTCCCATAATCCTAATACCCTTTTCTTCTCTTGGAACTTTTGTATTTTTATGGTTGCTTGGAGATTGGTAGACAGTCTTCCACAATCATTGATTTTAGCAGGTGGTCAATTTTGTTCCTTGAGAGAGCCCGGAAAGGGTATTGGTTGAGGTCCTGTCATAGTGAGGTATTTATACCGTTTTGACAGCTCTTAGAGATGTTTTCAGCCCCGAGTGGATCGCTGGGTCTCATAAGGAAAGCGGACTAATGAGTAGTATTATAAAAGTCGGCTTCCTTATCAGGTACGCACCCTTAAGCTTGTTATTTAACTCTTAAGTAATATTCCAACAATTTTGGCTGTCTCTGATCCTCCACCAAGGGTGTCAATCAGCTATATATATATATCCACTGGGTAAGTCAGATGTTTAAAAATATTTTTATTATAAAATAAATTTTTGAGCATAATTACCCGGTCGACATATATAATTTAACTCCCTCCCTCCTCTCCTCTAGAGACCTATGGGCATGTGAAATCTGAGGTAACATGGAATGGTTCTAAGTACCGTCGCATGATGGCTCACTGGTGGTACACCTGGCTATTTAATCTGCGATTGCCGCCAGTTTTGAAAATTCTGCCGTGACGTCAGGGACTTAAGCTATATATATATATATCCACCAGGTAAGATGTTCAAAAATTTATTTTATAATGAAAATATTTTTTTTTCTGTTCTAATTTTGTATTTTCTATATTTAATTATGTATTTTCTTTACACTGCCACTTTTCTTTCGTTTAATATCACTTTTATCATCGTCTTGGCCTGCTAGTTCTGAAGGCCTCTTTTGAAAAAAAAAAAAAAAAAAAAAAAAAAAACTATCCAAGGAAGCTTGTTTCTGCCTGTTTCTTAAAATGTTCCTGGAATAACTCAGGCAAACGTCATTAAATTATTCAACCGTGCGACTTGTGACAATTTTTCTGGATATCTCTTTGATAAAAGCTGCCATTTTATAGTAGCAAGCTAGAGCCTCTTTAATTTGTGTCATCTCATAGGGTCATTTTCTTCCCCCTCGTTGCTAGAGAACTGTTCCTGAACTTTGTTCATTTGCATTACTTCCAACTCCTTCAGGTTGCCCGTCGTAAGTTCCTCTTGGTGCACCTCAGTAAAATCATCGATGTCGGCCTCATAAACTTCCAGGCCCGTGGACGTCCTGAGTGTAATGATCTAGGCAACCTCAGATTGGGCAACAGGTTCAGGATTGTCAACATTTTCTGAATTGGCTTTGGCTTCAGCTTGGTCTACGTGGAAGCCCTCGAAATCTCGTGCGTACACGGCATCAGGCCACAGCTTTTTCCACGCAGATTTCAAGGTGTGCCTCAAAACCTCCTGCCAAGCTGTATTGATGATTTTGAGTCATTTCACAATATCGAAATGCTCCTTCCAAAATTCACGAAGGGTGAGGTTTGTGCTCTCAGTGATTTCGAATCATCTCTTGAAGAGATATTTCGTATAGAGTTTCTTGAAGTTGGAAATCACTTGCTGGTCCATGGGCTAGAGAAGATTTAACATTGATGAAGGAATACTCTGATAGGATATATTTTTCAAGGCCAGGAGGATTAGCAGGGTCATTGTCCTACACCAGCAGGCATTGCAGGGAGAGGCACTTCTCTTCTAAATACTTTTTCACAGCTGGGCGGAAGCAAAGGTTTACCCACTCAGTGAGCAAGGTTGTTGTTACCCAGCCTTTTGCATTAGCTTTCCACACACCTGAAGCTTCTCCTTCATCACTTTGTGGGCTTTGAAGGCTCAATGAGTCTGGGAGTAATACACCAGCAGGGGTTTCACCTTACAATCCCCCTGGCATTTATGCCCAGGTAGCTGCTTTTCTTCCTCTGTAATGAATGTCCCACGAGGCATTTTCATCGCAGTTGAAGACTTGCTGGGAACTGTAGCCTTCCCAGACACTGAACTCGTTGAATGTCCTAACAAGGATTCGGTCGTTTTCGTGTCCGAGCTTGCAGCCTCCCCATGACGCACCACCGAATGAACGCCAGACCTCTTGCATTTTTTCAAACCACCCCCGAGAAGTCTTGAACTGTGGGGAGTGCCTGCTTCGATGTCCCTTCTCCTACGTCGGCTTTGTCCTGAGAACGCATGACATCACCGAAAATGGTGCTGGCCTTCTGGCAGATTATCGCTAGGGTGATCGTGTTTCCAGGGATTTCCTTGCCCTTAATCCAGACAAACAGCTGTCTCTCCATCTCATCGTGGATGTGGCTCCTCTTGCTGGAGAGAACAGTCATGCCTTAAAAGATGTTGCTGCTTTGATGGCTTCTTTCTGGTTCAGGATCATCCTATCGTAGACTGGCCATATTACTGTGTGAACACATTAACCGCATGCCAGCCTCGTATTTCTTAATTATGTTCATCTTCGTCTCCATAGATAGCATCATCCTCCTCTTTACCTGCAAATCAGCAACTTTTTTCAGACCCAGTGTTAATAAAGTGACGAAATATCGCAACACGATACAGTACAATAGTCATGAAAGCGAAATAGATGCATGATGGGTTACAGTACAGTAGATGCTGACCTATAGGAGAGCAGGATATTATGGTGGTAACTAGCATCTGAGTAGGGAGGTAGCCAAAGGGAGTGCAGGAGGGTGGTGGTGAGTTTATGGGCTGGTAGCGTGCAAATTTTAAAATCAGTCATTTACACGGTCGAGCTTTCGTACCGTACCTCCTTTGGTTGCACAAAACATTTTTCGTGATGCGAGTCTTAAAATTCTTCGCATCTCGTTTCGCAGCGTGAAAATTTCGTAAGCAGATTCTTTCGTGTCAAAAGGTGCGACTAATGTAAACCCACATACAAATTTCCAAAAATAGACCTTACTACTGCGAAGCATGTCAATACTAAATGACCTAAATACATCCCCTATAAAACCTGAAAGAGACATTTAATCCTAGATGCTCGAGCACAGATTCTTTTGTAAAAATTCAGTAAGATTATCCAATCTACTTTTAGTCATTGACACATTTCTAGATTGTCCAATCAAAATAAACATGCCATTGTCTTTTATATAGATTATTGGTAGACTTTTAAACCTATAATAGACAGTCTTGAGAGATGCAAAACCCCTTTGCTTCAGAGAATACAGTGAATAGTCTCCATACGGTTAGATCAGCTTGGATGCATTATCTTTGAATTTGGTTGTCTGAGCAGATGGCTTGGCTTTGTACAACAATCTACTAGGCACTCTAACAGCATAGACTGCAGATCTCAGACCCATTCCCTTTGCTGGCACAAGAGGGCTATGAGCATTATGCTGCTGTTTACAGAGATCCTGAACTTGTTCATTAACTATTGAATCATGACAAACGATGGAAGTATATAACGATCCAGATTCGTTGAGTCTTGTTACAGGGCATCGACCTTTCATGCCAAGGGACTGGCACAGGTGAACAAAATACCTCGATAATCTTGTCAAGTAATGCGCCCGAGTTGCCTTGCCATTTCCAGATTTTTAGACATCCAATATTAACAGATATAGAAACCATTCATTTGGGAGTATCTGACTTTTTCTGTTTAATGGGTCTACTAAGACATTCGACTTTTCCGGAACAAACAGAAGGAAGGAATATTCCTCTCATATTTGTCCAAGATAGCTGCACCTTTGCTATCTGGTCCCAAATGTAGGCAAGTGCCATTTTCTTGTCTGAAAACACAGCCACTGTTTCCAATTCCACCAGTGGTTCCTGGTCCTGAAGAAGTTTGAATATGGCTAGTACAGTAACTCTAGGCAATTGATGTGCAGAAATGACTCCAGCAAGGTCCATTTCCCTGACAGTTGTAAATTATATAGTTACTTCACAGCCTTCCTGTGAAGCATCTGTTAACAGAGTAAGGTCTGGGATTTTCATATCCAAAGAACCTCCTTGACATAAATGACTGTGAACGTCCCAACATCTTGGTAGATGAAGTTGGCTTTTTGTCCCTGAAATTGAGTTTGCATCCAGATCAGTTTTCCTGTTCCAATGTAGATTGAAGTAAAAATGAAAAACCCTCATTTTTAGATGGCCCACAGTAACGAATATCTTTAAGGAGGTCATGGTCCGTAGTAGCCTCATTCACATCGTACCAACATTGGCCTATTAGAGTCCCGCCTGGTGCTTGTTGGACTGAGGTTTGAGTCCTGGTCAAACATGATAGTTTCTTTGTTGTCTGCAACCTCACCATCCTTGTGAACTATAGGAAGGTTGGTTTTGGGGAGCCTATAGGTCTGCCTACTGAGTCATCAGCAGCCATTGCCTGCCCCTTCCTGATCCTAGCTTCGATGGAGAGGGGCTTGGGCAGTGTTTATATGTATATTTGGTCAGTCTCTAGGGGATTGTTCTGTTCCCAGGGCAATGTTAGTTTCCCTTGCCTCTGCCATTCATGATCGGCCTTTAAAACAAGATGAGAAAAAATTGTGTCCTCTTCTGCATTGGAAAAACCCAAAATGAAACTGTTGCCATTATCATTCCCAAATATAGAATCTTTTGAGTTGGAGTCAGAAGAGACTTTTTGAAATTGACCAGTATCCCCACTGATCTGAAGATCTGAATACTGTATGTACACTTCTCGAGTCAGAATCGTTTTCAATAAATCGCTCCAGTTAGCCAATCCTCCAGGTATGAAATAACTTTAGTCCCAGATTTTTTAACCATTTTGAGATGTGTGCCATCATTCCGTTTAATACCTGAGTGGCTGTCTTGAAACCAAAACGTAAGCACTTGAATTGGTAAACCTTTGACCTGTTGACGAAATGCAGGTATAACCTTGAATTGAGATGAGTTGGAATGTCAAAATATGTACCCGAGAAGTCTATTGAAAACATGCAATTTTTATTTTTATCGGTCCCAGAACTGTCGAGGGTGTTTCCATCAAAAACACTGTGAGAACTGTAAACTTGTTGGGGGCGTAAAAACTGTTCTTCAACTCCTAAAGTTTTGGAGACTAGGAAGTGGAGGGTTTAAGACTTCCTATTTTGTGTCTTTGTAAGGTTCAGTGTCCAGCTGTAAATTCTGGTCTTATGCTTTATTTATGAGATAACTTTAATATGGAACTGATTTTTTTACAAAGGCAGGATTGAATGTAGAGGAATTCAGTAACTTTTGGCTACAGCTAGCACCCACCGATCGGGATAAAGGCTTTTCCATGAAGAACTGTCGTATCGTTCTCTGATAGGTCTTTGGGTCTGGTTGGCAACCATTCCGAAGTGTCTAGTAAATCTGTTCCTGATGTTCTACCACAGAATGGAAGGAACTCCATGGTGACAATTGTGTGGTTGAAGCAATTGGCCTAAAAATGGAAACTAGAATATCCCTAGAAAAGGACCTCAAAACATCAGTCGAGTTTTGAACTCTACAGTATTTCAGCAACCACATTTATAAATTTTTATCACATCTAAAATAGGTGAAGAAATTAATGTCTGTAATGTGCCTCAGAGACTGACCCCCATCATAGGGGAACATAATTGCTCTCTTCTCTTTAATTCCAAGACACACAAAGCCTTATGTCCGGCAAATTTCCAATCTAAAAGACAAGCAGTAACCTCTACATGTATTATAGAATCAGTAAAGGAATGTTTCAAGAACACTACTGTACAGTATTTAATTAACCTCAAACAGCATTTCTTAAGGTAACCAAGTTGAAAACCCATTTGTTCCTACATGAATGCAAACATTTATCATTTATTAGGACCCTCTTAATGAGAGAATGCCTTGATGAAGTTATTGAGCTTCAGCCCGGCATTTCATTCCCGTGCTGAAACTTGGTGACGGGCAAGAGGGCTCTCGAACTTGGGGAAATTGCTCCCCCAGTTCGAATCTAAATTTCTCTCTTTCACCTTTTTCTTTTTTTCAATATTACTTCGACCTTATCCTAATTTCATAAACTTTCTTTAGTCTTGCTTTCCAAACTCTATGAGAAAAATTTCCCTCATTATATGTGTGTATATATTATGTACATATATATTTATTATTTTTTTGTTTTCTCCTATGGCTTGGATGTTTTTACATCCATTGTAGCCCCGGCGGGGATGTTCATACATCCTTTATTGCTGCCTGCTTTGATGAGTGGGAGGAGGTATCATGGTTGGGAGGTGTTTGCATTCAAAGCTATATGTGAGAGTAATGGATGATTTCAGCTATCCCGAAGATGGTTTGGACCTTTTTGGCAGAACTATTCTCAAGTGTTGTGTCTTCGGAATCCAGGGAGATCCAATGCTTGGGGTAGGACTCTCGGCTTTTGGCCGGAAGCCCGTCATTATAGATATGGGGAGGATGATTCCATAATTTCTTGGTCTCAGTCCGAACAGGCGGGTTCAGCTTACACCTGTGCCTCTATATCTGTTTTGATGCTATCCTTCGGGTAGGGTATGGAGTGGACCATCTGGGAAGTATACTCTCATTGTGCCGATAGTGGAGAGTGCAAATTTCCTTTCCGACGTGTGATGGCCTAACATTCTCGAGCAGGTACATCAAACTAACCCTTTTCTCTCTCTCTTGTCTAATGGATTCTTTAAGGAACGAACCCCCATCTGATATTTCTAAATCGAGTAATTTGGGTAACACGAGGAAACTTTGAATCCTCCATGTTACACAAATTTCAATAGAAACAAATTATGATGATCTATGTAAAGCATTTGAATGCTATGGATGCATAAAAGAAATAAGGATGAAACTTGAAGCTGAAACTTGGGATTCATGGATATCTTATAGTGGTTATGACGAAGCATTTAGTGCAATAAGTAACTTGAATAATATCAAAATTAATAACTTGAATGTCGCGGCTGCTCTCTGCGATAAGGTACCAAAAGATTTGGATGTGTACAGGCCTGCCGATTGGTTGGAAAAAGACGCAGATTTAGTCATGCCCTCCCAGAGAAATCCGAAACCACCGATGTGGCTTATAGCTGAATCAAACGGGGTTACAGGGAATTATTTTAAAATATGCAAATTGATTCAGAAAAAAAGTAGGAACTATTGCACCAGGCGATATATCTCGTTTCGGAAAAAATAGTTTCCTTATCCATGCCAAATCCAGTACACAGTCGGTAATATTGTCCAATATGAAAATAAGTAATGATGACATTAAGTTAGATGTCAAACCCCACCTAAATTTTAGCTACGGAAGGGGGAAAGTTCATAAAGTTCCAGGTACATCAATGATAATCCTTACGTTCCAGGATGCTGATGTACCTTTTCATATTATTATCGAGAACGAAAGGATTAAAGTAAGACCCTTCAAGCAGAAGCCATTGCAATGCTTTAATTGTTTTAAATTTGGGCACCTGTCCAAAGTTTGCAAAAATGAGATTAGTGTAGTATTTGCTCCAAATCTTGCCATGGAGAGTGCGCACTTGGAGCTAGGTATTTAAATTGCAGCTTGAATCACAAATCCACAGACAAGAGCTGCGAGCTATATAAGTTGGAGGAAGCTGCCCTCAACAAATCAAACTTAGAACATATAAGTGTGACCCATGCCAAAAGACTATTAAATAAATCAAATACATATGCTAAGGCATTAAAATCAAACCAACGTAGCGCTGCCAATAGCTAAAAAAAAAGTGTGCTAACTGACAAAATGTCTAATAACGAGGTAACCATATTACCTCCTGAGGCTTTACCACTGTGTATTAACACTAGGTCATTGCCCATTGCTGTACAGCCTTCAGCCGCCATTACAAAAAATAATACAAACCTCTCTCAGGCCATGTCCTTGCCTGATCTGATGGAGGTTCCACCTAAGACTAACTTACCTGATGCACCTGTTGTGGGAAAGGTGCAAAAACCTCGAATCCCACCATCTATTAATCGTAAAAGAGAGAGACCTCCATCTCTCTCTCCACCCTCCATTAGAAACGTTAAGGTTATGACATCAAATAAATTTGAGGTTTCGTCTGTTGATGTTTTTAATGAACCAGAAGATGAACTGAATAAATCAGAAATTCAAGTTGAGGTCCACCATCCACCTCAACAAATAGATAAAAAGAATACAAAGAAAAACACAAATGTAAAACCCAACATAACAAGACCACCTCTGAAGAAACCTACTGGTAATAATGTTAAATTAAAAACTGCTAATGGGAAGACCTCATCCAAGATGTCTTCCAGAAATAATCCATAGTTTTCTCCTCCATTTTGCAATGGAACTGTCAGGGTTTGAGGGCGAAATATGAAGAACTTAAGCTCCTAATTCATGAGCATTCCCCCATAATTGTATGTCTACAGGAAAGTATGCTTGATTCTAACACTCCTAGTCCTCGAGAGTATGTTAGCTATAGAACACCATATAATCAACAAGCAGGGAGCCATGGCGGAAGTCTCATGTACATTCGTCGAGATGTTCCCCAAATACCCATGTCTATACGTACAACCCTGCAGGCAGTTGTTGTACAAATTGATATAGGGAGAAAATATACAATATGCTCTCTGTACTTACCTCCAAATGATAATATTTTATATGATGATTTAGCAGAAGTCATTCAACAACTCCCTCAACCTTTTCTCTTACTGGGAAATATGAATGGTAGACATCCTTTATGGGGTGATGTTTTGGCCAACACAAGGGGTAATATTATCTCATCAATTGTGGAGAATGAGGATGTGGGACTCCTTAATACAGGAGAGCCTACACACTTCCATGTTCAGACAGGTACTTTGTCATGCATTGACCTTTCAATTGCAAGCTCTAACTGCCTTCTTGATTTTGATTGGAGGACATTAGATGATTGGCATACTAGTGATCATGCACCAATCATTATAAACACCAACAAGGGTCCGCCTTTGCAAAGATCGCCACGTTGGAATCTAGACAAGGCAGACTGGGTTAAATTTTCTGAGCTAAGTGAAATCGAAGGGAGAGCAGAACAGTTTGAAAGTATTGATGATGCCATAGACCTACTGAATGGAACTCTTCATACAGCAGGAATCAATTCGATTCCCAAAACCACAGGACTATTCAAAAGACGACCAGTCCCGTGGTGGTCCTCAGAATTAACAGGCTTGCACTGAGCCATCAGAAAATCTCTTGACTAGATTGCGTAGACGCCGTACTGATGAAAATTTGATATCATACAAAAAGTGTAGAGCACAGTTCCGTCGTGCCATGAAAGAAGCTAGACGCCAATCTTGGGTGGCTTTTGTTTCCTCCATTAATAGTAGAACACCACCATCTTCTGTATGGAGGAAAATAAAAAAAATTGCAGGCAAATTTACCCCGAACCCACCACCCGTGTTGAAAGTGAATAGTCAGTTTGTGACTGAAGGAAATGAAGTTAACAATGCCCTGGCTGACCATTTTTCAAATGTATCGTGCAAGAGTGTAGCCGCTCTGGGTCACCAGCACAGGAGCATTGAAGAAAAGAAAATTTTAAATTTTGCAACAGGAAGGGAAGAATCGAATAATTCTCCTTTTACTGAAAGAGAACTTGATTCCGCACTCGCTACTTGTAACGATACAGCTCCTGAACCCGATGGAATTCCATATGCAATGTTTAAACATGTACATTTTGATACAAAGTTATTTATTTTAAGTATTATTAATAGAATATGGCATGATCATAGTTACCCAAGTGTTTGGGAACTAGCCATTATTTTAGCCTTTTTAAAACCTGGTAAGGACAAGTTTTTAGCAGCAAGCTATCGACCTATTGCATTGACTTCGTGTTTATGTAAAATCATGGAGAAGATGGTCAATGCAAGGCTGATGTGGTACCTTGAAAAGAAGGGTATTTTATCACCGATTCAATGTGGATTCAGAAAAATGCACTCAACAACTGATGTGTTAATACGACTTGAATCTTCTATTTGTGAAGCCTTTGCTTCCAAACAGCACCATGTGACAGTATTTTTTTACCTTGAAAAGGCATATGATACCACATGGAGATATGGTAAACTTAAAACCATTCATAAATTGGGATTGAGAGGAGAGCTGCCACTATTTATTCAGGCATTTCTTTCACGTAGAGTTTTCAAGTGAGAGTGGGGGAAACTCTATCAGAGAGTAAGTGCCAGGAAGAAGGAGTTCTTCAGGGTAGTGTGCTGAGTGTAACCCTTTTTGCACTAGCAATTAATGGGATATCCTCAGCCATTCCCCAGGATGTTCTCTCAACATTATTTGTGGATGATCTCTCAATATCATTTGCTGGCACTAGAATGGCAATGGTTGAGAGAAAAATCCAACTCTCTATTGATAAAATTATCCAGTGGGCTGACATGAATGGATTTAAGTTCTCGACAAGTAAAACTACCATTGTCCATTTTTGTCGTATCCGGGGAGTACATCCAGACCCGGATATATACATTAAAGGTCAACGGATACCATGTGCAAGAGAAGCTAAATTTTTAGGTTTGATATTTGATTGTAGGCTTACATGGGTTTCTCACTTAAAAGCGTTAAAAGCTAAATGTGTTGAAGCTCTGAATATCTTAAAAGTATTGTCCCATACATCATGAGGGGCAGACCGCAATACTACTGTATTTTAAAATTATACAAGGCCTTGATTTTTTCCAAAATTAGTTATGGTTGTGAAATATATTCTTCAGCCACCCCAAGCCGGTTAAAAAAATTAGACTCGATACATCATGCAGGTATTAGATTGTCTACTGGAGCTTTTAAAACCTCGCCTATCCCAAGTCTCCTTGTTGATGCTGGAGAGTTACCTCTAGACCTTTACCGAATGTCTTCCATTATTCGGTTTTGGTTTAGATTGCAAAGACTCCCTAACTCTCTAGCCTTTCAGACTGCAAGCCTTGTAAGACACGCATCATACTTTGAGTTGCACCCAAAATCTCCTCAACCTTATGGCTTTCGGGTGAAACGATTATTAACCCATTCACCCCCAAAGGACGTACCGGTACGTTCTTGCAAAACACTGTTAATTACATATTTTTACATATTTTTGATAATTTTATGAGAAACTTCAGGCATTTTCCAAAAGAATGAGACCAACCTGACCTCTCTAGGACAAAAATTAAGCTTTTTAGAGCAATTTAAAAAAATTATATAGCAAAATGTGCTCGAAATTTAACCTTATGGTGGGGGTAAAAGGGTTAAATAGTCTGAATATAATTAGAAATAAGGTACTTCCATTCAAGGTATCATCAACGCCTCCATGGAAGTTACCAGAGATATCTTTTTGTAAATATATTATTGGAGGTAAGAAGAATATGTCAGACCTAGAAGCCAGGTCTCTTTTTAATGAACATGTTAAAGAACATAGAGGATCAACTTTTATCTATACTGATGGCTCCAAATGTGATGCTGGCGTTGGATTTGGAGTACATAGTAATGATTTTAATTGTAGAGGTGCACTTCCTCTGACCGCTTCCATATTTACTGCCGAACTGTATGTCATATTAACCGCTATTGAGAAAATAGCGTTGGAGAAGGAGGGTAATTTTACAATTTTTAGTGACGCAAGGAGTGTCCTTCAAGCTATAGAAGTTTTTAATTCTAATAACCCTCTAGTTTTAAAGATTTTAGAATGGCTTTTTATTATTGGACGGAGAGGTATAACAGTTCAATTTTGTTGGGTTCCAGCACATGTAGGTGTGTCTGGGAATGAGAAGGCAGATTCACTGGCTAAGAAGGCTGCATCCGAGTTGCTGCTAAGAAGGTATCCCATTCCCTGTAATGATTTCTTACCTGACATCAAGAAATTGGTTTGCAAAAAATGGCAACATCAATGGGATAGCCTAGATGGCAATAAAATGCGAGAGGTAACAAATGACATATCTCCTTGGAGGTATAATATGATGCCCCGAAAATGGGAGACGTCTCTTTGTCGTCTCCGTATTGGTCACACTCGGTTGACACACAAGTTTCTGCTGAAGGGCCAACACCAACCGTTTTGTGACGACTGTTTAGTACCTCTAACAGTAAGGCATTTGTTGACCGAATGCCCCAATTATAACAACTTAAGGAATAGATATTTGTTTGAGGCTCGAGGTGAGGGTGGCAGGTTCATCCTTGCCAAGATTCTTGGAAATGATGTGTCCTACCATGCAAGTGGCATTTTTAGATTTATTTCAGAAGCAGGTCTTTTGAAAAATATTTAACTTTTATGACATTCAACTTTTATGATTTTAATTGAATACTCTTTTATTTTTTATTTTATTTTATTTTATATTTTTGTATACATAAATTAAATGTTACCGGCGTCAATGACCCTAGATGTCAGGATGCCTGAAAACTTTAAATCAATCAATCAATCATTTATTAGGAGATTGATTCAAGCACAGCTAGAACTCGTCAGTTAGAAACTTATAACAAGAGGTGTCGACAATTGCTTGTAGTTACCAGCCGGTGGTGGGGAAGCCTAGCCCCTTCTGCTGGTACACTGAACAGCCCCCTTGATTCCTGGTGCTAATAACAGTAATACAGAAGTGCTATTGGCTTCTCTTCAAACTCGGTTTATAAAACTTTCTAAAATTCTTGAACACCTATTCCTGTTGACGATGCTGTGCTATGTCTTTAGACTAAATCTTTTGGTGGGGAATAAACTTCAGCATCTTACAATATCGTCATTAGGCCTGAATTTGAGCCCTTGGCTAATATTTTGCCTCTGAGTTAGACATTCCTAATTGTTCACCCCTTACAAATTTGAAAAGAAGACAGTATTGAGAGGAACAAGTCCTTCGATATTTGATTAATGCACTCGCGAGCAATATGTCTTCACGTGTGAAGGGAATTTGGATTCTGAATCATCATTTACCGATGAACTCAGGTTGGTATAGTTAGGAAAAACAAATTATTTTTAAAATGTATATTTAAATGTTTTTTTAGTATTAAGGATAGGAAATTCAATTGAAATCTAGGACAAGATTTGGTTACAGATTAGTCTTAGGCAAGTCAGACTGTATATGTGGTATAGAATAAATGAGAACCAGAATTTTACTAACCATTTTTTTTTTTAGTTTTTGACAATAGTTTATAGATTCTATCTACTATGATTGAAAACTAAGGGGTATGAATAGTCTTGTAAGTAGCTGTTGCTGCAGACTTTTGAAGGATAAGCAACTTCAGAATTTACCTTGAGCATCTTATTGGTTATATTCCTCACATTGTAGGTCTTTCTCCGTGTTTTCTTCCTCCTCACTTTCCTTTACAATGAGATAAAGTGAGGAATTTTTAACTGACTTCCTGGTTTGTGTATAATTGGGTAAGGGAGCTCCTGCCCATGTGCAAAAAGGACTAGCTTTTATATTTACCCCGTTAAAGTTAACTCGTAATGAGCTAATGGCCGAACTTGCACTTGCAAGCGAACGAAGCTCACTGCCATCCTAAAAATGCTGCAAATGATTGACTTTAATTGAAACTTTGTTCGCAGGATTATCTCAAGGAATCATACGAGATGCCACGTCATCTACATATGTATTTTGAAGTTGTTAAGAGTGTATATAAGTGAGTTAAGGGATATTAGGATCCAGACCACCGAATCAGATTTCTGCCTCCAATCTAGTTGTTTAAAAGAGCAATTAGGATTGTGGGAATGCAAGGGTTTAGCAGCAGAAGTGTATTAAGCATTTAAAAAATCTAAAGCTGTGTGTGTGAATCTCAAATCTGTACTGTGAAGTGAACTATCAGAACCCTTACTGAATGAAGCATTATTACCACTACATGGACTCAATGTGAAGTTAGGTTAAGGTTAGCAATTGGGCATGTAGGATCGGAATTACAGACCTTCAAGTCAAGACTCACTAGACTTATGAAATTTAACAAGAAAAAGCTATAGATGTTAAGAGCATTTGAAGTTCATCAGTATCAAAATTAGTTGGTTAAGTGATGTTTTAAATGCTGACATGTCATTATCGTCGTCATCCCTGCTATAATCAATAAGCCTAGTCATATCTAAACGAAAAGCAAGTTTTCTTTTGCTTTTTGAACTTTTAATTTGATCAACAGCCTTTGAAACATACTCTACTTTTCCATGAGATGAACCATAAGACAAGATATTTAAATCATGAGATGAACCATAAGACAAGATATTTAAATCATGAGATGAACCATAAGACAAGATATTTAAATCACAGTATGTATTTTCCCCTATACGAGACAAAGTGAATGAGGATCATGATCAGCCAGGAACAAATCTTTAACAGATCCAGTGGAGGGCATGTTAAAACGCACTAAAATTCTAACAATCTGGAGACACCTGTGTTAAACGATGCTACTGAGAAACTGAAACTACAAAGAGATTATGTACGCCACTACTTATCATCTTACCTTCAACTGCTAGATTTTTTCATCACCTTCTAGGGGCATGTGTTTATTGAAAGGAAAGAAAAAAGGAAATGTTTTAGAATTTACAAATACTGTAATGTTCGTTAAACTGAACTACTAGAGAAGAAGCAATATGAACGTCAGGGGAGTTAATACAAATAAGCAAAACAATTGCAGGCTGAAAACACACCTGGAACAGTTGATGACATAACTAATGCTGTGCTTATGGCTGGCCATTCATGGGTGGTTTGATAACTTTCAGAAAGGGCCTGGTATACATAATGTGGTGAGGCAGGGGAAAGGTGCTAGCGCAAAAAAAGATGATGCTAATGATGAATCTGTTATCAATTTATGGGAGTATGTAGAAGCTGGGGGTTTTATTCCTCGAAGTATTTAATTGCAGTGAGACAGGTCAGTTTTGAATAAAAGGCCCAAAACAATCAATATCTCACGGGAGAAGGCATCGTCTGGGCACAACCTAAGTACAGTATTGTAAGTACTGACTAACTTTTTTGTTGTTTGTTGATACAGGTGAGGATTTGAAACACAAGCCTTTATTAATTTACTACTCTGAGAAAAAAAAAGTAAAAGTGTGTGGAGGGCTCTGGTGACTAGATAAATCTTCTGTGAGTGTCTCATTGATGTTTGGTCCAAGTTTAAGGAAATAATTTCAATGAATTTTAGACAAAGTTCATTCCTGTGACTCCATTCATCATCTCCTACTTCACGCTTTATAGTCCTCAGTTATGTGGGCCTGGGTCTTCTGACTCTCCTAGTGCCTTTGGTAAACTAATCTCTCCTGGGGAGTGCAAAAAGCATGCCCAAATCATCTCCATCTACCCCTCATCATGATCTCATCCACATATGGCACTTGAATAATCTGTTATACTGTAGTGACATTTCTAATCCTCCCCTATCTTTTAATTCCCAATATTCTTCTGAGGGCTTTGTTCTCATATCTTCAAAATCTGTTGGATATTTTTTAATTGTAATACCACGACTCGTGTCCATACAGTAACACCGATCTTACTAAACTGATGAATAGCCTTATTTTCATATGTAATTTCAGGCATTTTGAATTCCAGATTTTACTTAGCCTAGCCATTGTCTGATTTGCTTTCTTTCAATCTTTCATAAAACTCCAATTATAAAGACCCTGTATTTGAGATCATAGTTCCTAAATACTTAAATGATTCTACCTCATTAATTCATTCTTTCTTCCAATGATATTCCATATTCTACCAAGGCAAAAAATTATATAATTCCTGGTTTGCTATTGAATTTTGCGTGGTGTAAGAATACTTACGCGAACATTCTTATCCTAAAGGTACTAGGTATGGTAAGCAGCTCTTCTCGGAGAAGGGCACTCCAAAATCAAACCATTGTTCTCTGGTCTTGGAAAGTCCCATAGCCTCTGTAACGTGGTCTTTCACTATCTTGTACACTCGGCACACTATGAAAGATTTATTTTATGTTATTGTTCTTAAAATATTTTATTTCAGTAGTTAATTACTACTTTTGTAGTTTCCTTATTTCCTTTTCTCACTGGGCTACTTTCCCTGTTGGAGCCCTCAGGTTTTGCTTTTCCAGCTAGGGTTGTAGGTTAGCAAGTAATAATAATAATAATAATAATATGCAATAAAATGTCTTCCACACCAGCTACCTGTCCTCTCTCACAGAACTGAGCATGAACAATAATGGTAGGATTAAGGGCCTCACTCTCATCTCCCTTTCCTGAAAATATCCTTTAGCTTTTCTGGAGACTGGGAAAAATGCATCCCAATAGTTGTTCCGTTGAGAACAGATATCGGTACACATTGTTTGTCAACTGCAATCGGTCTCTTACTGAAGGAGTTGACCTCAAAGAAATGAAAATATTGCCATCCTTTTGGAAGAGGAATTGTTATTGCAAAATGCAGGACTCTCATCCATCTCCCCTGCCTCTGAACCAAGTGGTCGCTATCCTGACACTGTTTCGGCAGGAAGGCTTGCATCGCAACACATTACATTTACATATTTGGAGCCCACACCAGTCTCCCAGTGTTGACCATTCAAGCTGCATCATGGTATGACCACTGGTCAGGGACTAGGGGATATTTAGCCTCAAGGGAAGATCTTTCGGACAAGGAAAAGGAAGAGGTATTTCAAGGCCCTCACTTTGTCAAGAGCAAAATGAGTTAAGGTTTTAGTCTGCCAGTCGGTCAACTGGATCTTAAAGAAGCGATATGTGGTATCCTTCAAGTTTGTCAGGTAAGTAGACCAGGGAGAGTTCATAGCTTGAGGAATTCATCATTCAAAGGGCCATCCATGTTCCTTGGAGCAGGTAGAACTTATGGCCGAATAGTGGAAGAAGTAAGACAAACATTTGCTTCTCCTCCAAGCATTGTCATTTAGGAGATCACAAGCCTCCTCCTTGAACAACTGTTCCAGGTCACATCCCCTCCTATGCAAACTTGGGGTCCAGCCTCTAGGCGGGAGTCAAATATGAGTTACTTCAGAGCTGCACCATCAACATCTGGGAACCCTACAGAATTTGTTCAGATTTTTAATCAACAAAGGGCTCGCAACCACATTCGTAGAAGCAGAGGTAGGCAAGGCCCTAGCTAGGGCTAGCAATTCCTCCATTCAGCTACCACCAGTGGAGGGATACCTTACAGAGAGATGTGTGTAGTGGCATTTTCACAAGACAGAACTTTGGATGGTGGAAGTTCTTCATATCCATTATTGCCATCCTTTCACCAGCTCTCCCCCTCTCAATCCAACTTTGAAAACATTAGTTTTGAGAAATGAGAAACGAAGAAAGACATTTCTATAAGAATCATTTGGTATTGGTGCGTAGAGTGTGACTGAATTTTAACCATCAAAATTTTTTAGCAATTTTTGGGTGAGAAAAATCTTATTGACCTTTTTTGTACTTAGACAATCTCTCTGTTTTCAAGATTTTAACTTTTAAGAAACAGATTTTAACCATAAATGTTATATTTATCATTGATTTTTACCTCATTTATATATTTTTTAACCATTATATTTATAATTTTTAATTTTTGAATGAAATCAGGCCAGTTCTGTAAGAGTCAAACTTGACTCATTGGGCTGGTAAGTCTCTTTTTAAAGATAAAAAAAAATCATCTGGATCCTGAGGTGCTGACTATGCTCCTAAAGGGAGCTATACAAGAAGTCCAAGATGATCCTTTGGGCTTCAGTAGCCATCTGGTATTTGTCAAGAAAGCCTCGGCCATGAATGAGTTCTTCCACTGGACTCTGTTCAGGGTGGAAACTCCAAGTCAGACATGCTGTAAGAAAGAATTGTTTTATGATTTAACTCAAGCGCGGGGGTGCATATTGTACTTCCAAATTCCCATTAATCATTCTTTTGGGAAGTTCAGTATATACTCATTGTCGTAAGAAGCAAGGTCTTCCAGATCACCCAGGTATTCACTGGAATGTTTGTGTTGGTGTCATTATGGACTCACGCCAATGAAATCTGTCTGATTCAATATCTAGAAGTTTTACTGATAAAGTACTGGCGGACTGAACTTTTCATTATGGGGAGAGACTTGTCTTGTTTTGTCGCAATCTGGTAATTGCGACGAATCTCGAGATATCCTAGCTTTCTTCAAAGCAAAGATTGATGCATCTGGGCATCAAGAGAGATACTTTACCAGGAAAGGTTTATCCATCCCAGGAATGTAATCCAGTTTCCTCCCAGAAAAATTTTCATGCAGACATAATCCTTCTGTTGTAACGTGGTAATCAGTTGTTATCGTTCTCTTTGTCATATCATCTATTCATAAGGATGCCATCTCCTTTACTTGAAAGCTAGTCAGATACCATCGTTCTGATTTTAGCAGTGAAAGGGGACTTATCTATGGTTGATTATCTCCTTTATGCTCTTGAATATCTCCCCTATTGAAAACTCATTCTTCCCATGCTTGTGGGCAACTTTAGCATTAGACTTTTTATCTATGAAATCGGAAAATTCTGTCTTACGTACCAGTGACAACCTGATTAGACCTTTTGCCCCTTTTCGGTCAACTTCATTAATATACGTTTAAGGGCCATGGTTTAACACTTAGTATACAATTACTTGGTAAGCTTCTTTGTCAATATGTAAGGATATTGCTATCGCAAACAATGACAAGAGAAGCTGCAGCAAAAGACTGAAAATTAATCAGTCCGTACATGTGTTCCTACTATGCTATATACCATTTACTAGTTAATTGTTTTACAAAGCTGATGAGTTATACTCCAGAAATGAATAGTTTTGTAGATGAAATGTTTCTCTCTCTCTCTCTCTCTCTCTCTCTCTCTCTCTCTCTCTCTCTCTCTCTCTCTCTCTCTCTCTCTCTCTCTCTCTCTCTCTCTCTCTCTCTCTCATATAATGTTTGTGTGTGTGTCATGTTTAGCCAGTAAGAGCTGGATTTCCCTTTTCATTTTTGTTACTCTAATGATTTAAAAGGAAATTTTATTATTGCACGGTAGTTGCATGTACAGTATCATCTGCCCTACTGTTGACATTTTGAATGGTACAAGAGTTTTCTTCGAGCATTGAAATGGTTCATAATTTGAGAATATATCCTTCCCAGGGATAGGCAAATATAATGTGTTTTTCATTGGCCGTCTTATTTAAACTTCAGAGAGAGTTTTGCATATATATATATATATATATATATATATATATATATATATATATATAAATATATATATAAATATATATATAAATATATATATATATATATATATATATATATATATATATATATATATATATATATATATATATATATATATATAATGGAAATAATTCCATTTACTTCCTCATAAGAGTTCATGGTTGAGTTTCCTCTCACAAAGTATGAAAGTTCATCCGCGTTGCACCTGTGGAGTCTATACCCTTCATCAAACTTAACTCCACGGAGACAGCCATCTGCTCTGTTGTAAATGATATGCTAGAAATGGTGGATGGAAGTAAATGTGATATTTTAATATTGCTCGATCTCAGTGCTGCTTTTGATACAGTTGTGCATGAACTGCTACTAAATGATCTATGGTCCATCGGCGTTGAAGATCAAACTTTCGAATACCTAAAAGACTATTTGGTTGGTAGAAGTTACTGTGTACAAATTGGAAACTCGTATTCATCATATGAACCCTTAAACAGAAGGGTACCCCAGGGGAGTGTACTTGGCCCAATCTTATTCTGCATCTATAATATTGGTCTATCGAAAATGCTACAAAGGCATGGCGTGAAGTTTAAACTATTTGCAGACGAGAGACAATTTTACTTCTCCATAAATGTATACATGACACTACTGAAACTCTAAACCGAATCCTTGATAGTGTTAGAGAATGGATGACATTTAAACAACTAGAATTAAATGAGAACAAAACTGAATGCATAGTGGTGGGCAAGAGAAACAGCGTGAGAAACTTAGGTGATATTCAAATGAACATAAATAATGACTCAGTGCCGATATCTAGTAAAGTTCGAGATCGAGGTGCATTTCTTGACTATAACCTGTCTCTAAATGCCCAAATAAATAATTTAATAAAAAAAAAGTGCTGATTATCATCTAAGAAATATTGCGTTTATAAAAAAGTACCTGGATGAAAGTTCTGTTAAGAAACTTGTGATAAACTGTGTTATTACCAGGATTGACTACTGCAACTCTCTCTACTACAATTTACCAAAAGTGCAACTTAAGAAATTACAAAACTTAAAGAGAGGAGCAAGACTGATAAAAGGTGTCCCACCCAGAGAAAGGATCACCCCTATACTAATTGATTCACACTGGCTGCCGATTAAAGCGAGAATTGAATTTAAAATATGTACAATAACTCACCAAGTTATCAGAACCGGTCTTCCAAAATACTTGAGAGAATTGCTACATATTGCTCAGCCAACAAATCGTGTCGACACGAGAATAGTTACAGATGGCTTCAAACTGTTGGAACCTAGATTTATGTCCATCTTGGGCTCCAGAACCTTTAAATATGCGGCCCCGAGACTATATAAGCTCCCACGAAACATTCAAATGATTGAAAACATTAAGGCTTTCAAGAGGAAACTGAAGACTCTATTATTTCATGAGTCTTTTGACAGTGACGATTTAACAGTAAATGAACAATATGTGACTTGAAAAGATAAATACTGTGAACGAACAAGGTAAAACGACAGTGGAGGTCCTGCAGAGAGTGGGGTTCCCCTGCTGTATGCGACCGGAAAGACAGCCATCAAAGTAACTAAGTATATGCAGTCGAATTATATATATATATATATATATATATATATATATATATATATATATATATATATGTTTTTTCAAAAAGCCCCATAAAAGAAACACAGGAAATATGAATAAATCACACTATATTTCGGTCAATAAACATCGACCCTCTTCAGGATGTAGAGTAAAAGTAAGGAATACAGTGGAGAGTGACGGTTTATATATGAAAGCAAAAGGGTGTGTACAATTGTTCTATAGTTGTTATAATTGCTGGAAGGATTAGCCAAATTTAATTACATCCAGGTGCGTGTTCTTATTGTTGAGCCGCTTGGAGGAAGTCTTGACCTCTGATGCATGTCTGGTGGTCGGTCTCCGTGGATTATCTTCTTAATGATAGGGTTGAGAAGAGTATTGTCCACTGTGTCAGCTTTCCATTGGCCCCCAGATAGGTTTATTGTGTTTGATTGATTTATGATGGCTGATTCCAGGATTTTCCTTCTGTACGGACAGGTACTCTTAAAAAGCAAAGACGACTCACTCCAGTTAATCTGGTGCCCTAAATCCCTAAGGTGAATGAAAATCCCCGAGTTTTCATACCCATATCTAACAGATCTTTTGTGTTCGGATAATCTTTGAGATAGCGTGTGTGTGTGTGTGTGTGTGTGTGTGTGTGTTTACACTAAAATCCATCCCTCACAACTCACTCTCGAGAGGACTAGGTTGAGATGCAGGGTATTTATTTAGTAGTTTGTTTCGAATCTCGTTAGCGAGTTTTTAGTTCGACCTAAAGATAAGACTCCTCTCCTCTTGCATGTGATCTCTCTCTCTCTCTCTCTCTCTCTCTCTCTCTCTCTCTCTCTCTCTCTCTCTCTCTCTCTCTCTCTCTCTCTCTCTCTCTCTCTCTCTCTCTCTCTCAGGTTTTGTTTTCTGAACCAATTAATTTTATTGTTTCGAATGCAAGTTTAAAGTCATTTGGCCGTCGTCAACCTGTTGTCGTCATGGTAAAGTTTTCTCGCATGTTGTTTATCAGAAGACTTATTTGTAATTCACATTATTTGAGAAGTAGAAGAAAGACAGCTGTGTTATGGTGAGTATTTATCCTTTGAGGCATGTGAGAGGATAAACTAACACCGCCTCGCACCACTTTTGTACTTGGGAACTGACAAGAAAAATTCTTACCGAAGTTACCGTGTGTGTGTGTGTGAGAGAGAGTGTGAGGGGCCGACCGTCTCTTCCTCAGCTCGGGATTCTTCCCAATCGATTACTGCACAGGCGGACGCACGCACTCGGTAGCTTACACACACCTCTTGGCTGCCTTCCAGCCTCAACAACTGGGTCTGGGCCATCGTGTTGTTACAGAGTACTATATTAGGTTTTAGTATTTTGTTTGAAACCACTTTAATGGGCACAACAATCACAAGTTATATTTATATTGTTTCTGCCTATCTTCCTATGGTTGTAGGTAACATGTTCTTTTTTAAACATTTATAAATCTTTAGTGTAGATTCTTCTCCCAAGAAAAACAACAGAGACGGACATCAATATATATCCTGGAAAGACGTGTCTTCTTGATATTACTGGAAAAGGGCCAAGGCTGCTATATGTCCTTAGTAAGTTCTCTAGCAAAGGTTCCCCCATATGTTAAGGAATTCAAATTTTGGAATTGAACAAAGTCATGTTTGTGGGAGTTCGCACAAAGTTCCTGACAACGATAAGCATTTTGGAAATATGCGAATTGATAACCCCTGCCCTGCAACCTGAAGGCCATTTTCTACCCGCGCTATTGTTATTGAGTGACAATCAAGGGTGACGTTGATTAGATCAGCTATCCTGGCAAAGGAAAGGAACTCCTGGTTTTTGTTTTATCTGTTATTTTATACTATACATAGTTTTCGGCACCATTACTTACTTAGCTTTTATTTTTACCAATTTTGTACAACTTCTTGGTTCCGTTACTGTATAGGTTCTTGATTTTACCGCTTCTTTTTAACAGTATTTCTGGGTACTGTTACGTTGTTGGTTCGTGATTTTACCTGTTTTAAACGCAGTTTCATAGTATCAAGATTTGGGAGTATTTCTAGTATGCAAGAATGTTATTATAGTTGCATTTTGTAATTTTTTTCGGATATGGACCATGGCAGTTGTGGTCTAGTTTGTATTTAGAAATTTATCATAGATTTCAAAACTGGTAGTCATTCCATTTTAATTGTAACAATTTTTTCGAATCTAAGAGACTTTGCGTGGCTGTATTTTGTGTTGACCAGAGGAATATGTCTTAAAAGGAAGGCAAATTTCACTTGTTTATGAATGGGAATACAATAATTAAGCACATGAAAATACAACTTTCGTACACAAGCCTGGACACTGCGCTAAGTTTGCGCCCATTGATGAAGTTCGTTGCGTGACCTATACTCGAGACGGATTTTCGTGAGCGTTTTGGTGGGGGCGAAATTCCGTTTCGTGCAGCGTTGACAACTCTTCATTCTAAAGGAAATTTAATGAAATATAGGTCATTGCATATGACGAAATTGAAGTAAATTACTTTGAAGTATTTACAAAACATAGCTTTATATACACAGTTGTTAATTATCGTTATTTTAAACGGTTTTGTAATATATTTGACAAACGTGGCACACACTGTGCCACATCTACAATCTGGGATCTCAGGCCATGTGTTGGTTGGAATCCGCAGCTGTCAGTTAAGAGGCAATAAACCATTTGTTAATCTTTACGAATGTATACTGGAGCTCCCTTATGGTGAAAGCTGGAATTAGCGGGCATAAATATACAGTAGTTGCCGCTCCAACATGCGTATGCGTGATTAAATACCTTGAGTCAGTCTTTCATATAAACCAAATACAGTGAAAATATGTGACTTTTGTTGGAGATGTAATTCCAACAGAAAGCGGTCATGAAATTATTCCGCTTCCTCCCTACCTCTGCCAATACAACCAGATAGAACTAATTTGGGGCCAAGTTTAAAAGTTTTTTTTTTCTTATAGCGAAGTGAATTAATTTTAAGATGGCAGATCTATCGAAACTTAAAAAAAGAACCCTTGGATATTATGAACCTGAAAATAGTGATAAGGCATGCAGAGTAATTTCAAGTGGATGATGCAACAAAAGACATGATCGATAAATATATCGGCTCAGTCACTGCAAGTCTTGCCTCTTCTGATGAGTAGTGTTCTTGAAGCAACTCTCTCTCTCTCTCTCTCTCTCTCTCTCTCTCTCTCTCTCTCTCTCTCTCTCTCTCTCTCTCTCTCTCTCTCTCTCTCTCTCTCTCTCTCTCCAGTGTATATTGTTTTGTCTTTATGCTGTTCTATATTAATTGTTCTCATAAACCATTGTTAAATGCATGTGACTACGAGCTTAGTGTATCATTATTGTTATTAGTAATTTGATATACTGATTTTAATACTTAAGTGTTTATAAATATGATTGATGTATGACATTTGTTTTATCACATTCGTGATTTCCCTTGCTTTTGTCCCTTTTGTAGATTGTTACTTACTTACTTGGCTGCTTTTCCGGTCCCATACAGCATGGGAACTCCACTCTCTACAAGACCTTCACTGTCGTTTTACCTTGTTCGTTCAAAGTATTTAACGTTTCATATCGCGTATTGTTCATTTACTGTTAAATCGGCGCTGTCAAAAGACTCATGAAATAAGAAAGTCTCCAGTTTCCTCTTGAAAGTTTTAATGTCTTTAATCATTCGAATGTTTCGTGGGAGCTTATTATATAGTCTCGGGGCCGCATATTTAAAGGCTCCGGAGCCTAATGTAGACATATCTAGGTTCCAATAGTTTGAAGCCATCTGTAACTATTCTCGTGTTGACATGATTTGTTGGCTGAGCAATATGTAGCAATTCTCAAGTATTTTGGACGACCGGTTCTGCTAACTTGATATTTTAAATTCAATTCTCGCTTTAATCGGCAGCCAGTATAAATCGATTAGTATAGGGGTGGTCCTTTCTCTGGGTGGAACACCTTTTATCAGTCTTGCTCCTCTCTTTATTATGTTTTGTAATTTCTTAAGTTGCACTTTTGATAAATTGTAGTAGATACAGTTGCAGTAGTCAATCCTGGTAATAACACAGTTTATCACAAGTTTATTTACAGAATTTTCGTTCAGGTACTTTTTCATAAACGCAACATTTCTTAGATGATAGCTAGAAGTTTTTATTACATTATTTATTTGGGCATTTAGAGACAGGTTACAGTCAAGAAATGCACCTAGATCTCGAACTTTACAAGATATCGGCACCGAGTCATTATTTATGTTCATTTGAGTATCACCTATTTCTCACGCCGTTTCTCCTGCCCACCACCATGAAATCAGTTTTGTTCTCATTTAATTTTAGTTGTTTAAATGTCATCCATTCTCTAACACTATCAAAGATTCGGTTTAGAGTTTCGGTTGTTTCATGTATATCATTTATGGAGAAGTAAAATTGTGTGTCATCTGCAAATAGTTTAAACTTCACGCCATGCCTTAGTGGCATTTTCGATAGACCAATATTATAGATGCAAAATAAGATTGGGCCAAGAACACTCCCCTGGGGTACCCATCTATTTAAGGGTTCATATGATGAATAAGTCTCTCCAATTTGTACACAGTAATTTCTACTAAGTAGTCTTTTAGGTATTTGAAGGCTTGATCTTCAACGCCGATGGACCGTAGATCATTTAGTAGCAGTTCATGCACAACTGTATCAAAAGCAGAACAGATCGAGCAGTATTAAGATACCACATATCATTTACAACAGAGCAGATGGCTGTCTCCGTAAAGTATAGTTTTCTGTAAGCAGATTGGTTGTCAGGCAAAGCTTCTATTACTTCTAAGTGACTGACTAGTTGTTCAAGAATTACATATTCAAGCACTTTGAGACAAAGGATATATTTGAAATTGGTCTATATGAGCTTAATTCCTGGTAACCCAGTGCATTTTTCAGAACTGGTGTGACTATAGCCATTTTCTCAGATTTAGGAAACTTACATTCATCAATGCTTGCATTTGCTATTCTCATTATTATTTTGGCTAGACTAGAAAAGTCTCTCTCTTCCAGTTACTTAAGATATTGGCATAGGATCGATCCCGCAGTTTGTTTTCTTTGCTCCCTTGATAATTCTGGTGATGTCATCTTGTGTTATGTTGTTAAATTGTATTGATTTTGTCTGTGTGCCTGGCGTATCATTAATCTGATGTTGAGTATTAACAAATGACCTGGTTATATTTTCAATTTTGTTTTTAAAGAATACTTGAAAATTATTTGCTAGTTCCAGGTCACTATCCATCAGATAGCTTCTTTCTTTTACATTTCCCATTATACCATTCAGGAGACGATTTAACTTATTTGCGTCTGTTGCTGCTTCGATGATCTTTCTCTTATAGTATTCACTTTTTTTCTTCTTATTAGTTAGTTATATTGACACGCAGCAGTTTCGTATTCTACCCAATACTTTCATTTTTCAACCTATCCCACTTTCTTTCTTTACGTCTTTCACTCATTTTTTTTCTCCAAAATCTCTCCATCAAACCAAGGAGAATGGTCTTTTACGGTTATAGTCTTTTCCATCGGTGGGCACATGGTATCATATTCACTTTTACTCACTTTATTGTAAGTGGTCATAAGACAGTTTGCACACTTAGCTCCAAACAGACGTTGATCATCATGATTACAAGGAATGTTGATAACACCATTTATTTTCTTTGTAACTTCTTCAATAAATACGGTAGGAGAAAATTTGATTTATGTCTAAAGTTTAGTTTCTTTACTACCTGTAAAGGTAGACTAAACGTAATAAGTTTGTGTACTGGAGAGATCGTACATTTCTCCGACTTTTATATCAGATACAATGTTATTCATGTCATCACTTAGAACAAAGTCTAGCGTATGCCCAGTTAAAGTAGTTGTGCAGTCGATATGATTCTAGTAACTCACTAAATGTCAAAGCGTCAGGATTTGATGCGTCATCCATCCAAAAATTGAAGTCTCCACAGATAACTAATTCGTTTTTCTCCATGATAATCATCTCAATGAGAGCACCGAATTCTTCAAAAAAGATACTAATGTTTGTTGCAGGAGGTTTGTAGATTGTTACAAAGGATATTCTTCAATTTTTTTCGGCGTAAATTTTATTTCTATATATTCAAAGCTTGTTACACCAATTCTTTTCTACGTTTTGAGATTTGAGTAAGTTATGAATAAAGAGTCCCACACCCCCACCAGACCTACCTACCTTTCGGTATGTGAAAGAAGGCATGTGTGGGGTGGGGGTGGGGGGGGGGGGGCGTCATTTCAGTGATCTTTGCCTTGTCCAAGTTATTTAGCTATGTTTCAGATAATGCTAGCATATCTAAATATTTATCGTTTTCCAATTCTCGAGTTTGAGCAGTCTTATTACCTACGGATTGTATATTTACATAGCCACAGTTTATGACATCCCTAGTAACCATGATCAGTATTTTCCGCTAGTCTTTTCAATTCCAAGTAAAAGCATTGCAGTCGCTAAAATTTACTGTGTGGTCACTTGGTCTGTTTAACCTTGTGCAGTTTATACACTTTGACACTTCCGAATTACACTCCCCGGTGGTGTCTTCCTGAACATTTCCCGCAGACTTTATCCTCATTCTTAGACTTGCATTCTTTTTCAAAATGTCCATACCTCTGATAGTGGTAGAAGGTGATCACGTATGTTATAGATACCCCACCCTAACGAAACTTTGTCCCCGTTATCATGAATAGCCATCCGAACTTCAGGATCACATTTCAGCACATGGTGGGTGGCCCCCCCCCCCCCCCCGCGAGTCATTTCTCTTCACGACTACACTTATTTTCTATATTTTGGATATGGTCCAGGCTGCGATTTGTTTGAATCAAAGCATTTACTACACCATCTTCATCATTGTATACATTGCATATCATTATTTTTGGTTTTAGTTTTCCGATTTTTCTCGTTTCAGTGTCAGCCACCAATGTCTGAATTTTGTTTGCCGCCTCTTCTCTGATCATATTGTTTGCAAAGTTTACAGCAACATTTCTATTCGTAGTTGACCTGGTGTTAAGTATAGGAATGTCTTTAAGTGCTCGTTCAACCTCACGTTTGTTTTCAGTAATTTTAGTTGTTGTATTAGTTGATTTAATTATCAACAGATTTTTTTCCTTAACTTTGTCAGCAAATGTCGGTTTCTCCGGTTTTTGGGTCTATCAATATTTGAAGTGTTGCTTTAATTGATTCATGGCAAGAATGTCAACTTTCTTAGTGAGGTTCGTGGTCTGGGTGGAATTTGCTGCGTCTGCGCTAAGGTCTGCAAGTTTGTTTTCCAAGTCATCTATTTTCGCATCTTGTTCGTTCAGGGCCCGATCTCCCACGTTTACGTCTTCCTTTAATTTTGATATTTCTAAATTGTTTGGTCTGGCTTCACGTACGCAGTGTGGGCATAACCACTCTAGGCTATTCCGTTCAATCTCACTGATGGCTGTCACTATATGCACACATCTCTTATGGTAGTCTTTTACATTCACATACTATCTATTTTCTCCGTTTCATTACATATGAAGCAGACACAGTTAGGAGCAGACATGGTGTACTGTTTCTTATCCCTTAGGTTTCTCCTTAAGACTAACTAATATCTTTTCAATGATATTCTAAGCGAGAAACACAAAGCTTAAACATGACTGAGGGCATGAATAGCAGAGCTCGACATAACACGTCCACACTCTAACACTTGACACAAATGTTAATAAGTTAATTTAAGAATAGAAAAAAAAACTTTCATAACTCAAGTTCAAATGAAAATGCATAGGCTGAAAGTATTGTCATCGTGTCTTACTTTTCATACTGTATGATAAATATCTGGAAAAGTAACTCATATCAGAATACGTTTGTAAAACGATTGAGTGGTCCGTGGACATACCGCCTCCACCAGACTCAGAAAGGAAGATAATCTGTACAGGACAGAGATTGTGACTTCGGGCTGATGATTCCCCTTAGAGATTAATAAGAAATACAGAGCTTTGGTATTGGTTGTCTCTTCAGCAAACTTGAAAAAGTGACACGTGTTTTCCTCTTTGGACACGACAAACCCCTCACCACAGATTGGTACTACAGAATTATAGTGGGGCGACACCAACGAGGTAGTCTTCCAACCCAAGTGATGGAACTAATATAAAGTTAACTATCCCTCTCAAGAAGGTAATCTCCCATCCCAATTACTGGAACCAACTTGAAGTAAACTCTCTCTCTCTCTCTCTCTCTCTCTCTCTCTCTCTCTCTCTCTCTCTCTCTCTCTCTCTCTCTCTCTCTCTCTCTCGAAATATGCCATTTTTTTGCAATTAAAGAAGAAACACGAGTTCTGTTTCTAAAAGTAGATTAGCAATCAAGATTTGCATATAAAAGTTTAAATACATAGTATATACAGTAGTTGAAGAGACATTGTCAATGCAAATATCTTAAATGTTGAGGAGCCACCTTCCTTGATATGCTTAAAATGAAAATTTGAGTTTTGTTAGTTTTCAACTTCATACCCCATAATTTGCACTAGGTACTTATTTTAGTTAGATGTCTATTAAGGCGTTCAACAACCACATGTCTGCATTTACAAGTTGGAACTGATATGATGGTATTGGCATTATCTGCCTCTGCAGCTCATAAACTCTACCTACTTAAATGGTGTTTTTTTTCTGGGCCTGTCCCACCTAAAAAAGCATATTCCCCATCAGACCACGATATTTGTTTGTCTTAAACATCCAATAAGAGGATCACGAAGTGTAGTCCGCATTGGCAGGTAAGTCTATGCTGTAGTAGCATTTCGAAAACACGAAATCCTGCAACTTTTTCAAGAAAGCTTTTATATCGTGAGTTCTTATATCAAGTGGCAGCTTGTTTTACAATCATATGGCCTCATATTTGAAATACATTGTACCGATTGTCGAGTTATCTCTTGGCTCCAATAACTTTAATAGTACATCTCGATTTTTGGCTGCCACGATGTTTAGCAATTCTCTCAAATAATGTGGACGCAGTTGATAACGTTTTCTTGAAATTTCTAATAGTTTTGATAGGCAGCTGTAATTTAATACGGGGGTTGGGGGAGATCCTTTCTCGCTGTGAAACTCCATTCTCCAATCATGCTCCGAGTCCTCTATATTTATTATGCTTTGGAACTTCTGAACTGGTACTAGGGTAGATTGTAATAGAGGTGCAGTAATCAATTCTAGTTATAACGGTTAATCAAAATTGTCTTTATAGAAAAATATTTTAGATGGTTTTTTTAATGAAAGAAATGTTTGAAAGGAAACCCAGTATTTCTTCGTTATTCTTTTGAACAAATAAGTTCCGTAAAACATACCTAACGTAGGTCATGTACTCTACATGGATATATCGGGACAAAGTTATCCTTAATATCCCCGAGGTTTCCTTGATTGTTTTTCTCTCCTACCGCCATAAACTCACTTTTAATTTCATTTAGATGATATTCTTTAAATGTTATCGATTCCTTAACACTAATAAGAACGGGATGTGAAATCTCAGTTTTATCATCAATGTCTTATGGAGAAATACGGTTGTGTATCATCCACAAACAGCTTGATCTTTATTCGGTGCCTTTGCAGTAGTTTTGATAGACCTATAGTATAGATACA
The DNA here is from genome assembly GCF_036898095.1 of Palaemon carinicauda. Classification (NCBI taxonomy): domain Eukaryota; kingdom Metazoa; phylum Arthropoda; class Malacostraca; order Decapoda; family Palaemonidae; genus Palaemon; species Palaemon carinicauda. The sequence goes on from NC_090729.1 coordinate 90,942,336, forward strand.
AAGTAGAATTATGCCCAGTTGATATGACCAATAAGAATTTTCGATTCGCACAATCATTTTTATCAATCATTTTTTTTTTTTGATAATGAAAAGCTTCTATTATCAATACCAGTGGGCCGTAAACCTTTAAGCGCTTCACGCACAATTGTATTAAAAGGAGCAATAAGATCTAAGTAAAATCAGGATGCCACCTTTGTCCTCATCCATCATTTCCAGCTGATGATTTACAACAGAGCAAAGCATATCGCTGTCTCCTTAAAATATAATTGTCTGTATGTTCACTGGTTACCCGGCATTGCTTCGATTCTTTCTAAACGACTCATTACTGTAGTTGTTCAAGAATGGTATAGTCCAGCACTTTTGACTTTAAGGATAAATTCCAGATAAGTCCGTACTATCGGGGCTTAACCTTCATAGTCGAGGACACCTTTCATAACTGGTGCAACGACAGGCACTTTCTCATATTTAGAGTGCTTACACTCACTTATGCTATTACTTGTTATTCTTGAACTTATGTCTGCAACAATATAAAAGTTTTCGAATCCCAATATTTTGGACATGGTCATTGGGTCAATCGCAAAAATTTGATTTCTTTGACGCCTTAATAATCGTAAAGACTTTATCCTGTATTATATTAAATCTCGTTAACCTTACTTGTATGTCCGGCAGCATTAATCTGGTATGGACCATCTGCAAAAGATCCAATTATATTTTCTATCTTGTTTCTAAAGAATTAGAAAAAATATATGAGCCACGGTGTAATCTTTATAACCCATCTGGGAGCATTTTGTTTTTCATTCTATTTCTCGTTGATTAGACTATCCAGAAGACGTTATAACTTCTTGTTATCTGTTAGTGTAGCTTCCCCGGTTTTTTTCTTCAATCGTAGTACGTTATATTGACACGATTTTGCATTCCCTTCACGGGGTGCCCTTTCCTTTTGACCGATATTGCATTCTAATTGTCAGTACTGTGTGAGACCCAGCAACAATGACTGTACTCTGCAATCTATTACTTGAAATAACTCTATTCCCTTTTACTCTCGCTTTCGTCCATCTTGTCGTCCAGCCTCATTATAACTTTGACCTCAAAATGCAACTAGGGTTTCCCCCTTTTGCACTTCTTGGTTAATGGTCTCCCAAGATCTAGAGCAGTGCCGTATTTAGGTAGTAGGTTGGCCAGGGAACCATCCACCAGTTGAGATACTACCACTAGAGTGTTAATGGCTTCTTTGACTGGCCAGGAAGTACTACATTGGATTCTTCTTTCTGGTTACTGCTCATTTTTCCTTTGCCTATTCTATACACATTCTCCTGTCCTCATATACTCAACAACACTGCGATTACCAAACAATTTTTCTCTCTCAAAAAGGATTAACTGCTGCACTGTTATATTTCAGTGGCTACTTTCCTCGTGGTAAGGGTAGAATGCAGACTTTAGCTATAGTAAGCAGGTCTTCCAGGAGAAGGACACTTCAAAATAAAACCATTGTTTTCTAGTCTTTGGTAGTGCCATAGCCTCTTTTACCGTCTGTGGTTAGAGTTCTCTTGCTTGAGGGTACACTCGGGCACACTGTTCTATCTTATTTCTCTTCCTCGAGGGTACACTCGGGCACACTGTTCTATCTTATTTCTCTTCCTCTTGTTAGTTTGAAGTTTTTACGTGAAAAATTATTTCAATGTTATTCTTAAACATCTCTGGTTTATTTCCTTTATCCTTTCCTCACCGGACTCTTTTTCCCTGTTGGAGCCCTTATGCTTATAGATTCCTGCTTTTTCAACTAGGGTTGTAGCTTAGCACGTATTAATATTAAGGCCCAAATTCACTAATCTACTCATTCGAAATTTAAACTTAGTGCTTATTTATTGGAAGGAACAGTCATTATTGAAGTGCGGTTTGGATGAATGAATACAGTTGACCAGGCAATAGTCTAATAATATCCTTTCAAGTATTTTTATTTGATAAACCCAGAATTTTATCCTTTTGAGGATTGAGACATGGACTGTAACCGAAAGAATGTGTAGTTTTTATTTAATATATGCCTTTTAAGTGCGAGAGAAATTTATTTTAATTTCCTTAGTAGTTGAGAAGCGAGGAATAGCTATGAATCGTGGTCCCACAACTCTTCCCGAGAAGGCAGTGCTGCGTTGCCAACTTTTTCCCAGTGGAAGGTTTGGCACCACCGCATCGTACGAACCCCGCTATTATGAACACTATTTGTAGACTTCATGTACAGTTTTTAATCTTTAATTGTTTTGATAATGCTGTGTATTTAAATGTAAAATGTTGTTGAAACAACTGAACTATTACTGAACGAACCAAACACACTAGTTGCCAGATAACAATTTGGTATCACTACAACTATGAAAGGCACGAAGCTTGACACTGCTGCAAATGACGATAGCCTTGGATGTTGTCTGTCTGATTTGATTTTGAATCGTTTACATTAAGAAGTTGGGCCCACCCATCTTGTGCATCTCCAGCCAAGAGATCGATACAACTCTGGTTAATTACTCCCTGCCATTTGGAGTGAGGGAGGGGGTGCGGCTGGGTCTACTGATTCACAGTAATTTAGTGTTGCCTAACTTCCATGTTGAGCAAAGCTACTTAGCTAAAATTTGTCCTTTTCTCTCCCACTGTTGACGAATTTTACCGTCACTCGTTCTTGCTTGAAATCATTTATTTCCAAGGGTTATGATGGTATGATGAAACATAGAGATTGTTTTCAGGCAACTAATATATTTTCCGAATCATTGCTCAGAAAATCCTTGTGAGGCATTTCCGTCCTTTCTACTGATTCCTTTCAGGGGTGAAGGGGGCCGGTGTCCGGATTGAGTTTTTCTTCCGTCTGACTGGATTCTCTTTGAAATATTTTCAGATGGTTTTGATGTGTTTGGTAAAGAAAGGAGATCTGCCTTAACTGTCATTCTTTTCAATTACTGATTTCAATTAGGCGCTAGCCCCTTTCAGGGCTATTAATATTTTGTTCTTTTTTCTTGAACTAAATTTCGGCTTATAATTTGGCCTTTCATTGCAATGTTGATGAAAAATGTTAAAAGAAATCGGTTGGTCACTCGCCAAGTGCGAGTCTGTTTCCCCAAGCTAGTTCATTTTTTCTCATCCCGTTGAAAGTTATTGGTCGCTTGCAGGAATTCTGTTTAAGGCCGATTCACACGACCCGTTTTCTTTCCGACAGGCAGGCCGTCGTTTAAGCGGCCTCCAGCTTTCTTACGTGTGTTGATCTGTTCAAATGCAACTGTTCATACGACCCGTCAGGTTGACGGCGGCCCTCGGCCGTCAGCCGTCGAGTCGACTCGGCCATCTTCCCAAGAAACCCGACTGGTTCAACGGCCGTTAGCCACCCAGCCAACGAGTGGATGATGCTCCGTGTGAGCCAGGGTTAAAAGAATATTCTTTTAACCCTGTGTGTGAACGAGGACCCGTATCGTACCAAGGCCGTCTCGAATACAGGCCTGGTCAGAGGGGGGTAGAAGTCAGCACGAGTAGGTCGATTGATATGGAGACGGAAAAGGTATGAGTTAAGTTGTGACAAGACCTTGGAGGATCCTCCTAGGACAAGACGGATCAGATCAAGTCCTCGGGCTAACGGGAACACCTGGCAAAGCCACCTAGTCATCCACAACCCTTCTTTCTCCCACACAAGCACTGACTATACATACACACTTGATGGAAAATTAAGGAATCTTACACACCAATGGGACACGGTCTTGATAATCTGGTTAAAAATTACATGAAAAAAAGTAACAACATTATCAAAATAATACTTTCCCGTGGTACTAGCTTAATTGATATGAAAAAACGAATACAGATATCATATACTCTCTTTGGTTTAGTTAAGGCATAATAAATAAACAATATAATTGTAATAATTTTGATTTTTTTTTTAAATCAAACCCTTTTTGCAATTTAAAATACATTATTTCTTAACAGTCACCTGATCTTATTGTACATTTTCTTTACTTGAAGTATTTAACAGATTTTTTTTTTTGACTCGGTTAATGTTTGCAATTTTCTCTCTTTATCCTTACTCATTAGCTTATTTTCAGAGAGGAGGATGTTGTTTTTGTCCTTATTATAATTTTTTTCATTTTTTTCTGCTCTATGACCAGCATCACATGAATCTGTTGGAAGTAATGCTTCATCATCCGCTAACTTGTTGTAGGACAAGACACTCCCCACAACTCTGTGATTGGTAATCTTATGGAAAAACTTATTTTGGACCATTTTGTTAATCACAATGCGACAATGCATTACAATATTTGTTACAATAGGATTTGGGTACATCAGAGACCCTCTGTTGAGACCATCAATATACTTGTTGATTCCATGCATATCATTTTCACCGTAGCAAGTTATCATAGCCTTGCAACTATCACAGTTCTTTTTTTTTGAAAACTGCATAACAGCAATAGCCTGCTTCATAAACTAGTACTGGCAATACATTTTTGGATTTTTCAATATCTTCCTTTAATACAGTTAAGTTGAATTCACCGATCACATCTGATTTTGATACATATTCCAGTCCTTCCCAATTAGTTTGCAAATCCCTTAGTATAATTTTCTATTTATTAATTGTCAAATTTCTCTGAAATGCTGAAAGGACTGTTCTTTGATTACTGATAGCAGGGAAATTACCAAATGAAATATACTAATTATGCTAGAAGGCTTTGCTGTTTTCTGCTCCCTTATGTCTGTCATTCGTACTTTACTTAACAAGAAGTCCAGATCATTAGTATCATTAACAGCTGCAGGAACTTTGATTTCCTAGAATTTTCATATTAACATCATTTATAAACACACAGTTTTCTTTAATAATCACTGACCGGATAACGGAAGGATGTGGAGACTCTATTAATCTACAGATTATTAGTGATCCATCTTTACTTGTAACACTCCAATAGGATTTGTCCAAAAAATCTAGCTTATTTTTCAATTCATTGACACTGAAAAATTGCCCTGAGCTTCGCTAATGTTCTTCAACTTTCCTTTGCAACACCGCTGTATGTGTAGGGCTTGCTCTTCTTTTCGGTTTTGTCTTTCACCAGGAGACTCCATGTTTCAGTCTTGGGGTTCTCAACTTGACTGTGAATTTCTTCCCAATTGTCTTATCGAAGAAGGATGTCTCTGATTCAATATCATTAGATCTGAAGTGTAGCTGACACACCTGAAAAGGGTTTAAATGCAATATTAAAGTAGTTATATTTTCTTTTTGTAAAACAGAGAGAGAGAGAGAGAGAGAGAGAGAGAGAGAGAGAGAGAGAGAGAGAGAGAGAGAGAGAGAGAGAGAGAGAGAGAGAGGGGGAGGGGGGGGGGCAGCAATCAAAGAACGAGGAAGCAAGAAATTAAAGAGAAAGGAAATCAAAGAGGAAATGAAGTAGTAAGTAGCAAAAGAAGAAAGTGTAAACACCCAAGTAATTTTGTAAACAGTTTGGTAATCTTTTCATCATTATACAAGAAGCTATTATTCTGTGACCAATACCACTTGAAAAATATAATGCATTGAAGATTATTACAACAACAAGTATATTATTTACCCTACTATTCTTGTTAGGAACATATTGGGTTCTTTTGATGGCGTGCAACCACTTTGCTTTTTCTTCATCAGCATTTGGAAAGGAAAACACACTCACTTTCGGTCCAGTTCGGTAATTCCCCTTGCAGTTCGGTACACAGCACATAAAAGGCATAAGCCTGGATACCAAAACAGTAATATTTTCTGTAATAACAGAAGGAAATTGCGAAGAAATAGAGCGCGACCCCTTTACTCACAGCTACAGTAGAGGTGTGATATGTGATAGCACTACTCCGAACACGTGGGACCTTTTCTTACCCCCCCCCCCCCCTCCCCACTGACCTGGCCTTCTTTCGAGACGGCCTTGATCGTACCCTTTCGTTTTCGTGGCCTGCAACATCGACTTTTCCTCATAGTGTACAGTTAGTTCTTTGTTAACAGTTGACACCATGGATGAGAAGTTAATTGAACTTGTGTGAGGGTATGAGGAGTTGTTTGACACGTTGAAAAATTTTCTTTAGTGAAGTAAGAAAATTTGTTTTCAGAGATGAGAGCAAGGGTAACTTTTTGTTTTGATTAAGTTTCATCTGTATTGCGAATCATTTACCTTAATGAAATTCTTTCATTGTTTGCAGTTTTTTTACCTTGATGAAATTCTTTCATTGTTTGCAGTTTTTTTACCTTGATGAAATTCTTTCATTGTTTGCAGTTTTTTTACCTTAAGCAAACTGCAAGTCTTTCCTTTGGAGATATGGCTTCTTGGCAATTTGTGTTGTTCCTGGGTAGGCCTATTTCAATCTTTTGTAGCAAACATAAACTTTGCTTTTGACAATCTGCAATATTGGAAAAAAATCATTCCATCATCTGCAAGTTCTTTATACAGTGTCCAAAACTCCCCCTCCCTCTTTCTTTTCTCTAATGACGGATATACCAATATCCTTTTCCTTTTTCGTCGGAATATCTCTTCCTCCTCCTCTAGTAGAAAAGCAATTACCGCGAAATTTCTAATGCTGAGAGAATTATCTCCC
>NC_090729.1:90961396-91011396 GCF_036898095.1 Palaemon carinicauda
ACATATATACATACATATATATATGATATATATATATGTATGTATATATGTATATGTATATGTATCTATATATATGTATATATATATATTTCAATATATATATATGTATATATATATATCAATATATATATATATATATATATATGTATATATATATATATCAATATATATATATATGTATATATATATATATATATATATATATATATATATGTATATATATATATATATATATATATATATATATATATATATATATATATATATATCAATATATATATATGTATATATATATCAATATATATATATATACATATACATATATATATACATATATACATATATATATACATATATATATATATACATACATCAATATATACATATACAGTATATATATATATATATATATATATATATATATATATATATACATACATATATATGTATACATATACATACATATATATGTATACATATATATGTATATATATATATGTATATATATATGTTATATATATGTATATATATATATGTTATGTATATGTATATATATGTTATGTATATGTATATATATGTATATTTTATGTATATATATGTATATATATATATATATATATATATATATATATATGTATATACACACATAGTATTCATTCATAAAAGAATAGTAACACGGAAAAAGGGGGGTGTGGAAAGAGGATCGCCTTTGGCTGTCGGGGTGTCAGTGGTACTTCCCTCAATGCAGATCGTCAAGAACTCTTGTACTGTTTAGGTGAACGGATTTCACTTGAACTTGCCATAGGGGCAGACTGCAAGGGTGCAGTTTGTCTGTCTGTTCACCGGTATACAGTGTGTTACACGTTCCTCATCACAACTAAAGTACTCTTGTAAATTTCAATTGTTTTCTCAAATATGGTACAGGGATAGACCGTCATGCGAACTAGTGAATGAGACAAGGTTATGTGGTTGGTTGTCAGTGTGTCGGTCATACTTGTCTCCATGGTTGAATGGATTTCAGTCAAACATTGCAGAAGAGTATTGGCTCTCATGTATCCATATATGCAGGGGTGGGTGGGGGGGGGGGGGTTCTTCGATTGAGGCGACCCCTTCCTCGTCTCTGCAGCGCATAAAAGACTTACATTTTTAATTAGGAGGAAAGACGACGTCACAACATTATCAGAAGTCAATTAGGCTAACTTCTCATAGCCAAACCTCTCGGTCTTTGAAATAGTGTATGGACTTGTTTAACCGTGCTTTGTAGATATTGTATGTATGGCAGTAGAATGAAGGCTTGCTAGTTTCTTTCCCACATCAGTAATATATTTTGTCAATAACTTGTATATGAAAAAAAAAATTGGAACTCCAAATCGCGAGGCAAAGTGAAAACAATGTCCAGAGTTGATATAGCATAAAATGAAAGTAAGCCTATATGCTGAAGTCATGGCTTTATTACTGTTTTTCAAAGCTGATGTGAATTGCTTGGCTGAATATAAATGTTATTAATTTCGACCCTTATTTTTAAGTGCATTCTTTAAAGGCCCCTCTTCGTGTATTTAATCATGGGAGAGTTCATTGGTATGTTAAATCATGCTATGGGTGTATTAACTACTTGGTTATGCAAGTTTTACTGATTTCTATGTACCCGGTAAGGAACCGTAGTGTGTCATATTTTTCAACTTGTATACCGTATATACATTATATGTATCCTTTCGTATTTTTTTTCCCACTTAGATCATTTTATAAGCCTCGTCGAACAGTTAATGTTGTGACTATAGGGGATTTTAAATTATTTACTGTTCTTCCTAGCATAACCTCATACTGAACGTTTCCTATCGATTTTTCCTCAAAAGGTAGTCTCATTTAATTAACACTTTATACTCGCATTCTTTTAAATTGGAGTTTGGACAACCCTTGTTGAAGGGGCTTAATTAATAATAACAATAATAATAATAGCTAAGCTACAACTCTATTTAGATAAAGCAGTATGCTATAAGCGCAAGGGCTCCATCGGTGAAAAATAGCCCAGTGAGAAAAGGAAATAAATAATATTTTTTGTCTGTGCGTCCCACAGAATTGAAGTCATATTTTACTATTACTTATCCATCGCACTTCGCTATTCAAGATTTTTTTTTTAATTGGTCATATTTAATAACTAAACCATGAAACTATTATACAACGGACATGCCATTTAAAAACTTCAGCTATTTGTCATATAAACTGGTGATATTCAATGTCGTCTATCTTTTTCTTATACTGGAAGCTTCGTATTCGTTTTATAAATTAATCTCAACCTCATCACTTAGTGGTCAACATTTTTGCCTATCTTGCTACCGTTTCAATGCTCGTATTCCACACATTTCGTCTTCAACGTTATGATCAGTATTAACATAGCGAACAAACACTTGGGTACTTTTGTCAGTGAGAAATCATTTTTATAACCGGTTGATTAAGACATATCCTTTGTCAGATCTATTTCTTCAATATGGCCTGAACAAAGTAACTGGTTCACACAATGTTGTTATTCTGGTTCTGTTTCTTGATGAAAAAACATTTGCTGCCCTACACATGCTTCACCAGTTTAGTTTTGCTTGCTTTGATATGCACCACGAGAGCAGTAAAAAATGCCGTCTTGTTATTTCTGCCAAGGTCTGTCTTATCAGCTTTTAAACAGATTGGCCTTTTCGTATATTGTTGGTACCATCATACCTACCACGGGCTTTCTTCTATATTAAAGCTCTGGTGTATACTGTATAGTCAATTTTCTCCACTTCCTGGCAACACCTTGGATGACCTTTAGTTTTTATAGGCACGGAAAATTACAAGATTAGGGGTTTCTTTTATTTGTTTTAATAACCCGTCATTTCAATAACTTAAAAATGCTCCGTGGGCTGCACATCACCGTAGGTTTTAAAAAATGTCGTAAATGATTGGGCTGTCAACCAAACTTCTAAGAAGGATTGTATATCTTAAAATGTGATGCCAGTTCATCTCAGTGTTTGCAAGGTTTGTTCAAATTTAAACATGCAGAGGTTTCACCTTTTATCGGAGTTCAAGATAGTTTTGGATTTAGGGATCCATTGACTTTAACCAGGGCCTTCCTTAGAGAGACTAGGTTTATTACCAGTCATTCACGGTCTACGGATTTGTGTCGGAATGGGTCTTTTGTGTAGAGCCACATGACATGACATGAAATGACATTTTGTGAGCACAAACTTGTTGGAATTAAAGTTTTTTTTTATTCAGTCGAAACGTCACTGAAATAAAAGTTATTTTCTTCCCAGAGAAAGTGAACTTGAAGCTGTTGCTGCTTGAAAGCTAATAGGGAGAAAGTAACGAATATCATTTTCGAATAGATTATGGCGTATGTACTATGGAGAGAACTAACTATTACAAACACCTGATGCCTCGACCTTCTTCGTATTACAGTCTCGACGTAGTTTCTTTTCACACTAAAGCCCCTTCTTGGTCTTGGAATGAAGTCAGTGGAGGGGGGGGGGGGAGGTTGCAGAAAACCTTCTTTTCCATGTGCCCGAGAAACTATAGAATAATAGGTTAGGATGATTGATTACATTTCTTTATTATTTTATTGTTTATTTATTATGGGGATATAGATTGTCCAAGAAATATTTCCGTTAAACTTGAGAAGGTTAAACAGGCATATTGATTTCTTGTAGAAATGGGTTGTTACTTTGTCGTTTAGTGACCACTGGCTTTAGTATCTAGTATCACCCATTTATTTGCTCACATTTTCTCTTGCAAAGGCCATTTTCCTACGAGTTTTCTATTAGAAGTACACCTGGAGGCTGCTAACACAGTAGTGAACACGTTGAGACCAGGGAAATTATGAAGCAACCTGCGATCACCTTCCTAACCTGACAACAACTGAACTAATCGCAACCAACGTAGTGCCATAACTCAGAAGTCGACTCTACCGTCGAGCAAGATAGGCTTCATGTGTCCGAGTGGGGTAACAGAGCGTTTCTGCGCAGCCCAGTCGATAAGGTCCACTCCTCTGCCAATGGCCGAGACTGAGGTCTATTGGTGTGCTCTCATTGGCCTGTGGCCCTGTGTAGTCAGTCAGTTGCTGTAACTCGGGCGGTCTTGTAGTAGAGATGCCAGTTAGTTGCATTTGACATGTTTTCATTGGAATGATACACTTTCCTGTTTATAACTATTTATTGGCCGGAATTTCTTCGGAATTTTTTCCACTTTCCTATTCCTCTCTTCCGAAGTAACGATATTGCTGACTTGCCTTTTTGTTTTTCCCAGAAAATTCTTGATTCATTTACCATTACATGTGCAGCATATGTTAAGTTGGTCGAAGATTTTTGTCACTAGATAAACATTAATTTGCTGAAAGCCGACATTTGAACACTGGTCCATTTGATTTATAACTCCTTAAATTTGTGTTAGCTTCAAGCTTTGCAACACATTGTGGTATTTTTTTTCATCATAACCTATCAAATTACAAATGATCTCTAATCTTACAGCCCTCATGTCTTGTATTAATAATTATCAGTCATCCGTCCAATTGTTTGTGTGTCTTGGCGACAACCGTTGTCTTAGGTGTCTCTTGGTTACTCAGTAACGTTTAATATTGCTCAGACCTCAGTTGGCATAGCCAACATACATTATAGTCATTGTTTGATATTGCCCAAGACTTCAATTCAGTTTGGGTTGCCTTCATTACAATCATTGTTTGATAATGCTCACAATTCAGTTTGGATTGCCTTCATTACAATCATTGTTTGATAATGCTAAGATTTCAGTTTGGATTGCCTACATTACAATAATTGTTTGATAATCCTCTGACACCAGTTTGGATTGTCAACATTACAGTCATTGTTTGATAATGCTCAGACTTCAGTTTGGGTTGCCTATACTACAATCATTGTTTAATAATGCTCAGACTTTAATTTGATTGCTTGTTTTACAATAATTGTTTGATAATGCTCAGACATCAGTTTGGATTGCCTACATTACATTTATTGTTTGATAATGATTGCCTACATTACAATCATTGTTTGATAATGGTTGCCTACATTACAATCATTGTTTGCTTATGCTCAGACTTTAGTTTGGATTGCCTACATTACAGTCATTGTTTAATAATGCTTGGATATCAGTTTGGATTGCCCACATTACAATAATTGTTTAATACTCATCAGACTTCAGTTTGGATTGCCTACATTGCAATCATTGTTTGATGATGCTCAGACACCAGTTTGGATTGCCTACATTGCAATCATTTTTTAATAATGCTCAGACATCAGTTTGAATTGCCTACATGACAATCAGTTTAATAATGCTGATACTTTACTTTGTATTGCCTACATTACAGTCATTGTTGCTTAATGGTGAGACATCAGTTTGAATTGCCTACATTAAAATCACTGTTTGATAATGCTCAGACATCAGTTTGGATTGCCTACATTACAATAATTTTCTGATAATGCTCAGATTTCAGTTTGGATTCCCTATCTTGCAGTCATTGTTTGATAATGCTTGGATTTCAGTTTGGATTGCCCACATTACAATAATTGTTTGATACGGCTCAGACTACAGTTTGGATGGCCTACATTTCAATCATTGTTTGATAATACTCAGACTTCAGTTTGTGTTGCCTACATTACAATCATTGTTTGATAATACTCAGACATCAGTTTGTGTTGCCTACATTACAATCATTGTTTGATAATGCTCCCGTTTGAATTGCCTACATTAAAATATCGTTTGATAATGTTCAGACCTCAGGTTGGATTGCTTTCATTAAATCTTTTGATAATGCTAAGACTTGAGTTTGGATTGCCTGCATTAAAATCATTGTTTGATAATGCTCAGACTCCAGTTTATATTGCCTACTTTACATTCATTGTTTGATAACGCTTAGACTTCAATTTGGATTGCCAGCATTAAAATCATTATTGGATAATGCTCAGATTTCAGTTTGGGTTGCCTACATTAAAATAATCTTGTAGTGCTCAGACATCAGTTGGGATTGGCTATATTTCAATCATTGTTTGATAATGCTCAGATTTCAGTTTGGATGGCCTACATTGCCAGCATTGTTTGACAATGTTCAAGCTTCAATTTGGATTGCCTACATTGCCAGCATTGTTTGACAATGTTCAAGCTTCAATTTGGATTGCCTATATTATAATCATTGTTGGATCATTCTCAGACTTCAGTTGATATACGTACATTACAATCATCATTTTATTATGTTCAAACTCAAATTTGGCCTGCCTACATTACAATCGTTTGATAATGCTAAGACATCAGTTTCAATTGCCGCATTGCAATCCTTTTTTTATAATGCTCAGACATCATTTTGGATTGCCTTCATTACAATCATTGTTTGATAATGCTCAGAGTATAGTTTGTATTGCTTATATTAAAATCTTTCAATGATGCTCATACATAAGTTTGGATTGCCTACGTTGAAATCGTTTGATAATGCTCAGACATTAGTTTGGATTGTCTACATTACTATCATTATTTGATAATGCTCAAAATATCAACTTGGATTGCCTAAATTATAATCGTTTTATAATGCTAAGACATCAGTTTCGATTGCCTATATTACAGTCAATTTTTGATAATGCTGATACATCAGTTTGTATTGCCTACATAATAATAATTGTTTGATAATGCTGTCTTCATTTTGCCTACATTAAAATCATCTCTTGATAGTGCTCAGACTTCAGTTTGGATTCCCAACATTGAAATCAATGTTTGATAATGGCCAGACTTGAGTTTGGATTACCTACATTACATCCATTGTTTGATAATGTTCAGACTTCAAATTGCATTGCCTACATTAAAATCACTATTTGATAATGCTGAGACTTCATTTTGGATAGCTTACATTAAAATCATCGTTTGGTAATGCTCAGACATCAGTTTGGGTTGCCTACATTAAAATCATTTGAAAATGGTCACACTTCAGTTTAGATTTGGATCCCCTACATTGAAATCATCATTTGATAATGTTTGGACAACAGTTTGGATTGCCTATATTAAAATCATTATCTGGCATTGTTTTGACCTCAGTTTGGATTGCCCACATTACAATCATAGTTTGATAATCCTCAGACGTTCAGTTTGAATTGCCTACATTACAGTCATTGTTATATAATATTAAGGCTTCAGATTGGATAGCCTACATTAAAATCCTTGTTTGGTAGTGCTCAGACGTCAGTTTGGTTTGCCTACATTAAAATCATCGTTTGGTAATGCTCAGACATCAGTTTGCATTGCCCATACAAATCATTGTTGGATAATGCTCAGGCATCAGTTTGGATTGCCTACATAAAAATCACCGTTTGATAAGGTTTAGACATCAGTATGGATTGCTTACATTAGAATTATCGTTCGATAATGCTCAGACATCAGTTGGGATTTCCTATATTTCAATTATTGTTCGATAATGTTCAGACTTCACTTTGGATTGCCTACATTAAAACTATTGTTTGAAAGTGCTTAGACATCAGTTTGGATTGCTTACAATAAAGCCATTGTTCGATAATGCTCAGACTTCGGTTTTGGTACTACATTAAAATTGTGTAATAATATTCAGATATTCAGTTTCGATTCCCTACCTTGCAATCATTGTTTGATAATGCTCAAACTTCAGTTTGGATTGCTTACTTTTAAATCATTGTTCGATAGTTCTCATACTTTCAATTAGGACTGCCCACATTATATTCATCGTTTAATAATGCTAATACATCAGTTTGTATCACCTGCATTACAGTCATTGTTTGATAAACTGAAGACTTCACTTTGCATTGCCTACATTAAAATCACCGTTTCATAATGCTTAAAATTTCAATTTGATTTGCCTTCATTAAAATCATTTTTGGTAATGCTCAAATTTTAAATTTGGATTGCCTACATTAAAATTTTTGTCTGATAATGCTTAACCTTAAATTTGTATTGCTTACATTGCAATCATTGTTTGATAATGCTCAATCTTTTGTTAGTAGGCTATTGCCTACTTTAAAATCATTGTTTGATAAGGCTCAAATTCTCAACTTATATTGATCAGTTTGGATTGCCTATATTACAATCATTGCTTGATAATGCTTTGAAATCAGTTTGGATTGCCAACATTACCATCATAGTTTGATAGTGTTCAGAATTCAGTTTGGATTGCCTACATTAAAATAATTGTTTGATAATGCTCAGCCTACAGTCTGTATATCCTACTATACAATTATTGGTTAATAGTGCTCAGACTTCAGTTTGAATTGCACACATTCAATTAGGGTTTGTTAGTGCTCAGAATTCCGTTTTGATTGCATGCATTAAAATCATCATTTGATAATGCTCAGACTTCAATTTGGATTGAATATATTACAATCATTGTTTGATAATGCCTAGACTTCAGTTTGGATGCCTACATTAAGAACATTGATATTGCTCAGACATAAGTTTGGATTGCTTACATTAAAAACATTGTTTGATAATGTTCAAACATCAGTTTGGATTACTTACATTAAATCATGATTGATAATTCCCAGACTTCAGTTTGGATTGCCTACATTAAAATCATTAGTTGATAATGCTCAGACTTTGGTTTGTATTACCTACATTACACTCATCGTTTGATAATGCTCAGACTTCAGTTTGGATAGCCAGAATTAAAATCATCATTTGATAATGCTGAGACATCAGTTTGGATTGCCTAAAATAATTTGCCAATGCTCATACATCAGTTTGGATTGCCTACATTACTGGTGTTGTTTGGTAATGTTAAAGCTTCAATTTGGATTCCCTACATTACAATCATTATATGGTAATTCTCAGACTTCAGTGTGTATGAATATATTACAATGTATTTTCATAATGTTCAAACCTAAATCAGGATTGCCTACGTTATGATAATTTGATTATGTCAAGACACCGGTTTTGATTGCCTACATTACAATCATATGGTTGATAATTTTCAGACATCAGTTTGGATTGCTTACATTAAGATTTCTATTTGGTAATGCTCAGACTTTAGTTTGGATTGCCTACATTAAAATGCTTTGATAATGCTCAGATATTGGTTTGAATTGCCTAAATTGAAATAATTTGATAATGTCAAGAAATCAGTTTGGAATGCTTACATTACAATCTTTGTTTGGTAAAGCTCAGACATAAATTTGGATTGCCTACATTAAAATCACTATTTGATAATGCTCAGACTTCAGTTTGGATTGCCTACCTTGATAACGTTTTGATAATGCTCAGACATCAGTTTGGATTGCTTACAATGAAATCGTTTGAAAATGCTCAGGCACCAGTTTGTTTGCCTATATTGAAATAATTCTTTGATAATGTTCAGACATCAGTGTGGATTGCCTACATTAAACTCATCTTTGGACAATGCTAAGACATCAGTTTGGTTTGACTACATTGCAGCATTTGTTTGATAATGCTGTCTTTTTCAGTTTGGTTTGCCTACATTAAAATCAATGTTTGATAATGGCCAGACTTGAGTTTAGATTGCCTACTTTACATCCATTGTTTGATAATGTTCCGACTTCAAATTTTATTGCCTACATTAAAATCGATATTTTAATAATACTCAGACTTTTGTTAGGATTGCTTACATCTAAATCATTGCTTGGTAATGCTCAAACATCAGTTTGGATTGCCTACATTAAAATCATTATTTGGTAATGTTCAGACTTCAGTTTGGATTGCCCACATTACAATTATAGTTTTATAATGCTCAGACATTGTTTGGATTGCCTACATTAGTCATTGTTCTATAATGTTCAGACTTCAGATTCGATGCCTACATTGATATCATTGTTTGATAGTGTTCATACTTCAGTTTGAATTACCTACATTAAAATCATCGTTTGGTAATACTAAGACATCTGTTTGAATTGCCTACATTAAAACCATTGTTTGGTAATGCTCAGACATCAGTTTGGATTGCTTACATAAGAATCAGTTTGATAGTTTTCAGACATAAATTTGGATTACATACATAAAAATCATCGTTGATAATGCTCAGACCTGAGAGAGAGAGAGAGAGAGAGAGAGAGAGAGAGAGAGAGAGAGAGAGAGAGAGAGAGAGAGAGAGTGTGTGAGAGAGAGAGAGAGAGTGTGTGTGTATGTATGTATGTGTAGGAGCAGCTATCTACTCTGGGGTGGGAGGTTACATTGTCAAATATTTTTTCTAATATTTAGTAGATATAGATTAAGTGAAAATTATTATTATTAATGAAAGGCAATTTATAATTCTAGTAAAGGAAGCATAATGCTACAAGGCCAATGGGAAAGTTGCCTATTGCAGAAAAGAGTCTAAGCTATAAAAATGCCAGAAAAAGAACTTTGTATGAGAAAAATATAAAAAAGAACTTAGTACTACTTCTTTAACAAAGAGAACAAAGATAAATACAACTTTTAAATAAGTAAGGGATAAAATATGTGATAAAGCTGTTAACTATAATAAGTGGATGTCGTTGCTGGTTACTGCCAGCACTACAGCACCCAATTCCTACTTAAGAATCTTGACAGGCCTCTTTTTGGCTATTTTATTTAGTCTTTTTGTTTACCTTCGTTCCAGTTTAGTATTTCATCTCATTATTGATGTCCATTGTCTGGGCAGTTGCATCCCCTCCCTCTGGTTTGGACGATGAAGGGCCTCTCAAGCCCCCAGGCACGGGGGAAAGAAATTTTTCAAAAGATTCGTATGAATGTGTTAGATGAAAGTGCTGTAGTTAAGGTGTCGTCCTAGCTTCTATGGTACACCCGGTTACCAGAATGTTACGTTTATTACCGACCTCTGGTATTTAGTTTTGATACACACGGTGTACAGTAGATGTGTAACCATATGAAATGTTGGAAATAGTTGTTTGATTTAAACTTGTAAGCTAATTTGTTGATAGTGGGTGGCTCGGTACATGCTGTATAGACAATTCATTATTCTCTTTCATTACCCGTCTTGCAATTTCACAGAGCACCTTACTTGTAAATGACATACACCAAATCACCCTTCGTATTCAATTCAAGTTATAAACACCAAAATATCGCCCGATTTAATTAACAATGTGAATACGGTTTGAAATTGAAAATGTAACCACAAATGGTGTACATTAACCCATCATATAGTGTAGTTATTGTTATTACTAGCCCAGCTACAACCTCAGTTGGAAGGACAGGGTGCTACAAGCCAAGTGCCTCAACGGGAAAGCAGTCCCGTCTGGAAAGGAAATAGAGAAATAACGAAGAAAATGTGAAAAATATTAAATAAATTGAGACTGGAATGACATTTCGATCCAAGGTTAATTAAAATCCAATCTTGTAATTTATCACTTTACTGTATCTGATGGTGTGTGAACACATCGATTTCAAGGAATGATTTGGACTGTATAAAATGTAGTCGGGTTTAAATGTTTAGAGCGTAGTATTTCTTGTGATTTTTTGGTATTTTAACATTTTTAAGAAGCATTAAGAACTAATGATTGTTGAGGTATATTATTGGTGTGTAGGACTAGGAATAATAATAGTAATGATAATGAAGCCCAAGTATAGAATATCTGTAACAACGTTGAAATAGACCAGCCATATACAAACTATAAAGCGACACTCATGTCATCCTGTTCAACAGGAAATAAATGAGAAAGATCAACAGTCCGGTCACAGTTGGAGTAAAACTACTTTTAAGATATGTGCAATAATCCACCAATTTATAAGAACCTGACGTCCGAAATATTTAAGATTTGTTACACATCGAGAAGCCAACGAAACGTGTTGATAGTTACAGGTGGTTTTCAAATGATTGGAGTTAAGATGTATGTCTACTGTCTGTTCTTGAGCTTGCAAGCAGCTCCCACTTGACATCCGAAAGACTGCAAGAAGGTGAAGACTTGTTTTCTTAGTGTTTCGTTAATGTAGATTTGACAATTAACACGGAATACGATCTGCTTCCCCCGAGATAAGGCCAGGAAAACAACCCTAAAAGTAACTAAGTAAAAGTAGAGTCAATGGTCAATTTTTTCACCGTGTAGAACTTCGACGACTAGGGAGTGTGTAAGCCATGCTGGCGGACAAAGATCGTAGTTTTGTAGCATATACGAATATTTGGTCTCAGCATTTATCAAAGATAGTTTTTTCTTAAACTGAGGGTTAATTCTAATGAGTTGCATGCCTCGTAAGATATTTATTTTATAATATCATGGCATTTTTGGATTGTACGACTGCTGCCAGAACGTTGACAGTCAACGTTAACGTTTGTCTTATTCCTCCGCCAAGGTCGGAGCAAATTCCTTTTATTAACTAGCACTTAATCAAACTACATGACCCTTATGTAGGTCGGTTATCGATGTATTTTTTATTATAGTCGCTTTTACACCGTGTATACCAAACGAGACTGAATCGTGTTGGAAACTGACAGCGAAAATGCATAATAAAAAGACGGACGTTTTGCTGGCCTTGTTGGAAAGACATTTCAGCTAGTAGTTCCATCTAGCGGTCAGCCCCTGAACTTACGTTTTGCAGACACTCCCAATAGATGACGCAGCGAACGGCAGAACCTTTTTGGCGGGAATATTTTATCGTCTGGCGCGTTCTTCGATTTTCTTGATAGTATATTTTCCTGCTATGTATACAGTATTATCTTATTTAGCGTCTTTTTAAGGAATGTTGATTGCTCTTATGAGAAATTATATATATATATATATATATATATATATATATATATATATATATATATATATAGATAGATAGATGTATATATAATATACATCGTATATTTATTCTGTGAATTCAATAATTGAAACTAATAACTGGTGAATATTTTCACACAAAAGGACTATCTAATTACACACACACACACACACACACACACACACACACATATATATATATATATATATATATATATATATATATATATATATATATATACTGTATATATATTTATGTATGTGTGTGCTGTAATAAATACACATTCTATATTTTTTCCGTTCTCTGATTAAATTAATTATGTAGATATACACGTGTATCTATCTATCGATCAATCAATCTATCTATGTAAATACATTGTGATTGAGGTGAAGGAAGGAAAGGTACAGGTACAAGAGTTGATATGCCAAACACTTGATGTTTTTCACTCCTGTTCGTTCAGGGGCCAAGTTATCCAAAAGTGAATGCAGTAGAGTCACCTCTGTGGCAGCAATATATAAGCTTTAAAAATAAATGCATAGATATTCGTACAATTTGTATATTGCAGTTGCACTAGGTTTGTCCTTATTATATTGGAGAGAATATTTAGACAGTAATGCAAATGAGGCTGACAAAGCTATGAATTCAGGAACTGGCTGTGGTGTAAGAATTGTTTATAGAATTATTAATGAAATCTTGACTAGGGCAAAGAAGAAGAAGCATATACCCTAAAAAAGAGATGGCTCTCTTATAGCAACAGAAGATGAAGGAAGACAATGTTGGATGGAACACTTGAGTGTGGTTATGAATAGGAGATATGAAGGGAATGATTTGATTGATACACCTGAAGCTCATGAAGACCTTTGATGTGTCCATGAATGAATTCAGTGTGTTTGAATTCGAAGCTGTCCTAAAATAACTAAAGTGATGGAGAGCCCCTGGATACGATGGAATAACTGCTGAGATGATACTGGCTGAAAATGAAGTGACCCTCAGACTACTTACAAGATTATTGTATAGAATGTGATGTGAAGAGGCAAAACCTGATTAATGGGAGTTAGGAGTGTTGACAAAAAAAAAAAGAGAGAGAGTGAGACCTGACTGATTGCAACAAGTAATTACAGAGGCATAATACTTGCCTTAGTTATGAAAATATATACAGTACTGTAGTATGGTTATTCTAAAGAGACTGGAGAGAATGATTGATGTAAAGCTGAGAGATGATCAAGCAGTATTTAGGAAAGTTAGAAGTTGCACTTACCTGATTTTCATTTTGAGGCATGTTGTACAGCAATGTGTAGAGTATAGAAATCCCCTTTTGATGGCATTTGGGGTTTCTGAAAAAGCGTTTGATAGTGTGCACGGGCCAATTTTGTGGAGAGTACAGCGTTATTATGGAATTCCTCAATAAATATGTAAATTTCAGTGAGTCGTTCATGAGCATATCAAGTGCAAAGTTAATGGTAATGGAGTCGTATCAAATGAATTTCCAGTGAACAGAGAGTACAGTATTCCAAGGGAATGTGTTGTCACCTATATTGTTTATCCTCCTCGTGGATTTTGAAATGCTTAGAACAGTTAGAATATTGGAAGGAGAAAGGATTAATGAGGTAGAATCATTTAAGTATTTAGAAACTATGATCTCCAATACAGGATTTTTAGAATTAGAGTTTAGTGAAAGATTGAAAAAAAGCAAATCAGACAATGGCTAGGTTAAGTGAAATTTGGAAATAAAATCTCCTGAAATTACACATAACAATTAGACATTATACTATCAATTTAGTGAGATTGATGTTACTCTATGGACATGAGTCGTGGTATGACAATGAAACAATCTCCAATAGATTTAGTAGATTTGAGAACAAAGCCCTCAGAAGGATATTGGGAGTTAAATGGCAGGACAGGATTAGAAATGAAACTAAAAGAGAGATTACTCTGACATTTTAACAATACCGTACACATGTTTGTTGTGTAATACTCTACTGTGTAGCAAATATACGAATAGAAATTTTGAATTATTACATTTTGAAATGAACATTTTCTTTTGAATACGGAAAACAAGTTGTTGACATAGTCGATCAACATCTCTTGTTTAATGAAGGAAAGCCAGTTTAAGGTATTGATAAAAAAGAAAGACATACAGTAGATGCTAAATTCTTTTAATTAAACTTAGTATATTATCTTTGTTATAGACGTAAATTACAGAACTCATTTTAACAAAAATTCCACGTTTAAAAGTTATTATCACTACTAGTGATGTTTTCTTATATCATTAGTTATGCAATAGTCGACTATGTATGTAATGTACAATGTACTTAGAAAGCACTTCCGTTTTTTTAAGTACTTTTGGGTGAAGTATAAGTACACTGTATTTTAAAATTGTGAGTATAAATTTACATGTGAGGAAACCATTCTGTTTGTTTCTTCTTTAATTGTAAAAAAAACAATTGAAAAACTGTTTTAAGCTTTTCGGTGATCAGTCTATTCTGAAGAAGTGTTTTAATTGTTTTATTCTACCTTGTTTTGAGTATTGTTCTCCTGTCTGGTCTTCAGCTGCTGAAACTCATCTGAATTTTTTGGACAAGAATTTGCAGTTGAACAAAATATCCAATTCCTGATGCAGCTACTAATCTATATCACCGTCGTTCAGATACTGTAGTTTTTTATGGATATTGCATAAGATTTCACATAATTCTGACCATTCTTTGCATCCGGATAATTCCAGACTGAACCCTCTTGTACGTAGTAATAGGTACAGTACTTACTTTACTTTAAGGGCTGCTTTCTTTTTATATCACACATGGAAATCCTACACACTATGTGTTTTACAAGATTACTTTATTCTATACACTCTTAAGAATTTTGTGTATCACACAACTTATTGCATGTTTATTGTTAATTGTTCTGTAACTGGAATACAAACATACGCTATTTATTAAGGGTCATTACTTTTAGCGAAGCTAAAAGGTCGAGCCATTAAAATTTTAGCAACAGTTAACTACCCATTCCGCTAGTTATGAGGGTTGTGGGGGGGGGGGGGGGGTTAGGTTGCTACCGCTCCCACTCACACATCCAGGATTTAGCTCACTTTGCTTTTGGCTCGGATGGTGTACGGTCGTTGCCGTTCTTTATCCTTCGCTTACTTTTGGACTGCCATTAATTGCTTTTGTTTGTGCTTTCTCTTTGATTAGTGTGCGTGTTGACTTCTGCGACCATGCATACTTGCCCTGGACTCGAAGGTTGCCCCTGTGGAACCTTCATGTCAGCCTTGGACACAAATCGCCACACCCTTTGTCCCGCCTGCAGAGGTTAATGGTGTAATAGTGATAACAGGTGTTGTGAGTGTCGTTAGTGGTCTGCCTCCTAGTGAGAAAGGTTTGGGTCACGGCAGAAGAAGAAGTCAAAACAGGATATTTCTCCTTTGAAGGTTTCTTCGAAAGGGCGAAAACTCAAGAGCTCTTCTTTCGTTTCCTGACCTTCCTCCCAAGTTCTTGCTTAAACGTTCTCTTCCGGGTGACCGTCGAGTAGTAGTGTAGACCCTTTAATTTATGGCCAACCCCGGTCTTCAAGAGATGGTATTGCTTCCCTTAGTGAAGTGGCCCCACTTCTCTCTCCGGGTGAGGCCTTGTCTCTGTCTCCTTTTTTTACAGGTGTGGTCGTCCTTGGGGATTTTGGGTCCGCCCTCCAAGGATTCCTTGCTGCGCTTCATCAATTGTGGTGCTAGTGCCCAGCTGTCGTCGACTTGGGGCTAAATCCTCTGTTGTGCGTCAACGTTTTAGTGTCTGAGGCATCTTCTGTGACCGCTGCTGATGCCCCTTGTTGCTGCCGACTCTGTTCTCCCTGTACCTTTTCATCCTTGGAGGGGGTACCTAAGTCTTTCATCTGTCTCTCCTGCTAGTGTTTCTCCTCGGAGGAGGAGTTCACTTATAGAGACTCCTCTACTGAAGACTGCTGCATCTAAAGGTCAGCTTGCTGATCCCCCAGCCCCTGGACAGCATCTTTCATGCAGAGCTCGCCCTCCGCTTTGCCGTAGAGGTGGCCCTTCACCATTGGTGAAAAAGCGCCTCATCGACTCTTCAGCCTCATCTTCGCAGCCTTCTCCCACAGAGGAGCTTCTGCTCCAGTCGTCTTCTGGCCCTCGACCTTTGCCCGTTCCCGGACTTTCTCCTGACAATGCGGCCGCTAGTCTTTGGACTTCGGCCCTGGACTCGTCTGTGGATCATTCGCGGTCACCGTCGGAGGATGTTTGTCTTTCCAAAGGGCACATGTCTGTTCCAGACCATCCTTCACACTGACCTGCTGACCTGCCTTCTTCGTTCCTGTCTCCTGTTCGTCATCTGCCTACTCATGCTGCACCTTCAAAGCGTTAAGCTGCGCGCCAACGCTCTCCAGCATGCCAGTGCCCTTCAGTGCTCCAGCGCTCACCAGCATCACTTCACATCACTTCAGCGCTCAGCACTCGTCTGCTTGTCAGCGCCTTCCAATGCCCCAACGATCTCCCAATTGCCGTCGCTCTCCAGTGCATTCTTGCCGTTCCAAGGACCAGCGGTTGCCAGCTCGCCAGCGCAACAGCGCTCTCCAACTTGTCAGCGCTCCCCTGCGCAGCTGCGCTCTCCTACACAGCAGCGCTCTCATGCGCTGCGACGTTTTCCTGCGCATAGCTCGCCAGCGCTCATCTGCGCTCTTAAGTTTACTTGCGTACCAGCTCTCTCCTGCGCAGCGCCTTACTGCGCGCCATCACTCTCCTACTTAAAACTGCACTCTTGCTCGCCGGCGCTTTCCTGCACACTTGTGCCAAACCTTTGAGCAGGTTCTCCCGGCTTCAAAACACCATAGGAAGTTCACAATAGAGATTGTGTTTGGTCACCATCGCCCCATTCCTCTTCCCGCAAACGCCTTACAGTGGGACCACCAGGGAAAGGGAGAGGAGGCTCCACAGAAGGTTCAGGTTCCCAAAGATTCGATCTTCAAAAATGGACCCATCATCGCAAACATTGGTAGACACACCTCACAGTGAACCTTTGGTCCCTTTCCCTTCAGGGGATTTTTCTGACAGTGCATCATTCAGCAAGCAGCCTTGGTTCAGTGCCATGGTCAGAGCAGTAGTGCAAGCCTTCGGGCCTGCCATGTCATCTCGCTCTTCAGTGACCTTCCATCCAACAGCAGACCTACTGCGAGGAATCTGGGCTTCTTCTCCCCTGAAGAAAAAAAGAGGTGTCTCAGATGTGGTTACATCCCCTAGGGTGAAACTAACTCCTGTTAGGCCTTCGAGGCCTGTCCTTCCTGTCTCTCCATTTGGACACTCTCTACCTCATCTCTGCTGAGGGAGTCGCGCAAGGCTCGGACCTCCAACTTCCACCTTCAGATGAGTTCTCCACCACCGACGGAAGTCAGGAGGGACAATCCCATCCCGCCTTCAATGCTTGAGTCCTTCCTCCTTCTCGGAAGGAATCAAAGAACTCAGAGACTCTCCCAAAGTCCTCTTCAAGGACCTGCAGGTGCACAGGAACCAGTAGTCACTCCAGGGATGCCTATGACCCACCCTGAGAGGAGCTCTCTGGGGTGGAAAAAGGAGACTTTGCTGCTAGTCCCACTTCGGAGGGGGAGCAGAAAGAGTCAGAACATGCACTCTGGCAAGTTCTGACTCTTATTAGAGTACTCAACGGGTTTACTGACCCGGAGATACCCCCATGAGAGGGTAAATCCATAGTCTTAGGCGGTGTCTTTGGCACTTGGAAGCCCTCTAAGATCAGTGCAGCCTTGCCCTGGTCTCAAGGGCTAAAGGGTGCTCTGGCTAAGATCGCCCAACAGCTCTACGAGCTGTCCTCCTTCCAACGTTCCGGCTCTACTGTCAAGTTTCTGCCAACTCCACGTGTCTAGCAGAGGAGATATTTTGAGATCTTAGACGAGCCACGTCCAGCTCTTCCTCTCAATCACTCTGGGGAAGGGCTCACCATGGGAGTCTCTCTAGAGAGGCTCTCCAGCCATCAAGTCTCATTTTTTGGCATATAAGATCCCCAACCAGGAGAAGGTCATGAAGTATGCCATGCAGGCTGCTGAAAGATGGAGGAAGTTCCACCAGGACCCCCTCCTCCATAGGGTTTTAACATCCAAGCCCTATAAATCACTAGCTCCTCAGCAGCCCTGTCCAACGAAGATCATGACAAACAAGACAGCAGAGAAGACAGTGGTATCTAAAAAGCCCTTTCCGATCAAAGACGGGAAAGGCACCAAAGCCTCTAGCGGAGGAAAATTTCCTAGAGGGAGCGTCCTAGGCCGCAAATGCTAGGAAAGGCATTCCCCCTTCTTGTCCACCAGTGGGGGGATGCCCACAAAGTTGCTGTGACAGGTGGAAGCAACTCGCGGCCGAGCCCTGGACAGTCTCCATTATTCATTCAGGGTATCGCGTCCCTTTCACAACATCTCTCCCTCCCCTGATCAGGAAGCCATGGTCCGGGAAAGAGAGTTGGTAAGCTACATGGTCTAGCATACGACGTTGCCCATTTAAAGGAATGGGGCCAGGTGACACTCGGCTTCGTCCCTGAGTTAATTGATAAGACTCAAAATCTGGCTGTAGCGGACTATGTTCAGGGCCTTCTTCAGGATGTAACTGACGATCCTGATCAACTCTTATTATGTCCTGTGAGAACGCTGAGGCGCTAAGTACACAAAAAGATCTCGCCCTCGAATGAAGCGCTTACTTATGAGTACAGGCAAGATCACAAAAAATCTTGGTCTCTTGGATTTGGCAGGTCAATGAGCTCTCCATATATTCTCTCACTTCTCAAATCCAGAGCTCTCAATGTTACGGGTGTAAGTGTGTTCCTAGCATTCAGAAGAAACTACTGTGGCAAGGATATTGCAAGTGGGTGTTTGACAAAGGCAGGCAACCTTCACCACCCATTACCTGCAGTATGTAACTCACAGGAACCTAGATACTGTTACTCAGGGTCCTTTAGTGGTTGCTCAACAGATGATTTAGTTACTTCAGCTCTCTTACAAGACTTGCAGTAGTTGGCTGGTGTTAGCCTTGGATGAATGGAAAGAATGACTTGCCTTTTCCTCATTCATTATCCCCTCTTCGGGCACAGCGTCCAGACAACTCGGTAAACTGGCCTCCTTGTGACTGCGGGTAAGAACCATTTTTAGTTTTGTAATCTGAACTATTTGATATATTTTATGTCCCCCATTTCCTTGTGTGAATGTGTGAAATATCACTCATTACTTGGTCAAGTCACAGTGCTCGTTTCCATTTGTTCACCATGATGCTCAGGCTGTCACACTCTACAGCATTGACAGGCATAAGGTCCAAGAGGTATCGGGTACTCATTTCCAACCCTGAGATCAGAGTTGTACACTAGGTCAAGTTTTCCAGCCAATTGGAAATTGGACTTTCACCCACCTAAGGCCGAGTCCCCTTAGTGAAGAACGAAGGGTTTGTATCTGCGTAGAAATAAATGACAAATTTGTAAGTACCGTATTTCCCGTGTCATAAGACCCACCTTTTTTCAAGAAAAAATGCCCCCCAAAATCACCCTGCGTCTTAACACTTGAGAAAAGTTGTATAGGGGAGTTTGACACCCCTCAAACACTCAACTATAGACATAAAAGCGCTCAAACTCACGAGAGATAGAATATAAACGTACAATTATCATTCCTATGTAATAAATTCATTTATTTTCATATTGCCCTTCATTTAATGAATTACTGTACAGTAGAAATTTTTTTTTTTTTTTTTTTTTTTTTTTTTTTTTTTTTTTTTTTTTTTTTTTTTTTTGGTAATCAGCTGATGACTCGCTAACTCCCTTCTACAAGCAAACATGCCAGCTAATGGTCTCGTAGTAGACGACGCTATGGCATATTAGTTGTTTATGCAGTATATATCTATTTTCACATATTTTGTTGATATTTTGTAATAAAGCAATATATTGATAATGACTTTGTTGTCCGAGTTCTGAAATAATTCAACAGATAGTTGCTGAATACGACCTTGGAAAAAATTTCTCTGTATTACCAAGTTAGCAGAGAAGTAACCAGACTTAAAATCACATAAACAGTAGCAAAAGTATTCCACCTAAAAGATTTTCTAGATTTTTTTAATCAATAATTACATTTTGTGTGAAAATTTATAGGCTGTATGAGGAATTTTGGAAATATTTCTAGAATTTTATCTCTTTGTATGAACCTTGGCAATGCTGCTTTCATGTAAACAACACTTGAAACACCAAACACTATGACGAAATGTGTAGTTGTGGTGGAAACTACGACTGGTTTAGTGGTTTCTTATATGAATATATAATAAAATTTGGATAATCAGCATATAGCTAATTAATATTAACTTAAACATTTCATAATACACCCAAAATAAGAAAAGGTACTGTGTCAGACAAGAATCACACTGGAGTTGCTCACTAGGGATTTCTGTTAAGAAGTTTTTAAAATCCTCAATTTTTCTTTTCTAAAACTGCCTTGCTAATTTAAGGGTGCGTCTTACCACTTGTAGCGTCTTATGACACAGGAAATATGGTAATTTGTAATTTTCATAACCATGCAAACCTCACTTCTTTACTTATACTTATCCCTCCATCACTTACTCCCTGAGAAATCCTGCCTGCCATCAAAAGTGAGGGATCTCAGTGGGTTAGAGTGTGAGCTAGGTGGTTAATCTACTTCATGTAACCCCCCGCTAACTAGCGGCTATTTGTTGACACCTTGCACAAAAGTTTATAGGTAGATTTTAGCTCACGCCAAACAATTATCCATAGAAAAAAACTTGATTTGTATAGTTATGAAAAATACAAATTACTTTAAAATTTTGTTATTTTTGTGTTTTACTGATAATGTATGTTCTGTCACAAAATACTGACTTGTAGCTATTTATAGGGGTAATACTTTCAGCGAAGCAGAAAGACGAGCCTTTAGATTTTTAGCGAGGTTAACCACCCATCCGCTAGTTAGCAGAGGTGCGTGGGTAGTAACTACCCCTCTCACTCACATACCTGGGTTTATCAACCACTGAGTGTATGGCTCGGGTGGAGAACGGACGTTACCATTCTTCGCCCTCACCATTGTTGACTTGCTATTACTGTACTACGAATCTTTTGTTTACTTTTTCTTTTTAGAATTCGTACGCTCTCTTCTTAGCCATCCTCATGCGGACTTGTCCAGGACTTGAGGGCTGCGCTGCGGGACCTTCATGTTGTCCGTTGATACCGACCCGCACCAGTTAAGTCCCGCTTGCAGAGGGCGGCTATGTGACGAGGACAGCACCTGTCCTGATTGCTGGGAGTGGTCTGCCTCCCAGTGGGAGAAGTTTGGGTGCCGACGGAATAAGAAGGCGAAAAGGGATTCTTCACATTTGGGGTCATCCTCGAAGACGCAGAAATCAAAGGCTTCCTCTTTTGCCATCCAACCTCTCCCTGAAGCTCCTGTTTGGTCAGTTTCCTCTTTCTCTTGGCTCGATCAGCTTCCCTTCGAAGAAGACGCTGTTCCAGATTCTTCAACTTTGTGCTAAGAGGTAGCATTCATCATCCCCCTGCTGAGTATCGGCCTCCGTGATCCTGCGGTGTCTACTGACGATGCCTGCCCTGCCTCTTACGCTGTTGTTGTCGCCATTGCCAAAGACTGCTCTTCCCCCTTGCTGAGCCGACTTTTCCGTCAGGGGTGGAGCAAAGTTCGAGGCAAGTCTCTCCTGCGAGTGGACATCTCTTTCATCCCAGAGTGAGATCCCCTCTAAAGACACTGTACCAACCGTGTTTCACACAATTGTACATAATTCCTTTTGTATATATTATGCTTGTATCTTCGCTCTTCCCTCGCACTAAAACGAACAAGAAAATTCATGTCTGGTTTTTCCTCTGTAATATTGTCTGTCTTGTGAACTTGTTATGTCCTGTTGCCTTGAGGTTTTGTATATAAGGAGAGAGTTCTACAATAATATAACTCAGTCGTTTCCAACCTGCCTTTGAGTTCACAACCTTACTCGGCGCCGTCACATTGGTGACCCCGGAAGTCGACTCGCTCCCACTGCCTTCCACCCCCACCTCCCTCGCCCCTCCATCGTTGGTACTATGACGGAGACGGACTCTACTACAGCAGTGGGCACTGCGGCCGCCCCATTGAAACTTTCACCGTTCGCCACCGCAGAGGCGTTTGCTTGGTTTCAACGCGCAGAAGTCCACTTCCGTATCAGGGGCGTGACTCGCTCAACCACCAAAGCGGATTATGTTCTCGCGGCGATACCCGAGGACACCTTCCCAGAAATATCCGACTGGCTTTGTGAACAAGGAGACACCCCAATAGCGTATGACGCCCTCAAAACATACCTTCTGCAGCAGTACTCGCCGTCGCCAGCCGCCCGTATAGCAAAGCTTTTTCAGCTCTCGCAACAACCGTGGGGGGAGCAAAGGGCTTCGCTTGCCCTCAGGGAAATGACCAGTATCGCTCGCCTTCAACCTGCCGCAGACGGCTCTCCTCGTGAGGTGAACCTACTTCGTGCCCTTTGGATACGCCGTTTACCCGAACCTGTACGCGCTGCCATACCCGATGTCGATAGTTTACCTATAAAGGACTTGATGACCAAAGCCGACGCCCTTATGGACAGCCACTTCAAGACCTCCATCAACGCCTCCACCCCTGACGACGAGGATGCCTATTCAACGTCAACCAAAGCTGACATGAATGCCGTAGGACATGCACGCCTACCCCGTGACGTGCCGAAGCGGCGACAAAGCC
This sequence comes from Palaemon carinicauda, assembly GCF_036898095.1. NCBI lineage: Eukaryota > Metazoa > Arthropoda > Malacostraca > Decapoda > Palaemonidae > Palaemon > Palaemon carinicauda. The sequence continues at coordinate 90,984,803 of NC_090729.1, forward strand.
GCTCACCACCCACCAATCGCTCGCGCCCCAACGAACGACTTCTACAGCCACTTACTACCTCCCATCCGCCGCAGTTTTGCTACTACCACTTCAGATTCGGGGCAACCGCGAAGAAATGTGCCAAGGATTGTCAGTGGCCAAAAAACGTGTAAGTAGGCCATCGCTTGTGGCGGTGGCCTCCCATGTTTCTAATCTTTTCTTTTTACAGGATGCAGGAACGGGCGTGCGATTTTTGGTAGACACGGGTGCTTGTCGTTCTCTTTTGCCAAGGAAACTCTTCAAGGCACGACGTAGTCTGTCTACATCTGCCGACGTCCGCTTAGTAGCTGCCAACGGATCTGCGATACCCACCTACCGTTACGAGAACCTCACATTATCGTTCGGAAACGGTAAATTCAATTGGAAGTTTCTCGTTGCTGACGTCACAATGCCAATCCTCGGTGCGGATTTCCTCTCTCATTTCCACCTTCTGGTCGATGTCGCCCACCGACGATTGGTCAACGCAGACTCGTACTTGTCGACACCTCTTCAACCCGCCCCCTCTAACCTCGCTCTCCACATCAGCGCACCCACGGATGCCTATGCCCACCTCCTCACGTCGTACCCGGAAGTTTTCCGTCCAGAACTTCGCCAAACGCCCACGGTTCCTGCCAAGCACGGTATTTATCACCATATCAAGACGACGAGACCCCCAGTCTTCGCAAAATTCAGACGTCTGGCACCGGAACGATTGGCAGCCGCCAAACAGACGTTCGCCGAAATGGAGAAAATGGGCCTTTGCCAAAAGGCCTCCAGCCCATGGTCGTCGCCCTTACACATCGTTCTGAAGAAAGACGGCTCCCTCTGTCCGTGCGGGGATTACAGGCGCCTGAACATGCAAACAGAACCGGATCACTACCCCCTCCCCAACATTGCCGACGTGACCTCCTACCTGCACAAAGCGAAGGTTTTCTCTACGCTCGACCTCCTGAAGGGGTATTATCAGGTGCCTATGAACCCAGAAGACATCCCCAAGACTGCCATCACCACTCCGTTTGGTACATACACCTTCAATTACTCCTGTTTTGGCCTTCGTAATGCTGGGGCAACGTTTCAACGTCTCATGGATGGCATCTTAGGGGACTTCCCTTTCTGTGTATGTTATGTGGACGACATACTTGTGTTCTCCTCCTCAAAAGAGGAACACCTCCATCACCTGCGCATCGTGCTCGACCGCCTGCAACAAAACGGCCTTGTAGTCTGGTACGACAAGTGTACCTTTGGCGCCAACGAAGTATCGTTCTTAGGGCACCGCATAACTCCTGAAGGTGTCCACCCGCTTCCTGAGAAGGTAGCAGCCGTTCAGAACTTCCCCGTGCCCTCGACCGTCAAAGCTCTGCAGGAATTCTTGGGCATGATCAACTATTATCACCGTTTTCTGCCAGCCATACGCCTCCCTTAAGGGCAAGCCGAAGGACCTGAAGTGGGGTCCCCTTCAAGAAGCAGCCTTCTGCAATGCAAAGAAGGCCCTATCAACTGCTGCGGCTCTCACTTTTCCTATCCCACACGCCCCTCCCCTTCTCTCCACCGATGCCAGCGACGTCGCTATTGGTGCAGTACTCGAGCAGGTGGTCAAAGGCTCGCCCCGCCCATTGGCCTTCTTCAGCAGAAAACTGTCCAAGGCAGAATCGGGTTATTCTACCTTCGATCGAGAATTGCTGGCGGTGCACTTGGCTGTCCGTCACTTTCGCCATTTCTTAGAAGGTACGCCCTTCGTCATTCGCACAGACCACATGCCTCTGGTGCACGCCTTCACTCGACAGTCTGACGCCTGGTCCGCCCGTCAACGCCGACATCTCTCCGCCGTGGCTGAATACAATTGCACCCTCCAATACGTCCCTGGGAAAATGAATCCCGTTGCCGATGCCCTGTCAAGAAACACGTTGGCTGCCGTTCAACTGAGATTGGATTACAACGCCCTGGCTGAAGCCCAACGACAGGATCCAGAGTATCAAGCTTGTAGGACATCCTGCACGTCCCTCCGTTGGGAAGACTTTCCCCTTGAAGACTCCAACACCACCCTCCTCTGTGACGTCAGTACTGGTAGACCGCGACCTTGGATTCCTGCTCCCATGCGCCGACAAGTGTTTGATTTCATTCACGGCCTTTCACATCCCTCGTGCCGTTCTACTGCACAGTTGCTGAAGGCAAAGTTCATTTGGCACGGCATTTCTAAGGATGCTAAGGATTGGGTTCGCGCCTGTACTTCTTGCCAAACTTCCAAAGTACATCGACACACGGATTCAGGAGTGGGCACCTTTCCTCAACCTCAGCGTCGTTTCGCACACATTCACGTCGACGTTGTAGGCCCCCTACCCACATCACAAGGACATCGTTACCTGTTTACCGTCATTGACCGCTCCACTCATTGGCCTGAAGCCATTCCCATGGAAACTGCAACGTCCGCCTCATGTACATCTGCCTTACTCTCTGGATGGATTTCAAGATTCGGTATCCCTGAGCATATTACTTCTGACAGGGGAACCACTTTCACCTCTCAATTGTGGACGTCATTAGCGAATCTCCTGGGCATCACCCTACATCAGACAACGGCCTACAACCCCGCTGCCAATGGAATGGTTGAACGTTTTCATCGCACCCTCAAAGCAGCTTTGATGTCCCGCTGCAAGGATTGCAACTGGTTTACTCAGCTTCCCTGGGTCCTCCTGGGACTAAGAACCACTCCTAAAGACGCCCTCGACGTCTCGGCAGCTGAAATGGTGTATGGCGACCCGTTGGTCGTCCCTGCCGAATTTTTTCCTTCTACAACCTCCTCCGACGATCTCCAGCGCATACGTCTCGTCGTGGGAAAATTTACTCCGTGCCGCCAGTACTCCGTGCCGCCAGACTTACAAGCCCCCAGCGAAGCATCACATACCAACGGACTTGCACTCTGCAACGCACGTCTTCCTGCGCAACGACACCAGCAAGCCACCACTAACGCCCCCTTACACGGGCCCTTTCCTTGTGATCCGACGCAGTCCGAAAGCATTCCTCCTAAACATTCGGGGCAAAGAAGACTGGGTCTCCATTGATCGTCTAAAACCTGCTTATCTTCTGCCAGATGACCCGCCTACAGTTCGCCTCTCTAGATCAGGGCGCCCTATTTAACATGTACAGTATGTCATTTTTAGGGGAGGAGCCATGTACCAACCGTGTTTCACACAATTGTACATAATTCCTTTTGTATATATTATGCTTGTATCTTCGCTCTTCCCTCGCACTAAAACGAACATGAAAATTCATGTCTGGTTTTTCCTCTGTAATATTGTCTGTCTTGTGAACTTGTTATGTCCTGTTGCCTTGAGGTTTTGTATATAAGGAGAGAGTTCTACAATAATATAACTCAGTCGTTTCCAACCTGCCTTTGAGTTCACAACCTTACTCGGCGCCGTCACAACACCGATCCGGATGATAGTCATCATTAGCGGCGAACTTGCAGAGTTTGTGGCCAAAGACCCTCTTTTCGCCTCTGGCAAGGAGACATCTTTTTGGGTCCGCTTTTATCTGCAGGACCATCCACTTCAGAGAATCGTCACTCGCCAGGAACTTGCCGCTCGCCCACTCCTCAGCCCTCATCTTCTCAAGCGCAGCACTCTCCTAAAGATTGTCAGCTTGACGAGTCTCGTCAACCTCGCTGACTGCCTTCTGGTTCCTGACCCTCACCTGTCTTATCAGACTCTTTTCGTACTCGGTGTTCGCCATCCTTATGGCGTTCGCCTGTTCAACGTCTCTCTCCGACCTCTTACCAATGAACAACTGTTGGTGGCTCGCCAGCGTCCATTGAATCACCTGATTCTCAATCTTCTCGTTGAGTTCCCGCAGCTGGTGAATCGCCGACTGTTGTCCCCCAGCAGCTCGTCAAGCTACAGCTACTCGTCACTCTCTTATGGCTTGTAGGCGATTGCCAACCATTCATCATTTGCCAGAATTTCAATGTTCACCAGAACATTGTCGTTTAAAGGAACACGTTCATTCGTGAGAGAGGAAACTGTTATCCAGGCACTGTATTTTGCGAGTGTCTTTGCACTTGTGGGAGTATCGGCATTCGCCATCTTGTCATTCCCCGCACCTCATAGAGGTTCATCTTGTTCTCCAGCTCGCAAGCGCAGACCTTTGCGTTCTCCTAGGAGAACATCTCGCGAGAAGGACGACGCCCAACGGTTTCCCCTTTGGGAAGACCCTACTTTCAAGGCGCCCAAGGAACCAGCGAATCAACCTCTTCCTTTCCCCGGAACGGAGGAACCTTCAAAGCGTCAGCCTTCCACCCGGTCGTCGATTGTTTCAGGTAAGGCTTCCTCCTTTCAAAAACCCTCAGCTTCAATCCTCTCGGGATCTCTCAGTCAATGCTTCTGTAGGACAGAAACCATTGTTTAACGCCCTGGTTAGAGCCGTCCACCAGGTCTCTGTAGAGGGTATTCCTTCCATCCAGGACACCCATGATACGTATGGAAAAGTCATCCTCTTCTCCAGCGGATCCAAGAGTCTTCTATAAGAGAAGAGTCTCTGGTGGGTACCTTCCGCATCCTTCAATCGAGGTGTTGCCTCGGGAGCTGCGACCAGTCTCCAAACTCTTACGGGAAGTTTTCTCGCCTTCTGCAGGTGAGACTGGAAGGGAAGATCCTTCGAAACCTCTCATGGAGGTTTTCTTTCCTCCTCGGAAGAAATCAAAAGATGCGAAGACTCATCCCAAATCTCAAGTCAGAGTTTCAAGTCCTTCAGAGTGTCCCAAGAGACCTTCTCCTGCAGGGCCATCAGCAAGTGACTTCCATCACTCCAGATGTGACCGTGACCCACCCTGGCATGATGTGTCGAGGGTGAGGGGTTTTGACGGTGACGAGGACCATCTACCCAAAGCTGCTAGTCCAAGGCCACCGGAGGCTTGGCAGGCACGCCTTCTGGCAGGTCTTAGCGTGCATGAGGGCTATCAGTGGGTTGTCTGACCCGGCGGTTGCCCCTCAAGAAGGCGAAGACCAGTTTAGTCTTTCCATGGTCTAAGGGCCTGTTGGAAGGTGGTCTTGCAGATCACCAGCTTCTCCTGCTCCCTCTAGGCAGGCTCATCCTCGAAACTGGTTCCGACGCCATTTGTGTAGCAGAGGAGGAACTATAAGGTCTTTGATGAGTCTCTTCTGGTACTACCTCTACATCACTCATTAGAGGAACTGACCAAGGGGATCTCCCTCAAGAGACACTTGGATAAGCAGGTCTTGTTTTCCACTTCGGAGATCCTAAACCTGGAGAAGGTAGTGATGTATGCCATGCAGGCTATTTTGCGGTCAGTGAAGATCAAGGACAGCTCTAGGAAGGCGATGGAAACCTTTTTACTATCAGAAACTCAAACCATCGAGTTCCTTGCCCACCAAGTTGTGAACTTCTGAGAGAACACCATCCTCTGGCAAAGGGATTCGATAGTAGAAAAGTTCCGCCGTCAAGTCCCACACAACGAAGTGATGAGATTGAGGAACTCTTCTCTGGAGGGTTCCTCCTTGTTCAATCTGGAAGACGTTGAGCAGGCTGTGGAGAGATGTAGGAAGTCCAACCAAGCACCAAGCTTCCCTTCTTCATAGGGCCTTGACATCTTGGCTCTATACAGTAACACACACACACACACACACACACGGTCTATTCACAGATCAACATTCGTTGGATCACAGATTCACAAGTTTTTATATGGATAAATTGTATACTAAATAATAGAGAAAACAGTATATTTGCAGAATATTTTCTTTCATTTCAGTATACAGTATAAATAACAGATTGTAACATTTTTTCCTTTTAATCTCATTTTTATTTATTTACAATTAACTTTATATCAATAAGTACATTTTCAAGTTAAGAAAGCACAATGAACTTTATCGTATGTATTGTATGAACACACAATGCTACTACGCAAATGAAACATTACTGTAGCTATATATTTTTCTTTCATTTTGGTCAGTAACATATCGTATCCTATTTTTTCATTTTAATATCATGATTATTTATTTACAACTAATTTTACAGCAATAAGTACTATATTGTAAATTTTTAGGTAAAAAAAACACAATGGGCAGAACAGTATTGTATGTACGAACGCTTAATTCTACTACACATATCAAACGATAGCAATTTATTTTTCTTTCATTTTGGTAAGTAAATTAAAGATAACCTATTTTTCCTTTTAGTATCAGGATTATTTATTTACAATTAATTTGATATCAGTAAGTATATATTTAAATTAAAAACCACAATGAACTGTACTTTGTGGTATGTAAAAATGCACAATGCTACTCGTATGCATATCAAAAGCATTAGTGATTTATTTTTCTTTCATTTTGGTAAATAAATAACAGAGCGTAACATATTTTTCCTTTTAGTCGAATAATTATTAGTTAACAATTCATTTTACGTAAGTAAGTATATATTTGTTAAAAAAAATGAACAGTACTTTCTGGTATGTACGAATGCACAATGCTACTACGCATATCAAACATTACCGATTTATTTTTCTTTCATTTCGATTAATAAATAACAGATCATAACATATTTTTTCCTTTTAATCTCATGCTTATTTATTTACAATTAATTTCTATATCAATATGTATATTTTTAAGTTGAAAACACACTATCTCTCTCTCTCTCTCTCTCTCTCTCTCTCTCTCTCTCTCTCTCTCGAACGTAATAGCGGTAACTTAATTTTTCGATGACTTTAAAAATGGCCTAGTACTTTCTTCTTCTTTTACCTTTTTTGCATATGGTGAGGTGGGTACAAGTTGACTTATAACTGAAGTTAGGAAAAGTATTTTGGATATGGAAAGAACAATTATCTTTCGTAAGTTTAAAATTATCGTAAATTATCATTCTGTCATTAGCGGCAGTTTGCTATTGTGGATTAAACGCATAAGGAAAAAAAAAAGGTTTCCAGCTTTGCTACGAATTTAGGAATTTATATGGATACGATAAGTAAAATATTTGTAATAACATAATGTTTACTAAATGTTTGTTATATCATTAGTTATCACTTTGAGCATGTGTGTTTAATGCATTCGTTTGTTTATTATGATCGAAGATGGAGCGTAAACAAATGGAAGGTTTCCGTTTCAATGGGCGTCTTAAAGAAAAACATTATATAAATGGCATTCATTTCATTTATTTGGAAGTTCTAAGAAAAATTAAGTAGAACATTGGTAATAACAAAGTCAACATATAATCAATACTTGGTAAGATTGCTGTCGATGCAAAAACTAATCTATACACAGATGTGTAAATGTGTCTATTTCTTCATTATGATCAGAGATAAATGTAAACAAAACATTGCTTGTCATTTTTTATCGTGCTTTTTGGCGTGTTTAGGAAACGCATGATATAAAATCGCCTTTAATATTTGTGCCTGTTTTAGTTTAGGGTACTGTAGTACATGTATTAAGTGTTCTGTACATTAAAGGGTAGTTTGTTAACAGTACTACATAAAGGGAAGGTTTTAAAAGTCTGAATATACATGTTAAATAAATACGTAAATATGGCGTCCCTACTTCGTGGATTTTCAGCTATCGCGGCCGGGTTTGGAACCTATCTACCGCGATAAACGAGGGTTCACTGTAACTACATTTTGATAATCTAGTTGCATAATAAAATACTTAACCGTATTTGCGTCTTATTACTGTTCCCGCGGTTATAAGTTAATAAAGTATGTTAGAGTTTTACTAAAACCCCTTTATGGCATTTAGGTTCTTGAAGTCAATATTATTTTCTAAAAGAATAATTATGACCTTAGATACTTAAGGCAAGTTGAGAGGATACGTTTCAAACTCTGCCCTCTTTGTTCCGATTGGAAATACAAACCTTGAATCCTTATTGTCGATATCGACATTTCCCTGCTAGGGGCCAGGATGCACTAAGCCGGCTCCAGCTTTGGTAGGCGTGAGAGATCTCTGGATATTTACATATAGGTCTAGTAGACCAGATAAGGAGAATCTATTCAAGGTAGAAGGCACATAACACAAACCCACATCTAATAGTTATTTCAAGACATTTCTCTAGCATACTTCCATCAAGACGACATGGCCTGAGCCCAAAAAACGGATTTTGGTCAAAGTGAAAAATCTATTTTTGGGTGAGAGGGTCATGTCATCCTGATGAGCCCACCCTTTTGCTGATCCGTCCTAAAATTACTTTATCTGTGGCCATTTCCGCTTAACGGCCAGAATAGGAATGGCGTCACAGTAGTAGTAGGGAAGGGGATCCACCGGATACCTATAATGGCACCCCTTCCTTTTGCCACTCTTCCCCCTTACATCGAAGTGTTGAATCTATTTAGGGTGAAGATTGCCAAGTGTCGTATCTAGAATACGTCCCCTGATATTATATGATATCCTTTATTGGATACTCGTGCCAGGAGTTGGAATCCTGGAGACCTTTGGTTTTAATTCTATGGGAGTATCGCTGTAGCAAATAACCCTTAGAAGGCTACCTATAGGAACCCTTCCATCACGATGATATGGCCCTCTCACCCAAAAATAGATTTTTCACTTTGATCAAAATCCGTTTCATTGGAATTCTATGCAGTATTTGTCATGTTCCTACATGCTCAGTCTTTATATCCAAGCCCTTAAAATACCCAAAATAGAAGTAATCCAGTTTAAAGTGACAGTCGCACGCAAGTTAGAATGACAGACGAACTAAATGGGTGGGGGGGGGGGGGCAATTATAGAATTTTGTGGAATCTTTCTAAAGACCTTTTCCTCTTAGAAATGTGATAAGTTTATTTTTTGCTAGAGGTTAAAGAAATATATATGAATGCCAGGAATCCTAAATCTGTACAATTAAGACCAGATGATCCTGACCAGTGGTTATTGTGTTTAGTGAAAGCGCTATGGCACTATCTCAGTGCATATATGGAGCTTGGATAGAATGTGATTAAGAACACTTTCTCTATATGGATCGGAGGTCATAGACCATATTATCAATCTTTCACCTTCATCCCAAAGAGAGACATGGCCTAAAGCCTAAAGCTCATGATATCAGGGGCATAAGCATGTCTATGGCATTCAAAAGAATCTTTCTGTGACAGGCATTACAAGCGGCTGTCTGGAAGCATCAGACAATCTTCATGGCCCACTGCCTGCCGGACTTAACCCACTGGTCACTGGAATTTTTTTTTCAAGGGCCTGTCATAACTGCACAGCAATTGGTTTAGCTGCCTTGGCTCCTCTCACAGGGCTATTAGTATCTGATCGAGGACAGAGGTTTTGTATCGGTCTCGGTGAGTGTTAAAAGGACTCGCATTTTTTTCGTTTTCTTTCCTTTATGTTTCCCTCACTTGGGGTACAGCATCTGACACCCTGTCAGCTGGATCCACTCTGCTTGCAAGTAAGCCCCATATAGCTTGTAACTGTTTCTCACCTATTTTGCTGAGATCTTTCACTCATTTTGCTGTAGTTTTTGTCACAAAATTTAATTAATGCCCTCTATCCCCTAGTGCAGGGGCCATGGACCCGCTGCTATTGTGAAGCCATTGGTTAATGAGGTCTAAGGACCTTCGCTCTGCATGTATGGTCATGTTCAGTGTTGAAATAACAGGTACAAGTTCCAGTCAGTTGGTAAGGGTACTTTTGCCCTCGTAAGGATACGTAAAGAACAAGGGTTCCAATTCTTGTAGGAACAAATGACAAATTTGGAGGTAATTTGTATTTTTCCTAACTATGCAAAGCCTAGTCCTTCACACAAATTTACCCGCAAATGCCTATCCTCGTAAGTCCCTTCTGCAATCAAATTGGTTTGTCAGTGAGCAAAGAGGTGGGTGGCACTTCCTTGCTGCCGACTGGTAATAACTGACTTGAATTGTTGAACACTAGATAAAAAGTTTAACAGTTGTGTTCCAGCTTCACTAATATACACCTGCCTAATGCAAAGAATTCAGGGTTGTATAGTTAGGAAAAATACAAATTACTTGTACTTCCAAACTTTTTTATGAATTTAGTTTACAAGTTATATTTCCTGTTATACTTTTATATAGTCTACAGCTTTCCTACTTCTCTCACAAATTAAACATACATGATCAGTAGTGAATTATTTATTTGTGGTTTTATAAAGAACATGGGTATGATTACATATACGATTTTATTTGTTACAGTATTGCCTGAGTTACCATTGCCATCATCATCTGTGGGTGTTGGAGACTCCAGGTCACTGCTCTTTCATCCTCGTGTTGCTGAAGAAGCTCAACGTCTTCTTTCATGTCAAGACCCAGCACTTGTCGAACAATTGGCCAGTTCTCTTGCACTCACACATGCTGACCACATGTAAGTGGTTTAGTTGATGTGGGGTATGTTATTGTTGTCCTTCATGTGGTCAACAAATCTCAATCTCTCTCTCTCTCTCTCTCTCTCTCTCTGTGTGTGTGTGTGTGTGTGTGTACGGTAGATAAATTAGTGCTTGTTTAGCCAACTTGTAAAGAGGCAGGGCCGAAACATCTAATCTTTTAAGGAGAGAAAGAGAGGAAAGCTCTCTCTCTCTCTCTCTCTCTCTCTCTCTCTCTCTCTCTCTCTCTCTCTCTCTCTCTTTTTTTTTTTTTTGTGTGTGCAATTTAAACTTCATTTTATCATATATTCAATAGTAATCTTAGCTTAAAATACAACATACAATTTCATAAGTTGATCTTTAGGTTCTGCTGACATCGTAATGTATATGTTCTGTAAGAAGTTTAAAATTATTCTTGTTTCCCGATGTTAACTGAGCTTCATTTATTCATATTTGTACTTTTTATAATCAATTTAATGTATATTTTAACATCAGTAATTACCGATTGCTTTCATTTTAGTTTCACCGTCTCCTTTAAACATTCCTTGTCATTTAGTATCGTAGAATGGATCAAGATCATACCACTTGCAATCGAATCAATTATCATATTGTTTTATTTCCAATTTAATTTTTGATGGTGATGGATCTTTTCTTCTTAGCAGATCCTAAAGGAGTTACACTCTTCCTTTTTTTGGACAATTTGAAAAATATTGGGATACGTAGGTATACGAGAGTAAAATCACACAACTGAATGCTACAACACAAGATGTAGGAAAGAATACGTGATGCTTAGAGAGCTACTGAGTGAGTATTGATACGAAAGATCGCCTGCCAATTGCCTCCACTCAACGTATCGAACACGTGTACATTTATGCACACTACTGTGCTGCCACTGCATATTTGTAACTTCGAGAGATGTTCATTAAATAAATATCAGAGCTGAAAAAAAAGGACATCTTTAAATTAACGTTGTACAAGAGGTCGTTTTATGAGGAGCACTGTAATGCCTCAAGATACGAAATTGATTTGTTCTGGAGTAGCTTTCGTTTCTTGAAAATTTTGTATTTTGAGACGCGTTTTACATGTAAATCGCCTAATCGTTCCAAACCCTTCAAAAACACCACATTAAATTTTATAATAAAGCTACATCATAACCACAATGAAATACTGTACAACCAAATACATTTGAATAATTCAATATACAGTACCTAAGTTGACTGTTAATACCTGTAAATTAAGTAGTTATTAGAACAATGCAAAAGGAAAATAATAAAATACATACAGTACAATACTGTATATATACAAAATATACAGTACCATATGTACTGTACTATTATGATAGTTACCCTTACTAGAGAGAGCTATGTTTTCTATTATGCATGAACCTGTTTTCTTTAACTGAGCCCCTATTTTTAATGTGTAACTAAATTTATTTTGTTCTTTCGCCTGGCTGGCGAATCTTTTCTTATCGTGAATTTATTTTTGTAAGATGAGGCGAAAAAATCTTCATCTTGTTTCGCATCATAAAAATTTTCTATGCTGAAACATTCGTATCAATAGGTATCACTGTACCTGTACATCATATCCAATTTAGGCAGGACTGACATCAGAGCATTGAACCATGTACAGTTGTGATATGAGTACACAATTACTATATTGTCCAACCATATTATCTCTCTCTCTCTCTCTCTCTCTCTCTCTCTCTCTCTCAAAAGTTGATTTCATTGTTGATATGGAGTTATGAAATTTGTTTGTAGTATATATTATAATGTAAGTAGATAGAATTAGTTACATATTACATAGAATATTGAAACTTCAATAATTATATGATATTCTCTTCACAGAGAGCTGAAGGAGCCATATGCTGGCCAGGATCCAGTCTTGAGTTTAAAGGGTTCTCCACCTCTTTTGGAAGGAATATTACATCTTAATCCTGCAGTGTTTTCTGGAAAGAAAGGTATGCATGCACTTACGGTTGTGTTCATTAACCCTCTAAGGATATTCATGTAGCTATATAGAAAAGTGGTTCAGCTTTATTATGCAATTTTCAGTTTATATCTTTAATCTTTTGTAATTTACACTAAATTCATGTAGCTATAAAATGGATTTTGAAGCAAAGCGAAAATCTATTTTTGGGTGAGATGGCCATGTCGTCCTGATGGAAGGTTCCTTTAGGCAGCTTTCTAAGGGATATTTGGCTACAGTGATACTCTCAGCGAATTGACCATAGGTCTCCAGAATTCTAACTCCTGGCACGCGTATCCTTAAAATTTTTCCTAAGGATATCGCATAATATCAGGGGACGTATATCTTGATACGACACATGGCAATCTTCACCTCGAATAGTTTTTGCTCTGAGGGGGAAGAGTGGCGAAATTGAAGGGGAGCTGTTATCAAGGGTACCTTTCCTCCCCTACTATTACAGGGCCCAAAATGGCGGCTCATTCCTTGTAGCATTGAGCATGGTGCTACAGATAGAGTAGTTTTGGGAGGAATTATTACATAATCCTTTTCTTGGAAAAGGAGGGTGGGTCCATCAGGACGACATGGCCATCTCCCCCAAAAATAGATTTTTCTCTTTGCTTCAAAATCCGTTTTTTGGACTCAAGCCATGTCGTTCTGATGGAAGTTTACCAGAGAATTACTTGAAAGTACTGTATCTGTGGGTTTGTATAAGTGCCTCAACCTTGGGTCAGCTTCTATATGGTCATCCAGACAACTGAAATATATGACGATACTGTTATACGTCATTACCACTAAGCATGGAACAGTGTTAGGGCTTCCTGCCCCCTGCAGGGAAATGTCGTACTCGACAATAGAAGCAGGTGGTTTGTATTCATATAGGAACAAATATAAATATCTTTCAGATCTTTTTTTGTTCATATGATTAAGTACCTTAAGAATGAACTTTACTTAGGAAAATAAGTAAAAGACTCCGGCTAAGTTTATTTAGCTATATATGGGGCGAAATAAGACACAAATACACATTCACTATTTTATTAAATAGATAATAAAAATGGAACAGAAGGTGTATTAAAATTTGTAATAGAATTATACATTCAACATATACAAATAAGAATATTTTCTACTTGAAAGGTAAGAAGAATTAGTGGCGAAAGGTAAGAAGAATTAGTGGCCACTCAAAATCAGTTGGAAAATTATTAAGATAATTTTACTGTAAATGTTGGATAACTATCAACACTGTGTACAAGTGTACACATGGCACTAGTGTCATTGGTATAATTCTGCACCTAAAAAAGAACAGTCCTAGTGTCACCAGGGTGACACTCAATAAAATGGTATTGCACTGGAAGGTGTCAACACCTTTTCACCCGAATTGATAAGTCCCAATCAATTCACTGTTCATCGCAGCACTAGATGATAGGTTTCACCACACTACATGCCGTCACCACAAAATGTTTCGGCGCGTGCACTTGCTTCGCATAATGTTTATAAGAAACTCTGGAGGATTTCCAACCAGTGTATGAGCGAAGACGCTCAAAGTCCATATACTGAAAGAAGTTCAGTGAGGAAGCAATTTTTCTGGGATCATGACCTGCGGGTGTACTATCAGGAATCGCTGTGCGAATGAAGTAGGTGAGCTTCGCCCTCAGTTGTTTTAGGGATAAGTTTGATTCTGAGGTTTCTCCTTTGAAGAGCTGTCCTCCCTTGAAGTCTGAAGTTCTTCGAAGATAGACCTTTAGACACTCCACTGGACATAGAGAGAGATCTTCCTTCAGAGGGCAGATTCTCCAGGGACCTCACCTTTTGGTGGGGAGCTCATTTTTGGCGAGAAAGGTAGGATCAGGAAAGTGATTCATTTCTCCCACTTCTGTGAACTGAATATGGCCCTCGTCTCTTGATAGGGCCACTATTTCACTAACTCTAGCCCCTGAGGCTATAGCGAACAGGAATATCACTTTTTGTGTTAAGATCCTTGAGAGAACAATCTTCATTGTTCTAAGTTGAAGCATAGTGTAAGACTTTGTCCAGAGACAATGAAATGGGCTTCGGAGGGGCTGCTGGTTTAAGTCAAGCGCATGCCTTCGGAATCTTGTTGAAGATTTTGTTCGCCAGGTCCACTTGAAAGGCTTATAGAAGAAGTCTAGTCAAAGTCGACTTACACTTAGTTATCGTGGTGGCAGCCAAGCCTTGTTCGTGAAGGTGGATGAAGAAGGACAGGCAGAAGTCTATTGAGATTTCTCTCTGTCTTTTTACTTTAACAAAAGCAACCGACTTTTTCCAAGACGATTCATATTGTCTTCTGGTTGACTTTGACTTGTATTCTTCTAGGAAGTCTATACTGCATTTCGAGATCCCAAATCTTTTCTTGACTGCCAAGGCGAGAAAATCATGAGATGAAGGTTTTAGCTTCTCTGTGATGAAGCGAAGACAGTCGACTTCTGAACCAGTTGGGATAGAGCTGCTGTGATGAAGCGAAGACAGTCGACTTCTGAACCAGTTGGGATAGAGCTGGGTTCGGTAGAGGGACCAGCCTCAGCTTCAGTTCCATCACCAGAGGGAACCAATTGCTCTTGGGCCACTTGGGGGCCACAACTGCTGCAGTTCCCTTGAAGGATCTGAGCTTGTTGAGAACCTTAAGCAGGAGATTGGTTGGAGGGAACAGGTAGATCCTGGTTCATCTGTTCCAATCAAGGGACATGGCGTCCGTCGCCTCGGCCAGAGAGTCCTCGTATGGGGCTACTACATATCGAGGTTATTTCTTGTTGTCACTCGTCGCGAAGAGGTCGATCTGCAGTTCTGGGACTTTTTCCAAGATGAAGGAGAATGAGTCTGCGTCTAGGGACCATTCTGACTCTATCGGCTTTAGCATGGATAGAGCGTCCGCCGTCACATTGCGGAACCCTTGTAGGTGAACTGCTGACAAGTGTCATCTCTTCTTTTTTGCTAAGCGAAAGATTGCTAACATCACATGGTTGATGTGGGACGATCTTGAGCCTTGTCGGTTCAGACATCTCACTATCACTTCGCTGTCCAAAACCAGCCTGATGTGGGCTGATCTGTGAGGGGATAGTTTCTTCACCGTCAAGAGGACTGCCATGGCCTCCAGGATATTGATGTGAAAGGTCTTGAACAGGGATGACCAGGTCCCTTGGGCTTTCCTTTGATGGGAGTGACCTCCCCATCCTTCTGTCGAGGCATCCGTGTGGATGGTCACCGATGGGGGAGGTGGTTGTAAGGGAACGGTCCTCGTTAGGCTCTTGACCTTTGACCACGGCTTGAGAAGTGATCGTAGTAAGGTCGGTACTGGTCTCTATAGATATCTTCGAGCGTTTGATGCGTATCTTCTCCAGACTCCTGATGCATCATTCAGCTGTGGTCTTAGCACTGGATCTGTTACTGCTGCAAACTGGAGAGAGCCCAGTACTCTTTCCTGTTGGCGTCTTGAGATCCTGTCGGATTTCAGTAGTCTCTTGACATAACCCGTGATCTCTCTCCTCTTCCTTGGTGGAATGGAGAGGCGGTGTGACTTCAAGTTCCAATGGATTCCCAGCCATTGAAACTCCTGAGCTGGAGAGAGGCGAGATTTCTTGGAGATGATCTTGAATCCCAGATGTTCCAGGAACTGGATCACTTTCTTGGATGCTTGCAGACAATCAGTCTTGGATGCTGCCCACACCAGCCAGTCGTCCAGGTACGCTGCTACCTGAACGCCTTCTAGGCGTAGCTGTTGTACGACTGCGTCTGCAAGTTTCGTGAAGATCCTTGGGGCTATGCTTAGTCCGAAGGTCATGGCTCTGAAGACATACTTTGTCTTCTGTAGCTTGAATCCTAGGTAGGAGGAGAGGGGGTGGCTGACTGGAAGATGCCAGTAAGCATCTGCCAGGTCTATTGAGACTGTGTACGGCCCTTTCGGTAACAGGGTCCTCATGTGTTGAAGGGTTAACATCCTGAACTTGTTGTTCTCGATGAATTCGTTGAGTGGCGACAAGTCCAGAATGACTCTGAGTTTGTCCAAATCCTTCTTGGGAACACAGAACAGCCTTCCTTGGAATTCAGTGGATTTTGCTTTCCTTATAACCTTCTTGTTCAAGAGTTATAAGGTATATTCTTCCAGTAAGGGGGTGGAGTGTTGGAAGAATTGAGGAAATGAAGGTGGAGATCTGTTCTATTTCCATCCTAGTTCATTTTTGATTAGGCTGTGGGCCCAGGGATCGAAGGTCCATCGATCCCGAAAGTGTTGGAGTCTCCCTCTTGCCTTTAGCATTTCATTGCTTAGGTCGTCCGGAGGGCTTGCCACCCTGACCGCGTCCTCCCCTACCTCGTGAGGGGTGTCTTGAGGAGCCCCATCGAGATCCTCTTCCTTTCGGACGAAAGGTAGTAGTGTGCCTCTCAAACCCCGGGTTGAAAGCTGGTGACTGGGCAACCAGCTGTTGAGGCACCACTTGGAAGGTGGTCTTTGGCTGAGCCACCACTTGGGGCATCGCGGTCATGGTGACCGTGGGATGTTCCTGAGTAGGCCGAGAAGGTAGTCTTGGGTTCTTTGTCTTCCTTTTGGGTTGGGGACCAGCATCCGGGGAAGACTTCCTCTTTGAGGAGATTCCCCACTTTTGGAGAAGGTTCCTATTCTCCCCGGTGGCTTTCTCAACTACCTCTTGGACCACTTCTTTTGGGAAGAGGTCCTTACCCCAGATACAGGAAGAAATCTGCTTCCTGGGTTTGTGTTTCACTGGCAAACACAAACTCCCTACAGGCTCTCCTGGCCTTCATGAAGGCGTACAGGTCCTTTACGAGGGTGGCCATGTGCATCTTGGCCAGGGCTGTGAGCATATCTGGGGTGCTGGTGTGGCCTGCACACATCTCTATGCAGTTCTGGAGGGAAAGAGAAGTGGCTAGCCTCTCTTTTGTCTCTTGCTCCCTTTGCAAGAGAAAGTCCGATAGCTTCGGTAGGTTCTCGCTGAACTGCTGTCCCGCGATATCTGCCTCAAGCTTTCCTACTGAGAAGGTTAGGTGGACCTCCTTCCATTCCTTCTCATCCGTGGGCAAGGCCAGAGACGGGCCTACACTCCTCTAGCGTAGGGCATGGTTTGCCTGCCTCAACCATCTTGGCAACACTGAAAAGCCATAGACGTGAAGGGGAAGGCTCTCGAAGAAGGAGCAAGAAAGGTAGGGTGTTTCTTGCCCAGTGCAGAAATTCGCGAGTTAGTATAACCTGCCTTCTTCAGGCTACTTGTCAAGAGAGCCTGTGCCTTGTCGTGGTCAAATACCATGACCTCCTTTGGTTCCGTCTCCTCTTTGGACGCTGGTTCACGCTTCAGTCAGATGAAGCACTCCGGGTAGGCGTTGAAGTTCGGCCAGAACTCAATGTCGTCCAGGTGGACGGCTCCCAACTTCTCCGAAATGTAGAGTTTGACGTTGGTGATAGGCATAAACTCCGCATACCTCCAGGGATTGGTCTCGGAGCAGGATGGCAGGTCCTATACTCTGGGTTGCTTGAAAGACCCTAAAAACGCTCTCGTCATCTTTGCTTCCTTTTCTACGTTCTCCTTACGTAGATTCTCCATTAGGGCGGTAATGTGGGCCAAAACTGCCTGACCCATTGCGTCCAATGGAGGGGTAGGAGCCGAAGATTTAGACGGTGTCGGCTCTGCTGCCGGCACAGGCAGAAGGGGCTCCTCCGCTTCTGGCGAGTCATCGTCTTCATCTCCTCCGGGTGGTAGAGTAGACTCTTCTTCAGGATCGTCCAGAAGGAGATCCTTCTCTGTGTCCGTGGACACTTCAGACATTTTTTCCTCCTGGTGGATGTCCATGCCTTGCATGTCTTCACTGACTTCAGCCTCGACTGCGATCTGGACGCAGGGAGGCCCGGGTCATGCCTGGGGGTACGACGGCATCATCTGTTGCCTTGGGGAACGGCAAGCTTTGCATTCTATCGTTGGGAAGGTACGGTCCAGGAGAGTTCTTCTGGAACCCTCGTACCCATTTTCGAAGCTTCTCTCGTACTGCATCCCTCGACTCCACTGACTTGGGGTCGCCGAAACCCTCGGTCACCAAGGCCGAGTAGACGTTGCAGTTCTTGGGGTTCCAATACCTCAAGGTTTTGGTAGTTACAACGCAGGCGGCATGAGACCTGCACATAGTGTGACCACACAAGTTCCTACTTTTGTGGTTACAGTAGATCACCTCACACTTCACTTTCTGCTCCTCCTGTAAAGAAAGGAAATTGAAATAAGTATGCAGTAATTTATCACATTTGATAAATTCATAAAATGTCATGCATTAGTTTTGATATCTTAACCATTATAACTTAAAATAGTAAGCTAGAAAGGAAATAGGAAAGACACATACTAGTGCTTCCAGTCCAGCCAATTGCTGTGACCTCCACAATATTAATATTAGAATTTTCTTATTAAAGGAAAATCAAATGAGAAGGGTTCTAACTTCTAGAGATAGAATTAGTGTACACTAGCACTGACCCTTCCAAGAGTATTAATATTGTGAGGTAAAGTATGATCTGATGACTTTTCATCAGTGTATTGAAGGAATACTTCACTTCAATATAAGATTGGTCTCAACAATAGACTGTGAAAGGATACACAGGGTATGTTGGAAAATATAAACTACTGTATAATATATATTATAATTTTCTGCCTGCAGTGTGTACTATACTGCAGAAATACTGGCTACTGTATAAGCATATACTGTAGTTCAGCCGGCTAGTTGCCGGCTAGGCTAGCACCTGGCGGCGCCGGAAGGTTAGTACCTGACGGCACTAGCCGACAGAGAGAGAGAAAGCATGGAGAGAAGGGCTACCTTATTAATATAGTTTAATACAATAAATAAGGGTGTAGGTATTATAATCCCTACTGCCTTCCTCCAGAATGAGGGTTCAAATGGAAGGGGGGAATGAATCATTCTAGCTTCCACCCAGCCACAAGATCTGCTGCCGGTTTCAGAGATGTGGATGGCAGTCCAAGGGAGGACTGAAGAACACTCAAAGACATAGGATCGCCCACCGGCAGCCGTCATGGCTGGCACAACCTTTCCCGGAGCTTTTCGTCCGTATGGGGAAGGTCAGAGTGGCTATCAAGATGCCTGTGTAGGAGCCCGGCCGACACCACAGTCTACCTGGCAAGCGGGGAGATTGTAGGACACCGGCCAAGGACATGCAATGGCTAGGCTATCGCTAAAGAACAGAGAGGGGCAGGGAAAGAGTCTTGTGTGTTGTGAAGGCGGCAGGATTGCCAGCCATATCCAGTCACAATCAGAAACCTCGTTTCAGTATCGGCGCCGTCCTGGGCGGCCGAAGAATATCGATTCTTCAGCCCGGGGCCTTTCCGAAACAAGACTTGTCTTCTAGACCGCAAGGGAGAAGGTGGCGGCATCGTACTACCACTTTGGATGCAGGCTAGGGAAGCTAGGCTTCCTTTGTCTGCAACTGTAAGCCGGCAGGGGAGTGACTACTCCCCCGGCAGCCGAGTTGTCGGCATCAAGACTGAATACTCTGAGTGACTGTCGTAAAACCAAGCCGGGATACTCGCCGGCAAGGGGGAAGACCGAAAAACACTAGCCTAGTCAAGCCGAAGTATGCTACTCTATGGCAAGACCAAGATAGGGTTGTCGTCTAATGGCGGCACTCAGAGGGAACTAAGGGTTTACCCTTAAATCTCTGAAGGAGACGAGTATCGAATTATTTAATTAATTCTAGGAGATATACTATCCCCTGTTGAATTGATAAAACGATACACGAGGGTAAACGGGGATAATGTATGAAAGTATAATAAAGCGCGTAGGCTAGGTTAGCCTAGCGCAGGGCGAGATCTCGGTTACGCTATAGCACCGAGACTAACGTGTACAATCGAGACATTTAAGGAAGAGGAAAGATATGTGCATGATCTTATTTTCAGTAGTATAATTTTGCCTAAATAGCTATAATTTATTGAAGCTAAATACTGGGAATGTCGTTTTCTGACTAAATAAAGCATGCATGATAAACGACGGCGTCCAAAATGGCGCCTCCGGTTATTGGCTATGCTCCGATAAACACATCATTAAATTATGCTGATTTCACTGTGAGAAGGGAGCTAAAAATTATACACAGGAAAGATTAAATACTCAACTTTCCAGAGGCAGAAGATGCAGGAGAATGCATGATAAAATCCTCGAGTAGCGGTCTAGAACACTAGAGCAAGCAAGGAGATACACCGTGCGAAAGCGCTACAGATTAAGGAATGAGCCGCCATTTTGGGCCCTGTAATAGTAGGGGAGGAAGGGTAACCTTGATAACAGCTCCCCTTCAATTTCGCCACTCTTCCCCCTCAGAGCAAAAACTATTCGGGGTGAAGATTGTCATGTGTCGTATCAAGATACGTGTATACGTCCCTTGATATTATGCGATATCCCTAAGAAAAATTTTAAGGATACTTGCGCCAGGAGTTAAAATTTTGGAGACCTATGGTCAATTCTCTGGGAGTATCACTGTAGCCAAATATCCCATAGAAAGCTGCCTAAAGGAACCTTCCATCAGGACGACATGGCTTGAGCCCAAAAAGAAAAGTTGTTCAGCTTTATTATGCAATTTTCAGTTTCTGTCTTTAATCTTTTGTAATTTACACTAAGAAACATTAACTTAAGTTGACAGATGACACGTCATTGCTCACGACTGATTTATTCACAACCCTGATCACCAGAGGCCCGAGGGTTAATGATAGATGTTTGGATTAGTTTTTCTGAAGAGGGGGCAGGTTCAGTTCCCTTCATTTAATCAATTAGTCAATTGAATGGACAGCTTATTGGCCTTATCTTTTATCCTTGAGGAAAACTGGAGAAGGAAAGGAAGAGAAAGAGACTGTAGCTGCTAACCCAGAGAATGCATCAGGTGGAGGGGTGGAAGGTTAAAAGATGCAAAACAATAAAGTACATATTATTGTAGATATATCTTGGTGGCTTAGTAATTAGAATGCGATAGGGTTATAATAATGTAAAAATTTGGGCACATGAAAAAAGTCACAAAACCCCATTGTAAGATGAAAATATTGTAAACAGAGACTTGATACTAATCTAAGGTTAGCCTAACTACCCAATTCAAATATACATACATACATTCAAATATAGTATGCCTAAAGTTTCAGTGAAGAATTATTTGTGCAAATGTGTCCATGAATTTCCCAATAATCTAACACTAAATGCATGACAACAATTTGTAATAATTACCAAAATAAATCATACTTAGTGGATGTTAAGTGTTGATAGGCAATGCTGAACCTGATACAGGAGGAGGATCATCATTTATATATAGTACTCCATCTGTTCAGTGATTCACTTTAAATTTCATTACCCTTCCTCTCTTGCTTCCTAACACGCACATGTTGAATGCACTGGTTCCAACTTACTGGATGATAATTTCTTTGTAAAATAACTTGTGTAGATTGGACAACCCATATCCTCTCATTATGAATAAGTTTTATAACATCCAATGTCATCCAAAATTTGTCCCCCATCTTTAAGAAAATTTTTTTAGTTGGTATCCATTTCTTCTAAAATCTTGAAAGGATTATCAAAATGTGTGAACATTTTACCAATCTCTGTAATGAAATATTTCTGCTACATCCAGAAAATCTTGTTCCAATGGTCTTCCCACTTTTTCCATCTTTTAAGTTGAATGTATTCTTCTTTATTTGACAGTTCTTTAGCCTCAATAGATACAAGCTCTTAAATATCTTCTTCATCAACTTCCAATTAGTAATGTTTTCCTTGTAATGCAGTAATATTTTTCCTCACCTTTCTTGAATTATTTAAATACATTAGCATATATCTCAGAAATATTTTCCATATTCCATAAATAGTCTTGTATTTATGGAATATGGAAAATATTTCTGAGATATATGCTAATGTATTTAAATAATTCAAGAAAGGTGAGGAAAATTATTACTGCATTACAAGGAAAACACCTACTCCATAAATATTACACTTCAACTGTTGCCATGGTACACACTTTGATCCATAAGTTGAATAAAGGAAATTTTATTTGATGATAAAAACACTAGCTTTTTATTAGATTAAAATCACTTTGGTACTGGGAATATTCTAGGTCATTATCTACAGTACGGTCCCGAATTATGCGTGTTCGAATTATACGATTCCCTTTTATGCGATCGCTTTTTTTCAAAAATAAATTTTCTGTATCTGCGAAGCTGATCAAAGTCTGGTAGTCAAGCACTACAAAATGTATCAAATCTATTGTCTTTTTAAGTATATTGGTAGTCCTAAATACGGTGATTTATAATATATGTTACAAGCAATATTAACATTACATCTTATCAACATAATTTCCTAATAGATAGCCTATTTAACCCTGGAAAGGTACGCTACTCGGACAACCCTTTAAGGGTATACTCGGTCGCGCGCGACCCCGACGCAAAACAAAATTCTTGAAAAATCTGTTTTTGCAGTAACCTCCTCTTTTTTTTTGCCAAAAAAAAATTCAATGAATGCTTAAAACTACTGTAAAGATAAATACTACTCATCTGCAGAAAAACTATTTATTATAGATATTTAAAAAAATTAATCAGAAAAAAGACATAAAAATTCATAAAAAAATAATTTATACATATATACATAAATCCTTTTAGGAATTGATTCTTGAATGTTTAGGACACATCTTGATGTATTTTGGATGAAGTTGGACCCATGGAGGTGAAGATCTGAAATGAGAAAAAAAGGGTAACTTTTTTTGGCGAAAAAAATTTGTCCAAATTTCATGAATTTTTTTGGGTACCCAAATGATATAGGAAGTGGCTAATTTTTTTAGGGAATAAACATATGTTATCCTAAAATAGAAATATGTAAAAAAATCTTCATTATTTTGTAAGTTACATTTATATCAGGGGCCATATCTAAAGGTCATTTTTTGAGTACTTAGAAATTTTGTAAAAAATACATATATTTAATATATAATATGATATTTATGCAGGTAAAAATATACCAAAATATCACAAATTCTATAGGGAACAGGAATATATAAAGATAGGGCAACTTACTCTTCGGATATGTCCACAAAATGGCCGCCAACCACACTGACTCAGACTCCCTAATCTGCCACATGAAATGTAGGAAGGGTATGTCAATTTCAAGGTGTTATTTACTAATCTAATTATTCTTGGATATGCATAAAAATTGTATGGTGGGTTGCTGGATGATTGTCGATTATTTTACGACTATAAAATTAGAATTCTGACCCAAAAAAAAATTTTTGAAGGGAAATAAAATTTGATGATATTCAATCAAAAAAGAAGTAAACAAAATTTTCATGTTGTAACTTACCATTAACGCTGCGTTACAGTTTGGACAGACGCTACAGTTTGGACAGAAGACACTCTGGTGCGTCAGACAAACAATACTCTTGCACCGGAGACACGCAGTGTTTGTCTTGCGGTCGTCCCTAGGTGGGCAGCTGTGACAGCGAATCCTTTTAGGGAGTTTTATGTGGCCAACGGCAATTTGAGGTCTTGGTGGGTCCCGCTCAGGTATCTTGAAAGTATCCACCATGACTTGACGGAGTCCCTTCGACAAACTGTGTGACGTTAGATACCGATGTATTGCCTGGGGAGCACGCAACTCGTAGGCGATATCTCTGAGGAACGTTCGCTTTGGCATTGTCTTGGCGAAGGGCAAGCGCGTATAGAGAATATAAGAATTTACCATTATTATATTCAATATCCCATAAAAGAGAGTCGGAGGCCAGCGTCGTGACTTACGAATACATCTAGATGTAGAACACATCTGGTCGAATGTGTCTACACCTCCCTTGGTCGCATTATAAAACATCTGAATGTCGGTCTTCCTTTTTTCGACCTCAGACGGATCATGATGCAGGGAACTCAACAGCATCACCTTCTTAGTCCTACTAATTTGCTGACACTGTAGAGTTAGATTGTGTTCGTAATTGAACACTGCCACTGAGTCCTTTGGGGGAAGCACCTTCTCCATAAGTTCCTTAGGAATATAAGGCTTTTGGCGAAGGGTGCCACACAAATGCATGTCCTTATCCAAGAGTGACAAAGCGAGCGGTAGCGTCGTGAAAAAGTTATCCGTCGTCACTGTGCGGCCACTTCTCTGAAAAGGTGCCACAAGATCAGACGTAAAAACTTCTCCAAGCGTCGATCCTCTTGGTATCTGGACAGTGTCCTTCCCCAAGCAGGCAATTGCATTACACATGTAATGGGTATCGGCATCACACGCCAATACAATCTTAATACCATACCTAGAAGAAGGGAAATAGAATTAGTAACTAATAAAGGTAAAAAGATAAAAAAAAAAAAAATACACAATATACAATTATATTACTAATCAATATAGTAATAATAATAATAATAATAATAAATATATAAGAAAAACATTTACAAATACGAAAGAGAAATTAACAGATAATTAAATCACTGATAATTATTGTAGTGAAAATTATGATAATAATAATAATAATAATAATAATAATAATTTCACAATAACATTATTTACAAATACGAAAGATAAATTACCAGATAAATAAATGACCAAGTTATACATAGATAGAGATGGATAGAGATAGAATAGATGATATATTATATTTTAGATACATAAATCATATAGCAAGTTCTTTACTTCACAAAATAATATACAGTATATATATATATATAATATATATATAAATATATATATATATATATATATATATATATAATAAAATTTTTTTTTATAAATACAAAACAATAATAACATGTGCAAATATACAATACAAAGAATTTTACTTACTTAGCAGGTTTATTTGGAATGTACATCTTGAATGGACAGCGCCCCCGGAAAGGGACAAGCTGTTCATCCACAGTCAGATGTGGTCCTGGGCTATAATTGCTTCGACAATTGGTCACCACGTGATCGAAGAGTTTTCTAATGGGTGCGAGGCGATCCATTTTCACCCTCTCTGCTCTGGTGGCCGAATCATCGAAGCGAAGAACCCTCACCAACAGGGTGAAACGACGCTCGTTCATTGTACATCTGTACAAAGGATTTCCCTCTGTGAGGTTCCACATGTCCCAGGTCGGTGTATGGTTGTCCGACCGCACTGCCGTCATTATTAGGATACCAATAAACGGCTTCAGTTCCCTCAGGTCAATGTCCCTGAGGGCAACGTTGCCCCTATGATGGTAATGACTCCTCAATAGGGCAAGGCGTTCATTAGAACGCAAAACAACCTCGGCTAGCATGCGGTTGTTCAAAAAGTCGGACACTTTGCTCGCTCCCAACGTGAGAGAAGTGGGACCCCCAGGCTCAATCTTTGGTGTGAACATATGGGGGAGGGTGGGATTTGGGTCTCTATGCCAAACAGTACCGTCGCGACCTTGAACCGATTCAGCATCTATCTGGGTGATTGCCGTCCCCCTGGCTGCCTGTAGCTCCCCCCTTCTCCTCTTTTTGCTTTTCTCCTCCACTGGCGTGAGCTGAGGTACCGTTGCTGGGGGCTGACCACGTGAAGTAGATGGCACAGGAGTTGTTATTGTGCTGGCTGGGACAACAACAGAACCAGAAGCCCCAACCCCCTCTTCCTCCCCCACATCGTCGTCGGCTTCTCCATCTTCATTGCCTAAGCCGATAATTTCAGGATTAGGGGTCACCTCCTGTTCTTGCCTGACCTCCTGCTCCAACTCATCAATATTGACATATTCATCGTCAGTGACGTCTTTTATGTCCAGTATATCATCCACATCGCTATCTAACTGTTCTAAGAGCTGATTTATGGCATCCAAGCCCAATGCTTCTCTCTTGCTCGCCATTTTGATAACTGCAAAGAATTAGAAAAAATTAGAAATACGCGTTCGATGAAAAATGGATCCCCTACCAATATATCTAAGGCAAAAAACAATGTCATGCATGGGTAGCCAGATCGTTTAGACATACTTTCCAACACTAAAAAAATATAAGTTTGTTGACACTATTTGCCAATTTCGTAAGGTAAAATAACATAGCAAAAAAATGAAAAAAAAATCAGAAGGGGCATTCGACGAAAAATGGAAACGTGCTAATACAAGGCATCTCAGAAAAAAAAAATTTCATCCACGTGGTAGGCAAACCATCAAGGCACACTTTCCGACAAATAAACATCTAAATGAATCATTACTCTGTGATAGTTCCTTACTACGTAGTAATTTTGAAAGAAATGGGAAAAAACGAAAAAGTGGCAATCGCGAGAAAATCGAACACACATTTATATATACGCCATATCTGGCTAAAAAAAAAAGATAGGCATGGGTAGCCAGATCATCTAGAAACACTTTCCAACG
>NC_090729.1:91016396-91036396 GCF_036898095.1 Palaemon carinicauda
CCTCCCTATGATGAGGTTCTTTACATCAATGACCTGGAACTTCAGACAGTCCAGAAGACATTTCAGTCCCTTTTAAGTATGGTCGCAGGGAGGGTGGTAGCCATAATGTGTGGCAATGCCATGGTGGTGGCCCACATCCAGAAATAAGGGGCCTCAAGTCTCATTGGCTCTGCAACTTGACAAAGGAAATTCTGGGATGGGCCGCAGACAGGGGCTCATCTCTGGTGGAAAGTTTCACCTGAGAAAGAAGAGACGTGATGGTTGACATAAAGCAGGAGGGTCTAGGTGATAGGCATGGAATGGTCCTTACACCTGGTTTTGGCAAGTTGACTGATGTCCATGAAAGGTTGCCTCTCCCAAGACCTCTTTGTGATGAGGCTCAATGCAAAGCTTCCAGTGTTCTGTTCGCCTGTCCCAGACCCAGCAGTATCCATGGAGAACACCTTCCAGCACCTGTGGGACAGTCTGCTGCTACAAATCTTGAATAGACCCCAGGAAGCACAGGGCACAATGCTCACGTTGGTAGCTCAATGTTGGCCAGACAAGCAGTGGTGGCCAGACGACAAATTGTTCCTGGACTTAAGGGAGGTAGAGGTAGAAGAACCGTGCCCCCTCCTGTTCAAGGTAGCCCCACTTCAGAAGGTTCCACAACCAGCTGCAAAACCTCCCCCTTCATGGATGGAGGTTATCCAGCATCTCCTGAGTCAGGAAGACCTTTCCAGAAGGGCAGCAGTGCAGATGACTGGCTCCCTTGGGAATTCGTCAGCAGCCACCTATAAGGCAAATGGGCAATGTTTGGGAGATGATGCCAACAGAGAAACATCAAGCCCTTGAAAGCATCCATCCCTCAAATAGCAAGACTTCCTATTGCACCTCAGGATGGACGAAGACCTCTTGATCCCGGCAGTTGAAGGTTATCGAGCGGCACTGGCCCAAGTGTTTTCGATCAAGGAATTGAACAGGGGTAGCTTTGAAGCAGATATCTATGCTCCTAAAGAACTTCGAGAACTTGTGTTCCCCCCAACCCCTAAGGGTAAGTCCCACTCTGGAGAGTGGGACTTACCCATGGTCTAGGACTTCCTGAAGTGACCCCCTGCTTCTCGAGTCATTCAAGGATGTCCTGGACTGAGATCTAATGATGAAGACAGTCTTTCTCCTAGCCTTGCCTCATCTGAAAGGATTAGTGAGATACATGGCCTATCATATGAAGTATGCCACACTAGAGGGTTTAAGGAGCTAATGTCCCAGCTAGTCTTCTCCTTTATGGCAAAAAGCCTGAACTGTGGTGGGTAGAAAACCCCAGGTTCGAGGAGTTTGTTCCCATCATTCCAAGATCTGGCAACGATAAAGACCTTCTCCTGTGCCCTTTCCGAGCCATGAGGAAGTACCTGGCTAGGAAAGCAAGTGTGCGACTTGTCATCAAGAGCCTCTTTGTATTCACTGGTGGAATGAACCCGGCATCGAGGAATACCGTTGTTGGTTTTTTTTTTTATATATATATATATATATATATATATATATATATATATATATATATATATATATATATATATATATATATATATATATATATATATATATAAAGCTAAGGGACACGATCAGAAGAGCCTACAGGTCAGGAGACTCTCCTCTTTAGCCTACCAAGCCCCACAAAGTCAGGGGGATTGGGACTTCTCTGGTGTTCTCTAAGAATATGGCAAGTACGTCACACTATCTGAGAGACTGTTCTAGAGGTCTCTTGATGCATTCAAGACTGGCTCTGTCATGGCTGCACTACAGCTGATCTAACTATGACTGAAACCCCTTCACTCCATGCTGAATGGTAGTGGTGGTGTGTCCTATTCCCTTTCCTCTCCCCATTAAGTGTTTACTTATGGAGTACCAATCAAAGCATTGGATAGCTGGTAAATGTGATTCAGCCCTACCTTCAACCCTTTTGGATGTATTTCCCCGTTTTTGGATGTTAGTATCTTAATTATCCAAATGGCCTTGTTGGAGCTCCCTACATTTTTGCCTCCTAAATCCCTTGTTCCCACCTCCTAAGGATGAGTCTCCTAAGAAGGAAGTTATGAGTTAGTATATTTCATCGTAACAAATAGCAAGTTATAAGTAATTTGTATTTTTCCTAGCCATACTTACGACGAACTCCGTACAAGTTACTTCCCACCCAGCCATCCCCACAGTGTTCCGTAGGTGGGTGTTGAGTTTTTATTTTGTCTTGGGAACTGTAATGAGGGTCTTTGATGCGTGATGCTTAGGGAAGCTGGAGATGCGTATCGGATTTGTTTTGGTCATGACTGGATTGGTACTCAGATTTCTTAAGAAGGAAGTTCGTTGAAAGTATAGGTAGGAAAAATTAAAATTTCTTAAAATTTGTTGTATTCTAGGGAGGAATGAGTTGAGTAGGCCTCACTGTTCCTTTCTTGAGTTGTATGTTTCATGATCAAATTAAAGTTTTAAGTGTAAGACAGCTTTTTTTTAGTTCAGGGATGTGGAGAAGGCTAGACTGTAATGCCTCTATAGCCTATGGCACTGCTATAGTCTAACGAGTTGATTTTAATAGTCATTATGAGCTTATTAAGATTTCGATGTCATTGGCTTCTTTACTGGGAGCTCAAAAAGCCATTAAGTGGGTAGGCCGGCTAATGCCGTTTTTTTAAGGACATTGACTTTGACATTCAATACCACTTAATAAGGTAACTTAGGACATCTCCAAACTGCATAGGATTTTGGCCTCTGACCTTCGGTTTTGTGACGCCAGGGTAATTTATCCTGAAAATGAGTGTTTTTTCAAATTCTAT
This sequence comes from Palaemon carinicauda, assembly GCF_036898095.1. Classification (NCBI taxonomy): domain Eukaryota; kingdom Metazoa; phylum Arthropoda; class Malacostraca; order Decapoda; family Palaemonidae; genus Palaemon; species Palaemon carinicauda. The sequence continues at coordinate 91,019,198 of NC_090729.1, forward strand.
CTCCTCCCTTGATCATTATTATTAAGACCTGGGATTATTACCCTATAGAGACTTGATGTAGACCTCCAATCAAATGAGAGTTTTTTCTAAAAGTAATTTTTTGCTAGATATGATTTTTTTCATTGTAGTAAGAAAATAAATCTTATGAATTGGAAAAAATAAAGAAAAAAATAATTGGAGAAAAGGTCTCTTATTTTATTTTATAATGTCTCTCCAAGTAAGTTATATACCAAATATCAATGCTATATCTTTCAAACTAAGGGGGAAGATAGAACTTGAAGGTCAATAAGTATAGTTTTGAGATACGGGCGTTCAAAGTTTTCTTTGTATTTTTACAAAGACAATATTAATAAATCATGATTATTATGAATTTTGTTCTTTTTTGGATATTAATACACCAAAACAATATTTTTATAATTTAATTATAAATGGAGATCCCTTTGCTCAATATGTTGCTTCTTTAGGCTCCTGGTCAGGCGAGATGGTCACTCCTTCATCCTTCACTAACTCCGCTGATATCGCCAATATTACCCACTCCTGAACTCTTATTAGAGCCAATTTTAAATATTTAACTTAGCCGGTGAATATATAATAGCTGCAACTCTGCGGCTCGACAGACAACATACTCAAAAAACTCGCGAGCGATCGCTATGCAGGTTGCGGGTGTGCCCACCAGCGCCAACTGTCGGCCAGATACTACTCTTGTATGTAAACAAAACCTTCAATTCTTCTCTGTCGACATTGACGACAAGACATATTTATACTCGCTGTAGAACCTGGAGTTTTCCCATCATATTTGGTGAAGTACTTTTTTTTTGGTTTGAGCTTTCGCAGTACAGGTGTTTTTCCTCAACATAAACTCTTGAACTCTTTATTGAATCGGATTATTTGTTGATGACTTGGATTGTTTTTGGAATTTTCTTTGACTAATTCAAAATGGCTGACCCTTCTCAAGTACCTAGATTTCGAAAGTGTAATGCTAGGGACTGTAATAGGCGTCTTCCAAAGGCTTCTCTCGACCCTCATACTGTTTGTTCCAATTGTCGGGGTAAAACCTGTCAATTGGGAGATCGGTGTGAGGAATGCATGGGCCTTTCGGAATTCGATTGGATCGAATATGATAAGTATACACGCAGACTAGAGAGAGATAGGGTAAGGAGAAGTTCATCTAGGTCCGTAGATTTTTCCTCTCCACATGCCCCTGAACCTAATCCTTCCCCTGTAGTGGTTGTTCCTAACCCCCCTTCTAGCACTCAGGAACCGTCTATGCAAGACATGTTACGTGCTATTCATGCCTTGGGGGAGAGAGTTGAAGCGTTAGCAAGTGACCGTAATCAACTCTTGGCTGACGTGAAGGAACTTAAGTGCCATAGTGCCACGGCGGAAAGTGGGAAAGTGATTAGTGCGCAAAGTGTTGTGAACAGTGTTGCGACCGAGGGTTCGTCTGTTCGTGCCTGTCGTTCACCTAGTCCGGGACCTCTTGCAAGCTCCCAAGTCCAGGGGAGAAGCAATGTCGTACGACTTATGGGTTCGAGAGGCCTTGATCAGCGAACAGACGTTCCCTCTATGGTATCAGGCGTATCTCGTCAAGATCGCCCCTACCATAAGACGAGAGAGCCCATTTTTACCTCGTCTTCCGAAGGCGTTTCACGCAAGAAACCATGGAGCAAGGTTTCTAGGCCTCTGAAACGCAAGTCGGTCCCTTCAGGACAGGTCCAACGTCCTGGATGTAGTCATTGGGACAGTTCGGACCCGTTGCTGTCATCGGATGACTGCTCGCCGCCTAAGCAAGGCAAAGTTGTGCCGTCTCAGACGCTAACCCCGTCTGTTACCGCACCCGTTACCGTAGACCCTAAATGGGTTATACTGCAGGACATGCAGTCTAAGCTTGCGTCCTTTATGGAAGACTGCAACGCAGAGAAGGTTTCCATTGAACCTAGCCTTTTATCTCATGGAGATCCTGGCCTTCAGCCACCCAAGCGTTCTGTTGTGCGTCCTGTTGACGTTGGTGTAGCCATCTCACGTCAACCAGTTGGGGTTGTACCTCACCCGATGCGGTCTCGTGTGGTTTTTCAGCCGCATGTGGACGTTAGGCAACTCGCTGATGCGCCTGGTGACGTTCAGGACGTTCGCCAACCATCAGAGTTGACTTGTTTTGACGCGGTGCGTCAATCTCCGCAACCTAGAGTTGTTTTGACTGCTCAACCCAGGCGGTCTAAGCAGTCTCGGGTGGACGCTGTGCGTCCTCACGCACCTGTTGTTGTTGACAGTTCCCAGACTGTTCAGCAGTTTCAGGATGCTGCGTCCTGCTCCGCCACTTATGCACCAGTGCGGGCGGACGCTGCGTGTCAAGCATTGCCAACCCCTTTGCTTGTTTCTCATCAGTTGTCAGATGAGGAACTTTCGGATGAGGACGTTGCTGACCCTCAGCCTGAGGATCATCCTTCAGATATTGATGAGCCTAGAGCAGTTCCGCCATCTATGGACTTTAAAAAAGTCATGCTCATTTTTAAAGAGTTGTTTCCTGAACACTTTGTCTCTGTGGCTCCTCGTTCGCCGCCGTCTGAGTTTGTTTTAGGCGTACCTGCTGCCATGCCAGCCTTTACAAAACTCGTTCTCTCTCGCTCATCCAAGAGAGCTTTACGGCTGTTAGGCGATTGGTTGGAAACCAAGAGGAGTTTAGGGAAGACGGCCTTTGCCTTCCCCCCATCTAAACTCTCGTCTAGATCGAGCGTCTGGTATGCCACGGGAGAAGTTCTCGGCTTGGGAGTTCCTGCCTCTGCCCAGGGCGACTTCTCAAGTCTTGTAGACTCTCCCCGCCGCCTAGCCATGAGACGCTCGAAGATTAGTGGGTCATCCTCAGATCTGGACCATCTACTTAAGGTCATTTTTAGGGCTTTTGAAGTTTTCAACTTCCTTGACTGGTGTTTGGGAGCCTTGAGTAGGAAAATCTCATCAGCCGATAGAGATGTCTCCTTACTCATTATGTCCTGCATGGATAAGGCCATCCGCGATGGATCCAATGAGCTCTCCTCCTCGTTTACGTCAGGAGTCCTAAAGAAACGAGAGTCGCTGTGCTCTTTTCTGTCAGCAGGAGTGACGCCCTGTCAACGGTCTGAGCTACTATTTGCCCCTTTGTCTAAGTTCTTGTTTCCTGAACTTTTAGTTAAGGAAATAGCGTTGTCTCTAGTGCAGAAGGACACCCATGACTTGGTTGCGTCCTCGGCTCGCAAAGGAACCCCTTCGTCTGCCTTGTCTGCTAGACCTAGGATAGACACTCCAGCGTCCAGGTTTATTCCGCCCTTTCGTGGCAGAGCCCCCAGCAGGGGAAGTACTCGTGCCGAAGGAAAGAGAGGAAAGAGGAAAGGAGCCAAGTCCTCGTGTGGCAGAGTCTGACTGCCCGCAGCTTCAGACAGCAGTAGGTGCCAGACTCAAGAACTTCTGGCAAGCCTGGGAGAAGAGAGGCGCAGATCAACAGTCTGTGAGGTTGCTCAGAGAGGGGTACAAAATCCCATTTGTACGCAAACCTCCTCTAGTGACTTCCCCCATCGATCTCTCCCAGGTACCGAGAGGAAGCAAAGAGACAAGCCCTGAAACTAGAAGTGTCTCTTTTGCTAGAGAAGGGAGCGGTGGTCAAAGTCTCGGACCTTCAATCACCGGGGCGACTTCTCAAGTCTTGTAGACTCTCCCCGCCGCCTAGCCATGAGACGCTCGAAGATTAGTTGGTCATCCTCAGACCTGGACCATCTACTTAAGGTCATTTTTAGGGCTTTTGAAGTTTTCAACTTCCTTGACTGGTGTTTGGGAGCCTTGAGTAGGAAAATCTCATCAGCCGATAGAGATGTCTCCTTACTCATTATGTCCTGCATGGATAAGGCCATCCGCGATGGATCCAATGAGCTCTCCTCCTCGTTTACGTCAGGAGTCCTAAAGAAACGAGAGTCGCTGTGCTCTTTTCTGTCAGCAGGAGTGACGCCCTGTCAACGATCTGAGCTACTCTTTGCCCCTTTGTCTAAGTTCTTGTTTCCTGAACTTTTAGTTAAGGAAATAGCGTTGTCTCTAGTGCAGAAGGACACCCATGACTTGGTTGCGTCCTCGGCTCGCAAAGGAACCCCTTCGTCTGCCTTGTCTGCTAGACCTAGGATAGACACTCCAGCGTCCAGGTTTATTCCGCCCTTTCGTGGCAGAGCCCCCAGCAGGGGAAGTACTCGTGCCGAAGGAAAGAGAGGAAAGAGGAAAGGAGCCAAGTCCTCGCGTGGCAGAGTCTGACTGCCCGCAGCTTCAGACAGCAGTAGGTGCCAGACTCAAGAACTTCTGGCAAGCCTGGGAGAAGAGAGGCGCAGATCAACAGTCTGTGAGGTTGCTCAGAGAGGGGTACAAAATCCCATTTGTACGCAAACCTCCTCCAGTGACTTCCCCCATCGATCTCTCTCCCAGGTACCGAGAGGAAGCAAAGTGACAAGCCCTGCAACTAGTGTCTCTTTTGCTAGAGAAGGGAGCGGTGGTCAAAGTCTCGGACCTTCAATCACCGGGGTTTTACAACCGTCTCTTCCTAGTACCGAAGAAGACAGGAGGTTGGAGACCGGTGCTAGACGTCAGTGCTCTGAATGTCTTTGTCACAAAGACAAAGTTCACCATGGAGACCACGAAGTCAGTCTTAGCAGCGGTCAGAAAGGGAGACTGGATGGTCTCTCTCGACCTAAGAGACGCTTACTTCCACATCCCCATTCACTCAGATTCCCAACCTTTTCTGAGATTTGTGTTCGACAATGTGGTGTACCAGTTTCGGGCCCTGTGCTTTGGCCTAAGTCCTGCTCCTCTCGTGTTTACGAGGCTTATGTGGAATGTGGCAAAATTCCTCCATTTATCGGGTATCCGAGCCTCCCTTTATTTGGACGACTGGCTTCTCAGAGCCTCGTCCAGTCATCGCTGTCTGAAGGATCTCAATTGGACTTTAAATCTTACCAAGGAATTGGGACTTCTGGTCAACTTGGAAAAGTCCCAGCTGATCCCATCCCAAAATATTCTGTATTTAGGGATGGAGATTCGCAGTCCAGTTTTTCGGGCTTTTCCGTCGGCCCCCAGAATAGATCAAGCCCTGCTCATAATCCAAAGGATGTTGAAGAGAGAACGTTGCTCAGTCAGGAATTGGATGAGTCTAGTAGGAACTCTATCATCCCTGGAGCAGTTTGTCTCGCTAGGAAGGCTACACCTCCGACCTCTACAATTCCATCTAGCTTTTCACTGGAAAAAAGACGAGACGCTAGAGGCGGTCTCGATCCCGATTTCCGAAACAGTAAAGACTTGCCTGAATTGGTGGAAAGACAATATCGGTCTACGAGAGGGACTTCCACTAGCAGTTCAGAAACCAAACCACATTCTCTTCTCAGACGCATCGGATATGGGTTGAGGAACTCTATCATCCCTGGAGCAGTTTGTCTCGCTAGGAAGGCTACACCTCCGACCTCTACAATTCCATCTAGCTTTTCACTGGAAAAAGGACGAGACGCTAGAGGCGGTCTCGATCCCGATTTCCGAAACAGTAAAGACTTGCCTGAATTGGTGGAAAGACAATATCGGTCTACGAGAGGTTTCACTAGCAGTTCAGAAACCAAACCACATTCTCTTCTCAGACGCATCGGATATGGGTTGGGGTGCGACACTGGACGGTCGGGAATGCTCAGGTCTGTGGACCTCAAGTCAGAGGAGCATGCATATCAACGGCAAGGAGCTTTTGGCAGTTCACCTGGCCTTGATGAGCTTCGAGAGTCTCCTTCGAGACAAAGTGGTGGAGGTCAACTCGGACAACACCACAGCCTTGGCGTACATTTCCAAACAAGGAGGTACCCACTCACTGACACTGTACGAGATCGCAAGGGTCCTGCTCATCTGGTCAAGAGATCGAGGCATCTCCCTGGTAACGAGGTTTATCCAGGGCGACTTGAACGTTCTAGCAGATTGTCTCAGTCGGAAAGGTCAGGTAATTCCAACCGAATGGACCCTCCACAAGGATGTGTGCAAGAGACTTTGGGCGACTTGGGGTCAACCCACCATAGACCTCTTTGCAACCTCGATGACCAAGAGGCTTCCAATCTATTGCTCTCCAGTCCCAGACCCAGCAGCAATACATATAGATGCCTTTCTCCTAGATTGGTCTCACCTAGACCTATACGCATTCCCACCATTCAAGATTGTCAACAAGGTACTGCAGAAATTCGCCTCTCACGAAGGGACAAGGTTGACGTTAGTTGCTCCCCTCTGGCCCGCGAGAGAATGGTTCACCGAGGTACTTCGATGGCTGGTAGACTTTCCAAGAAGTCTTCCTCTAAGAGTAGACCTATTACGTCAGCCACACGTAAAGAAGGTACACCAAAGCCTCCACGCTCTTCGTCTGACTGCCTTCAGACTATCGAAAGACTCTCGAGAGCTAGAGGCTTTTCGAAGGAGGCAGCCAGTGCGATTGCAAGAGCGAGGAGAGCTTCTACCATTAGAGTTTACCAATCGAAGTGGGAAATCTTCCGAGACTGGTGCAAGTCAGTATCTGTATCCTCGTCCAGTACCTCTGTAGCCCAAATCGCTGATTTTCTCTTATACCTGAGAAGAGTTCGCTCCCTTTCAGCTCCCACAATCAAGGGCTACAGGAGCATGTTGGCTTCGGTCTTCCGGCATAGAGGCTTAGATCTTTCCAACAATAAAGATCTACAAGATCTCCTTAAGTCTTTTGAGACCTCTAAGGAACGTCGTTTGGCTACACCTGGATGGAATTTAGACGTGGTCCTAAAATTCCTCATGTCAGACAGGTTTGAGCCTTTGCATTCAGCCTCCCTGAAGGATCTCACTCTTAAGACTCTTTTCCTGGTGTGCTTGGCCTCGGCTAAAAGAGTCAGTGAGCTTCATGCCTTCAGCAAGAACATCGGTTTTTCGACAGAAAAAGCCACTTATTCTCTTCAACTTGGTTTCCTAGCCAAGAATGAACTGCCTTCTCGTCCTTGGCCTAAATCTTTTGATATTCCTAGCTTATCAGAGATCGTAGGCAATGAATTAGAGAGAGTATTATGCCCCGTTAGAGCTCTTAAGTTCTATTTAGCTCGTACTAAGCCTTTACGAGGTAAATCTGAAGCGTTATGGTGTTCGGTTAAGAAACCATCCTTACCTATGTCAAAGAATGCTTTGTCATATTTTATCAGATTGTTAATACGAGAAGCTCATTCACACTTGAGTGAGGAAGACCGATCTTTGCTTAAGGTTAAGACGCACGAGATTAGAGCTATAGCAACTTCCGTGGCCTTCAAGCAAAATAGATCTCTGCAAAGTATCATGGACGCGACCTTTTGGAGAAGCAAGTCAGTGTTCGCGTCATTTTACTTGAAAGATGTCCAGACTCTTTACGAGAACTGCTACACACTGGGTCCATTCGTAGCAGCGAGTGCAGTAGTGGGTGAGGGCTCAACCACTACACTTCCCTAATTCCATATCCTTTTAATCTGTCTCTTGAAATGTTTTTAATATTGTTTTTATGGGTTGTTCGGAAGGCTAAGAAGCCTTTCGCATCCTGGTTGATTTGGCGGGTGGTCAAAGTCATTTCTTGAGAGCGCCCAGATTAGGGGTTTGATGAGGTCCTGTTGTATGGGTTGCAGCCCTTGATACTTCAGCTCCTGGGAGTCTGTCAGCATCCTAAGAGGATCGCTGGGCTCCGTAAGGAAGACAGACTTACAAGGCAGAGTAATCGTCTAAGTCAACTTCCTTACCAGGTACCTATTTATTTTGGTTTTGTTATATTGATAACTGTCAAAATGAAAAAACTCTTAGCTTATACGCTGTAAACATAATTAACTCTGGTCTCTACCCACCTCCTTGGGTGTGAATCAGCTATTATATATTCACCGGCTAAGTTAAATATTTAAAAATGATATTTTAATTATAAAATAAATTTTTGAATATACTTACCCGGTGAATATATAAATTAAATGACCCTCCCTTCCTCCCCAATAGAGACGCAGCGGGACGAGAAGAATTGAAGGTTTTGTTTACATACAAGAGTGGTATCTGGCCGACAGTTGGCGCTGGTGGGCACACCCGCAACCTGCATAGCGATCGCTCGCGAGTTTTTTGAGTATGTTGTCTGTCGAGCCGCAGAGTTGCAGCTATTATATATTCACCGGGTAAGTATATTCAAAAATTTATTTTATAATTAAAATATAATTTTTCTTCTTCCTTATGTTAGCGAGATGTTGAAATTGTCTTTTCCTCTTTGGCATGATAAAATTCTTGCCGAAACCAAGAAAAACAGTTTTGACTTGTGTTCTTTGGTGATTTTTTGTGATGAAGAAGTTTTGGGGTCAAATGGTATTTTCACAACATAGGAAATTCATGAATTCCAAACACGTGGATAACAAGTTACTGTAACTGTTTTTTTTACAGATCGGCAGTAGATAGTGGTCCCTCCAGGTTTACTAACCAGTTCCTTACCTGCGTCTGCTGAAGAAACACCTCAATAAGAGTTCAAATCCTTCTTCCCTGGGGGAATGATCTATGAGTATCCTGGGACTTAGGTTCTTGGCTGAGATGGTCCACTTCCTCAGTCCATTGTCACACGCACCTAATACTAACCTAAGGAGGGTATGATGTATCACAAGGATCATTCTCTGAAGACAGTCTATTCTCTGCATTGGCAAGAGAGTAGGAGAGTTTTAGGCTCCTCATGATGTCAAACTTTTGAGGGAGGGGGTTTCTGTTATCTTCATTATCTCATAGACTTTGTGATGAAGACCCAATACCAGTTAGTCTTTAACACCATTTTGGGAACTTCTTGATCTTATCTCTTCTTGGCAGTTGACATAAAGTTACTTGATGTCATATCAGGACACCAGAGTGCTCCTTGAGAAGGACTTGACATCTTGCATGGAAGTGTAACAACCTTGTCATTATCTCCATCAGGAATAAGAAGGAAGTGTACAAATTCTGTTCCTTCTGGCTTTGGGAGCCTGTTTGCTTGCAGATGCAATTTTGGTAAGTGCTTGCATTACCTGTGCCATCTCAAGTACAGTAAGAATTTCCAAGCCTAGCCATATCAGTAGCCTTACTGGTTTATCTGTCCATATATTTGGAGTTGAAGGTAAATTACCCCATTTTCCTCTTTAACCTACGGTCCTGAGGTGACTGCTCTATAGTTATGTAGTACTGTACTCTAAACTCTCTCACCAGACTTAGTATGCTTTGCGTCTAAGGCAGTATGTTTGGCAAAAGTCTTGAGGGGAGGTAGATTGACTGGCTCTTCTTGAGGAGAGGTAGCAGCTGCCACTGTTATGCTCTGGTTGGATGTCTGATGCAAGGGAATTACATGATGGAGCCACTTTCTTGCAGACTATCAGCCAAGAAGCAACTCCTCCATCCTCCTGGTTAGGGTGGAGAATTTCTGTTATTGTTCCTGGTTTGACACTGCTGACACCATCTCCGCCTTAGGGAGATACGTTTTCTGGGTCCTAGGAATAACTTCTATTTAAACCAATTCAGGCTGAGTCCCTAACAGCTTCTATATCCCTATGATTAGCTGTTAGTAGGTTGTTGGAGTCGCCTTTCTCTCATACAGGACCAGCAGGGTGTACATGTCCAGGAAGAAAACAACCTTCCAGTTTGGTTTTTAAGTCTTCTCTCCCACTAGTGAGTGTCTCCCTATTTGAAAGGACAAAATTTTTGTATACATATAGGAACAAACAATAAATTTAAAAAGGGATTTGTTTTTTCCTAGCTATAAAGACTCTAGACCTATGAATTAAATTTTCGACCTCAACCACCTCTCTCAATCTGAGTCAAAGGGCAAAAGTGGCTATTCTGTGCCAGGAGGGAACCCTGGCTTCCCCCCTTTGATCCTATTCTGAAATGACCATTCCAGCATCTCTGGAGACATATCCCTATTTCAAAGGCCTCAGATTAGTACTTCTAGGACGAATACTAATTACACTTAAAAAACTTTTATATTTTGATTTGATAGCGTTGATTTTCTTTTTCGATATGTGTTTGTCCTTGCTTTCCATGTTGGAATTTCTATTTACATCAAATTTCCATGCTTCTATTTGTTATTATAATGGTTTTAATATGCTTTAGTATTGATTCTTGTTTTATTTTGTTTTTGCAGTGGTTGTACATGTTTTGACTTGTACTAAATTGCCATGTTTCAAATTACTTTTATATTGGTTTTCCATGCTTTGATTGGCTTTGTCTTGATATTTTTTGTTTGGCTTGACTTGGTATGTCTTCTCTTTTTTGTTTTGCTTATGTATTGGAACTGTATTGTGTTTAGATTAACTTCTCTATTATTTTTCCATATTGAAACTACTTTTTTTTTTTTTAATGTATCAATAGTACTTTATTCCTATTTCAGGTGGGGATTCTGGCTTGATAGTGAAGACTGAAGGAAGCAAGGCTGAAGGTACTCTCAATCATACTGCAACATCAAGATTTAAACAACACGTAAACAATGTGTCTGTTATTCAGTGTGGTCCAGCTTTAGTTAATGCAAGTCAAGTTCACATCAAAACTGAGCCGGGAGGTCAGCCTCCAGAATCATCAAAGTCAGGGGACCAGCCTGCTGGTCAACCAAGACTAATCCAACCGGTCACTTTACCTTCTAGTCTTTCTGAAAGCCCTACTGAGGCATCACGGATAAATGAAGTTCCTGTGACCCCTAGACCATTAAGGGAACAAAACAGTGATAAAGGGAAGGAAATTGACATTACAAATGATGGTAACAGTTGTCGGGAGTCATCAAGAGAAATAGAGAAGCTTCCCTATAATCATACAGAGCATAGTAAGTATTTTATTATTATTGAAGTCCATCGGTATCTTATTACTAAATTATCTAAGTGATGCAGTGTGGCTGTCAATTGTTTTAAAGGGAAATGGGATTGACAAGGATTTTTAGACTTGGGTTAGGGAAAAATGAATATTAGTTACCAAATAGATTGGTAATACTGTACAAATAATTAAAGTGTAAATTTTAAAGCATTCATAAGTGTACAGTAAACTTATTATTGAATGCAAATCAGTTTTGACAATTTAATTTTTTGTATTTTTTCAAGGGTGTTCTCAATTTTGAAAAACATACATTATTTACATAAAGTCCTTAGCTCCTGGTTCTTGATAAACTGGCTCTCTTATTGAAACATCTTGGTTTCATAGTCATGCATGGTTAAACTTGTTTACACCATAGTTACACAATGTGTCATTTGGTTAAAGGTCCCCACATTCAAAATTTCTAGTCTTAGTACTTTTGTGAACCATCCTTAACCAACCTGTCTTTTCCAAATATTTTATCAACAACTTATTCAAATCAGAAACCTTTTTCATACAGGGGTTATGTGTATGCACATTATTTTTACCTTAGTATCATTATTTTCTTCTTGTAGAAGTCTGAAATCACCTCGCAACACACCCTGTCATTTATTCACCTGTTCTTCCATTTATACATATTTGGTCATCTTTATTTATTATTTGAATTTCAACCATCTCTGAATATGTTATGCTAACTATTTAAAGCTGCTTTCATGTTTCTTTTGATGGCATTCACCACATGCAATTTACTTTGATAAAGAAATGATACTACAGTAAATGGTTTTGCATGTTATTACTCCCTGCTACCCTTGTTGGACTAACAAAATATAGTACAGACAATCTGCTGGATTCAACCACTTACCATAAATCATCTGGACCACAGGCATGTTCTTATTCCTCAAGGAAGTACAACTTATCAATTACACTTCTGGAATAGCAAATACAGTGAAGAACATCAAAACTCCTGTAGATGGTGATTTTGTTTCTATTTTAAAGAGTCTTACCTTCGAATCATCTATCTATCTATCTACCATGGCACTTCCCTCAATTTTGGTAGGTAGCCAACATCAAAAGAACAAAAGAGGGATTTTTTCTCTTATTCCTCCTTGCTTAACAAGGGACTCGGTCGAGTTTGGTCAGTATCGCTTGTGTGTCACAGCCCACCCTTCCCCATCTTCCACCACAAATGAAGTTTCATATGCTGTTTCTCCAACTGCATCTACCTTAGTGGTCAGCATAAGGTGATCCGAGGTAGTAGCAGGGCCTATTAGAACTGTGTCACAATTGCTCACCATTTATTTCTATCCCTAGCACGCTCTTTTGCCTCTCATCTATCCTCCTGTTACCTAGGGCTTTCTTCACTCCATCCATTCATCCAAACATTGGCCTTCCTCATGCACTTCTCCTATCAATGTAAGTTTATGTTCAAGAATATTTGCAATTTTTATAGGTTTTTTTTTACCAATTTACAATAACAGGCAAAATAAATGATTTGACAGTTAAATTTATACAAGGTATGTAATAACATTTTTCCATATTTAAATATAAGAATATGTAATAAAGATTTCCATATTTAAATATATAAAAATATTCAATAAAAATTTCCATATCTAAATTCTGTATCGTATTTCCCGTGTTGTAAGGTGCACCCATAAATAAGCAAATCAGTTTTTGTGTAAAAAAAAAAAAAAATACAAACTATTCAAGCAGCAATTCCTAGTAAGTGTGTGATTGTTGTTTGACAGTAAATTTTCATATTTTGGTTGCATTATGAAATGTTCAAGTTAATATTAATTAGATGCATGGAAGTTATTCCAATTTTATTACATTTTCATATAAGAAACCTCTAAGCCTGTTGTAGTTGCCACCACAACTACACGTCTAGTGTTTGGTGTTTCAAGTGTTGTTTACATGAACGCAGTGCTACCAAATGTTCTTGATCAAGGTTTGGTAAAGAAGTAAAATTCCAGTAATATTTCTCAAATTCCTCATATAGCCTACACATTTTCACGCAAAATTAATTATTGATCAAAGAAGTCTAGAAATTCCTCTAGGTGGAATACTTTTGCTTATGTATGGGACTCTAGGTCCAGTTACTTTTCTGCTAACTAGGTAACACTGCTCAACTAACAGCGAGATGTTTTTACCAAGGTCATATTCAACAACTGTCAGTCTGTCTATTATTTTGGAACTCGTGCAACAAAACTGTTATCAAAATATTGATTTATCACAAAATAGTAACAAAATATGAGAAAAATAAATATTGCATTAACAACTAATATGGCACAGTGTCGTCTGCTAGGAGACCACTAGTTGGCCTTGTTTGCTTGTAGAAGGGTGTTGGCAAGTCATTAGCTGATTACAAAAACAAACAAATAACTTGCAACAGAACTTCATTAAACGAAGTGTAATATAAAAATAAATTTATTTATTACATATGAATAATAGCTATAGGTTTATGTTTTATGTGTGGCTAGTGTGAGTGCTTATATGTCATTTGTGGGTGTTTTAGGGTTCTCATACTCCCCTATACATTGTGTGTTTGAGGGTTGTCAAATCCCTATACAACCTTTTCTTTGTGTTAAAGTGCAGGGTGATTTTTCGGGGCCTTTTTCTGTAAAAGATCTGCGTCTTATGACACGGGGAATACGGTAGATAAAATATGTAATAGGAATTTTCAATATTTAACTTAGCCGGTGATTATATAAGCTGCAACTCTGTTGCTCGACAGAAAACTCTACGTTAAAAATCCGCCAGCGATCGCTATGCAGGTAGGGGGTGTACTTCAACAGCGCCATCTGTCGTGCAGGTACTCAGTACTCAATGTAAACAAAGAACTCAATTTTCTCTGTCGGGCTACCGGCAAGACCTACTAATTCGCTGTTGTTAACTGGATTTGTTTTCACAACTATTGGTGAAGTACACTATTCTAGTTTTGAGCTTTCGCTATGCAGGTGTTTTATCTTCATCTCAAAACTTGAACTCGTTTTGGATAGATTTAATTATGGTGACAAAGAGAGTATGGACTTTCTTTCACTTTTAAATGGCCGACCCTTCCCTTAGACGGAAGTGTGTTTAGGCTTTTAGTAATTATCTTATCACGTTATAGATTTTCCTCTATATATTTTATATCTCTCCGCCTTTATTAGGCCTCTTCGATTAACTTTCCATTTTTTATAAACATATAAAATAAATTTTAATGCTTTGTTTATATAGACCTTTCCTTAAAGTAGGCGGTCCTAACTTGGAAACCGAAGTTAATCAACATTGAGCCCTTTATATCGTCTTTAGCTTTTAAAGGATTTAAAACTTTTTAAATGTAATATTTTATGAAAGATTTTCTTTGATAGTCTTCGTACTGTTTTCAAAGATGAACTAACGTTTAGTTTTTTATGCTACGCAGTTGTTGACGTTCAGGACGTTCAACTTGCGCTCTATCGTTACGATAGAGAGAGAGTGTATCACGGTTTCACTTTGCAGTAAGAGTAAATCGATTCTGACGTTTTGTTCATTCTTTCTTAGCTTAAATGTTTTAAATTCTAATTTAAAGGAACTTTTTATTTGAAAAACCTTTCAGTTTTTTCCTTTAGTCAAATAACATGTTTTTTTGACGATATATAATTGGGCTCTTCTCTTAGGTGCGAAATCAAGAGAGAAAGAGAGAGAGAGATAGAGACGGAGGGAGAGAGAGGAGAGAAAACGTTCCGTTCAAGCGGGTAACGTTGTTCTCGTGTTACTCTCGTCCCTAGTCTCGGTAAGGGGAGGAAGGATAAAACGTTTTTAGGTTTTTATTCTCGTCCCCAGGCTATGTGCGGTGAGAGATTGAAAACGTAGTTATATGAACTAGTGTTTAGTCTCTTTCCCAGCCACTGATTTTTCTTTTTATCTTAAAATATGTTTTCTGTTTTTTGCTGGTATTATGAGCTTGCATTATACGACTAATTTCGCAATTACTACCTTTTAATGAAGGGTAGAATTGCGTGTTTCAGGTAGAAATAAGTGCAAAACAGAAAATCGAAGTGATAAAGTGATATGCGCAAAGTGTTACAGTGTTGCGTCCGAGGCGCAAAATGTTACAGTGTTGCGTCCGAGGGTTCGTCTGTTCGTGCCTGTCGTTCACCTAGTCCGGGACCTCTTGCAAGCTCCCAAGCCCAGGGGAGAAGTAATGTCAAAAGACTTATGGGTTCGAGAGGCCTTGACCAACGAACAGACGTTTTCCCTCTATGGTATCGGGTGTTTCTTACCAAGATCTCCCCTACCATAAGACGAGAGAGACGTTTCTCCTCGCCATCCGTAGGCTTTTCGCATAAGAAACCTGTCACAAGGTTTCGAAGCCCTTAAGCGAAAGTCAGTCCTTTCAGGACAGGTCCAGCGTCCTGGTTACAGCCATTAGGACAGCTCTGACCCTATGCAGTCATCGGATAACTGCTCGCCGCCTAACAAAAGCGTAACACAGACTCCGAAAGTCTTTTTTTTGTAGGCAAAGTGTTGCGGTCACAGACGTTACCCTCGTCTATTACCACAACCATTTCCGTTGATCCTTAAGGGGTTGTATGGCAAAACATGCAGTATATGCTTGCCTCCCTTATGGAAGACTATTCTGTCGATTAGTCCGTTGAGTCTAGCCGTTTATCTCATCGATATCCTGGCTTTCAGCCAACCTAACGTTCCTTTGTGCTCACTGTTGACGTTGGCGTAACTTAGTCACGTCAGTCAGGTTGTTTAGAACCACACTCGATGCGGTCTCGTGTGGTTTTTCAGCCGCATTTGGACGTTAGGCCACTGGCTGATGCTCCTGTTGACGTTCTAGACGTTCACTAACAATCGGAGTTGACTTGTTTTGACGCTGTGCGTCAACCTCCGCATTCTAGAGTTGTTTTGACTGCTCAGTCTAGGCAGTCAAAGCAGTCTCGAGTGGACGCTGTACGTCCTCACGCACCTGTTGTGGTTGACAGTTCAGTTGTTGACAGTTCAGTTGTTGACAGTTCACAGACTGTCAAGCAGTTACATGACGTTGCGTTCTGGTCCGCTACTAATGCACCAGTGAGAGACTCAGCTTTTATCGGACAAGGTTCCTGTAGATGAGGAAGTTGCTGTTCTCCCTCCTACTGATATTCCCTTGAGGACTCTGTCAGATGGAGAGGAGCCTTAAGCTGCTTAGCCTCCTATGGACTTTAATTAAATCATGATGATTTTTTTAAGGATCTTCGTCCGGATCTTGTAACTGCTGCTCCTCGTTCGCCTAAACGTCAGAACTTACACTAGGCCTAGCTACTTCGAAGCCGTTGTTTTTAAGCTAGTGCTCTCTCGCTCTCCTAGAGAGCGTTACGTTGGCTAGGCGACTGGTTTTTCACCAGGAGGAGTTTGGGGGATACAGCCTTTGCTTTCCCTTCTTTTAAACTGGTTTATAGAGCGAGAGTCTGATATGACACGAGAGAAGTTCTCGGCTTGGGAGTTCATGCCTCTGCCCAGATAGACTTCTCAATTTTGGTAGACTCTCCCTGGCGCCTAGCCAGGAGACGCTCCAAGTTGTTTACAGGTCAACTTCTCAGCTGTTGTCGAGCCTTTGAAGTTTTGCTGTACTATTATGTCACGCATAACAAGGCTTTCAGGGATGGTAAACGGTTCCGCCTCAGTCGCTAACCCCGTCTGTTGCCACACCTGCTCCCGTAGACCCTAAATGGGCTTTGCTGCAAGACATGCAGTCCAAGCTGGCGTCCTTGATAGAGGACTTAAATGCGGAGAAGAACCTTCTGGCCAACAACCTTCCAACCGGTCGGTTGTGCGCCCTGTTGACGCTGAGGTAACCTACTCGCGTCTGCCAGTTGAGGTGGTTCCTCCACCGATGCGACCCAGTGTGGGTTGCCAGCCGCACGTTGACGTTAAGCGACGCTCGGAGGTGGTTGTTGACGTTCAGGACGTTCAACAACCAGCAGAGGTGACTTGTTGTGACGCAGTGCGTCAACCTCAGCAACCCGGTAGGGTGTTGACTGCACAACCCAGACGGTCTAGACAGTTTCGGGTTGACGCTGTGCTTCCTCACGCACCCATGGTTGTTGACAGTTCACAGACTGTGCAGCAGTTCCATGATATTGCGTCCGGCTCCGTCACGCATCCACCAGTGCGACCGGATTCAGCGAGTCAGACGTTGCCCACTCCGTTGCCGTTTCCTCATCAGTTTCGGATGAGGAACCCTCTGATGAGGACGTTGCTGAACAAGACGATCAGCCCCCAGCCCTGCTATCCATCCAGAAGATGCTGAAGAAGGAACGCTGCTCAGTCAGGCTGTGGATGAGTCTGGTAGGGACGCTGTCATCCGTGGATCAATTTGTGTCACTAGGAAGACTACACCTCCGTCCTCTTCTATAC
>NC_090729.1:91043896-91051396 GCF_036898095.1 Palaemon carinicauda
TTGCAGCTCCTTGAGTTCCTCGGTGGTGAGCTCTTCGTGATGCTCATCGACGAGTTCGGTGATGTCATCTTCATCCACCTCCAGACCCATGGACTTGCCAAGGGATACAATCTCTTTGACGTCTTCCTCGGCGGCAAGCACAGGTTCATTCTCGGGACCAAAACCTTCGAAATCTCTGAGAGCAATAGCATTAGGCCAAAGCTTCTTCCAAGCGGAATGCAGGGTCCGACGAGTTACTCCCTCCCAAGCCTGATCAATGATCTTTAAGCAGTGCACGATATTAAAGTGGCTCCTCCAAAATTCACGCAAAGTTAAGTTGGTGCTTTGCGTGACATTAAAGCACTGCTTAAATAAGTGCTTGGTGTAGAGCTTTTTGAAATTAGAGATGACTTGCTGGTCCATGGGCTGGAGGATAGGGGTGGTATTCGGTGGAAGATACAACACCTTGATGAATTTGTATTCGTCGATGATATCATCTTCGAGTCCGGGGGGGTGAGCGGGTGCATTGTCCAAACAAAGCAAGCACTTCAAAGGCAAATTCCTCTCCTGAAGATACTTCTTGACAGCAGGGCCGAAAACTACGTTTACCCATTCCACAAAGATATGCCTAGAAACCCAAGCCTTAGAATTAGAACGCCATAGAACATGTAGCAGGTCTTTATTAATTCTATGTGCTTTAAATGCCCAAGGGGTTTCGGAATGGTAAACCAATAACGGCTTTATTTTGCAGTCCCCGCTGTCGTTGGCACAAAGCGCAAGAGTCAACCGATCCTTCATTGGCTTATGTCCAGGCATTTTCTTCTCTTCGGAGGTAATGTACGTTCGACTAGGTATCTTTTTCCAAAACAGACCGGTTTCATCACAGTTGAACACCTGCTGCTCTACGTAACCTTCCTCCGCCACGATGCTTTCGAACTTTTTAACAAAGTCTTTAGCAGCCTTGGTGTCCGAACTCGAAGCTTTTCCATGCCGAAGAACTGAACGAATCCCGGTCCGTTTCCTGAATATCTCGAACCAACCTCGAGACGCCTTGAATTCCTCCGTCGTAGGATCGGCTGAACTCTCCCCCGCGTCACCCCGAGAGCGCGCCGCCTTCAAGTCACTGTAGATAGCGCTGGCCTTCTCACAAATGATCGTTTCCGTGATCGTATCGCCAACAATCTCCTTGTCCTTTATCCAGATCAACAAAAGGCGTTCCATCGCTTCCAGAGTAGGGCTACGACGTTTAGAAATAATCGTGATCCCCTTCGAAGGTTTCACTGCTTTAATGACTGACTTTTGTTTTATGATCGTCGAGATCGTAGACATATTCCGGCCATATTGTTTAGCCAGATCGCTCACACGTACACCTCGCTCATGCTTTTCTATTATTTCCTGCTTTGATTCTAATGAAAGCATAGACTTCCTCATTTTCTTACCACCACTACTACTACTTCCTGAACCGAAACTAAGCTTTTTAGGACCCATGATTACGGAACACAGAAAACAACACGTGAAAAGGCAAGATAAAAAACTTAAAACTGAACGAATAGAGGACAACCACACGAGATGAGAGGACTGATCAAGGTGACGCTCGATTGGCGTCCCTCCGATGTGCTGCCGTCTAGCGGCGTCAACAACAAACGACGCTGAACTCTTTCGAGGAAATTCCACGGGTAAGCGTATTGTTTACTTCGTATGTTGGAGTAACACTTCGTATGTTGAGACAGAAATTTGGTCGAATTTTATTTCGTATGTTGGATAATTCGTATGTTAGGACAATCGTATGTAGAGGTTCCACTGTATATATATATATATATATATATATATATATATATATATATATATATATATACATATATATATATACATATATATACACATATATTTATACAGTAGGGTCCCGAATTACACGTGTTCTAATTACGCGATTCCTCAATTACGCGATCGATAGTTTTTAAAAATTAAATTTCCTGTATCTGCGAGGAGCATTCTAAATCCGCGAGTCAAGCACCGCGAAGCGTAGGAAATCAATTGTTTTCTTAATTGTATTGGGGGGGGGGTATATGTATAATATTCCATATTTGTACTAATTAATTTTTATACTTACGTTGTGATTATGGTGAAAAATCCTTATTCGTTAAACTTTAAATTAAAAACCATCAAAATCAACAGTGCCATTTGAAATATTGAAAAGTTTCCAAAAAAAAAAAATCAACAGAACAGCATCGTCATGGGAACACCTTTGTTGCTTTCGTGTGCAAGACTACCGCTATCATCCAGTAGTAGTGCGTTGTGCTCCGTTTCATCTAAATTGTTTGAAATTCTTTTATATAGTACTTTTGAAACCAAAAATTAAATTAAATAAAGACTATTTTATATCATGCTACTGCCAAACATGTCACTACAACCAAACCCATTACTTTGTTTAGTACGTTCCATCGCCGATCATACCGAACTCGCTAACCAATTTTAACATCTGTCTATAGGTTAACTTTTGCGGCAAAAGATATCTTACCAGGTACTATGTAATAATAATGTTATAATTAATGTTGTTTTATTTATCCTTAGAAAATCAAAATAAATGAAACATGAGCAATTTTGTTTCGTGCTTTTTTTTCCCTAAAAAAACGCCTCCTTAAAAGGAAAACTTTTTTTTTTTTACGTTTCATCGTCGATCATAAACGCATTTACTCCTGAAAGTGATATTGAAGAGCTTTTACTAAAGATGTTATTATAAATAAACATTATAAATAGGTGGTAAAATATCTATAATTAAAGTGTAGCAGCATCAAGAAATGTTGGGGTTCGCCCTTTACATAAGAATGTACTGTACATTGGATTAGACAGAACATAGAAAAAATCAATTAGGGAAAAATCGGTATTCGATATCCTCTTCATCAGCATCGTCATTCGGGCTTTTTATTTTTTTTATTCTCAGTCGCTAACTAGTTATTGCACTGTCAAGATCTGCACACATTCCGATAATTCACATTTGAAGGTTTTCTGGGAGAGGATGGATAGAGAAAATACTGAACTATATAAAATTTTTTTTTAACCTGTTAAGCGTCACCCACGTGATAAACCGTTCACCACGATCTACTCGGTACCGCCTTCAACTGTATATTCCGTTCATGACTTTAATTGCATTTTACAAGCCGTCAGTCTCGTGATGTTACGTTTACTCGTATAGTAAGTATAGGATCACCACTTGGCAACACTCTCAGCATATGGGGACTGTGAATAGAAACTTATATGATGTCTGGCAACTATTTTTCTGAAGGTAGCTTGATGTTGGAAAACTGGTTTCCTATCAGTGCGCTCGGGCGTTCATGCATAAGTGGTTATTTGTTGTTCCTTTTGTAATGAACGGTCTAATGAGGAAGGTTATTTCTTTAGATGAAATAAATGATATTCTTGTTGAGGAATTTGGTAATGATAACCTGTTTGATAATGAGAGCACTAGTTTTGAATCCTCCAGTGATGAGTATATTGAAGAAACAAAGTTTTCTTTCGATGCCGAAAGCGAAAATGACTTCTCATTACCGAATGACTGGACAACGAAATTTCACAAAACTATAAAGGGAAAGGAAACGCCGAGAGAGAGAGAGAGAGAGAGAGAGAGAGAGAGAGAGAGAGAGAGAGAATAAAGTGGATAAATAATGTACAAATGTATGACGAACATATTTGAAAACTACAGGAAACGATATGAAGAGAGAGAGAGAGAGAGAGAGAGAGAGAGAGAGAGAGAGAGAGAGAGAGAGAGAGAGAGAGAGAGAGAGAGAGAGAGAAGGGGGGGGAACTTATCCCTTTCCTTTTGTTGCTTATCCAGGCGTAAGATTTACGATTGAAGATAAAAAAAACCCATTAGAATATTCAGTATTATGTAGCCATTTGAAATGAAATAATAGTAGTATTGTTTTTTTTACTCAACCATTTAATTAATATCCCTACTTTTAACCATAATTACAAATTATAAGCATAAAGAAATGATATTAACTTTGAAAAATTATCATTAGTGAAATGACCGCTCAGGGCAAAAAAAGCGTGACGGTACGTTAGCGGCAACCTGGTCCAGGGGGGACGCTTAGATGTTTTCTGGCAGAAAATTACGGTAGATTATCGTACTGCAGCCTAGTGCACACTTGCGCCTAGTGGCCGTGTTTACGTGTGGGAGTGTCATCATGGATATACAGTACTATACTGTAATTTTTAACTATTGCTAGATACTGTATCAAACCTTGAAAACCCTTTTTTGGTTTTTGTATCTATAGGAAATAATTCTACATCATTCGGAAAATACTGAAAACAGTAAGCTATGCATAGTACAGTAGTAAATACTACTGTCATAGAAAATTATCAAAACTTTAACAACTTTTTATTGTTTTATTTATCCATGAAGGAAATTTTGTACAGTATTTTATAAAAAAATCTATAAGAAGGATTTCTTACAGTATTGTTAAGATAAAAGCTACAGTATATATATATATATATATATATATATATATATATATATATATATATATATATATATATATATATATATATATATATATATATATATATATATATATATATATATATATATATATATATATATATATATATACATACACACACAGTGTATATACAGTATATATATAGCTAGAAAGCTAGAAATGGAGTGAAAAAAAAATTGACGGGTAGGTTGCTGTTTGCCGCCATGATGTGTTTCGAAATATACGAATTTCCAATTACACGAGGCCTTTCATCGACCAAATTCTCGCATAATTCGGGACCCTACTGTATATATATATATATATATATATATATATATATATATATATATATACACACACATTTATATATATATATATATATATATATATATATACACATACAAACATACATATACCAAGGCACTTCCCCCAATTTTTTTTTGGGGGGGCCGGGGTAGCCGACATCAAACAAATAAAAAAAAAAAAGGGACCTTTCCCCTATACGTTCCTCCCAGCCTGACAAGGGACTCAACCGAGTTCAGCTGGTACTGCTAGGTTGTCTCAGCCCACCCTCTCCCATTATGCACTACAGATAAAGCTTCATAACGCTGAATCTCCTACTGCTGCTACCTCTGCGGTCATCCAATGCGACCGGGAAAAGCAGCAGGGCCTACCGGAACTGCGTCACAATCGCTCGCCATTCATTTCCATTTCTAGCACGCTCTCTTGCCTCTCACGTCCATCCTCCTATCACCCAGAGCTTTCTTCACTTCATCCATCCACCCAAACCTTGCCCTTCCTCCTGTACCTCTCCTATCAACTCTTGCATTCATCACGTTCTTTAATGGAGAGCCATTTTCCATTCTCTCAACATGGCCAAACCACCTTAACACATTCATATCCACTCTAGCTGCTAACTCATTTCTTACACCCGTTCTCACCCTCATTATTTCGTTCCTAACCCTATCTACTCAAGATACACCAGCCATACTCCTTACACACTTTATCTCAAACACATTCAATTTCTGTCTCTCCGTCACTTTCATTCCCCACAACTCCGATCCATACATCACAGTTGGTACAATCACTTTCTCATACAGAACTCTTTACATTCATGCCCAACCCTCTATTCTTCACCACTCTTTTCACTGGCCCCAACACTTTGCATCTTTCATTCACTCTCTGACGTACATCTGCTTCCACTCCACCATTTGCTGCAACAACAGACCCCAATTTCTTAAACTGATTCACCTTCTCAAGTAACTCTCCATTCAACATGACAATCAACCTCGCACCACCTTCCCTTCTCGTACATCTCATAACCTTATTCTTACCCACATCAACTCTCAACTTCCCTCTCTCACGTACCCTTCCAAATTTTGTCACTAATTGGCCAAGCTTCTCTTTCGCGTCTGCAACCAGTACAGTATCATCAGCAAACAACAACTGATTTACCTCCCATTCATGATCATTCTCATCTACCAGTTTCAATTCTCGTCCAAGCACTCGAGCATTCACCTCTCTCACCACTCCATCAACATACAAGGTAAACATTCATGGCGACATCACACATCCCTGTCTCTGCCCCACTCTCACTGGAAACCAATTGCTCACTTCATTTCCTATTCTAACACATGCTTTAGTACCTTCGTAGAAACTTTTCACTGCTTGCAGCAACCTTCCACCAATTCCATATAACCTCATCAAATTCCACATCGCTTCCCTATCAACTTTATCATACGCTTTCTCCAGATCCCTAAACGCAACATACACCTCCTTATCTTTTGCTAAATATTTCTCGCATATCTAACTGTAAAAATCTGATTCATACATCCCCTACCTCCTCTAAAATCACCCTGTACCTCCAAGATTGCATTATCTGTTTTATCCCAATCCTAGTAATTGGTACTCTACCATACACTATTTCAACCGCGCTCAACAAACTAATACCCCTTGAATTACAACACTCATGCACATCTCCCTTACCCTTATATAGTGGTACAATACATGCACAAACCCAATCTACTGGTACCATTGACAACACAAAACACATATTAAACAATCTCACCAACCATTCAAGTACAGTCACACCCCCTTCCTTCATTATCTCAGCTCTCACACCATCCATACCAGGGGCTTTTCCTACTCTCGTTTCATCTTGTGCTCTCCTCACTTCCTCTCTTGTAATCTCTCTCTCATTCTCATCTCCCATCACTGGCACCTCAACACCTGCAATAGCAATTATATATGCCTCCCTATTATCCTCAACATTCAGTAAACTTTCAAAATATTCCGCCCATCTTTTCCTTGCTGCCTCTACTTTTAACAACCTTCCATTTCCATCTTTCACTCTCTTCAATTCTCGAATCAGTCTTCCTTACTTTCTTCACTTCTTTCCAAACCACCTCCTTATTCTCTTCATATGAACGACCCAATCCCTGGCCCCACCTCTGGTCAACCGCCTTCTTTTCCTCAGTTACCTTGCGCTTTACTTCCACATTTTTCTCTCTAAATCTTTCATACTTCTCTACACTATTACTCTGCAGCCATTCTTCAAATGCTCTCTTTTTCTCTTCCACTTTTACTTTCACTCCTTCATTCCACCATTCACTTCCCTTCGTCATGCTGCCTCCAACAAACTCCTTGCCACACACATCACTTGCAATCCCAACAAAATTTTCTTTTACTAACTTTCACTTCTCCTCTAAATTACCAGTTTCACTTTCACTCTGTCATATGCTATTTTCAACCTTTCTTGATATTCACATTTTACCTCCGATTTTATCAATTCTTCAACCTTCACTAGCTCCCTTTTACATCCTCGCACTCTATTCCCCTACTCTTTTGCTACAACTAATTTTCCTTCCACTAAAAAATTATCAGACATACCGTTAGCCATACCCCTAAACACGTGCATGTCTTTCAATCTTCCAAACATTCTTTTAGTTATCAACACATGATCCATTAATGCCCTTTCTACCACTCTTACCTATGTATACATGTTTTTGTCTTTCTTTTTGAAAAAGCCAGAACTTATTACCAT
>NC_090729.1:91056396-91108896 GCF_036898095.1 Palaemon carinicauda
TGCTCCTCGATAAGGTTATGGACGTCAGCCTCAGGGACAACAAGCCCCATGGACCTCGCGATTGAAATTATTTCCTCAACATCACCCTCAGGGCCAGTATCATTAACAGTCTCGTCTTCGGTTGAGGGTTCGAAACCTTTCGAAGTTGCGTTCTGCCACAACAGCTGGCCACAGTTTCTTCCATGAGGAGTTCAAGGTGCGCTGTGAAACCTCATTCCAAGCTTTGTCGATCATCTTCAGGCATTGAACGATGTCAAAATGCCCCTTCCAAAATTCACGGAGGGTGAGTTGAGTGCTTTCGGTCACTTCGAAGCATCTTTTGAACAGATGCTTCGTGTAAAGTTTCTTAAAGTTGGCAATCACTTGCTGGCCTATAGGCTGGAGGAGAGGGGTGGTGGTTGGTGGCAGATAGAGAACCTTGATGAAGGAGAAGTCAGAATGAATGATGTCCTCGAGGCCGGGAGGGTGAGCAGGGGCATTGTCCAGTACCAGGAGACATTTGAGAGGTAGATTGTTCTCTTCTAAAAAGTTTTTGACAGCAGGACCGAAGCAGACGTTTACCCATTCAATGAATATGGTCCTCGTGACCCAGGTCTTGCCATTAGACCTCCAAAATACCGAGAGCCTATCCTTCATGATATATTGTGCCTTGAAGGCACGAGGATTCTCTGAGTGGTATATCAGTAGTGACTTAATTTTCAAGTCCCCACTGGCATTTGCACAAAATGCGAGCGTAAGTCTGTCTTTCATCGGTTTATGGCCAGGAAGTTTCTTTTCTTCAGCTGTGATATATGTACGGCGGGGCATTTTCTTCCAGAACAGGCCAGTTTCATCACAGTTAAACACTTGCTGAGGAATGTAGCCTTCTCTGGAAATTACTTTCTCAAACTTCTTGAGGAATTCTTCAGCTGCTTTCTTCTCAGAACTGGCTGCCTCTCCATGCCTGACGACTGAGTGAATACTAGTCCTCTTCCTAAAACAATCAAACCACCCATGAGAAGCCTTGAACTCTTGGGGGGGTTGCTGCGACGTTCCTACATCTCCGCCGTCTCTCTGGGCTTCCACGAGATCGGCCAAATTACTGATTGCGATAGTGTATCACCAGCGATTTCCTTCTCTTTAATCCATAGTTGAAGGAGTCTCTCCATCTCTTCGTTGATTGAGGTCCTTCCATTGGCAAGGACAGTTAAACCTTTAGAAGACTTATTTGCTTTAATCGTTTCCATGTTTTTGGTGATTGTATCAATCATTGACTGGTTACAGCCATATGTACTAGCAAGGGTAACGATGCGCAATCCTTCTTCATATTTATTATCTCCAGCTTCGTTTCCATAGTAATCTTCTTCTGACTTCTCCCTTTAATATCACTAGCATTCTTGGGACCCATGGCTAACGAATTAAAGTTGGAATTAAGCACTAAAATGCACAAAAAATACGATATCGCAAGCACTCACACGAGATCAAGTCTATACGAAGCGCACACGAGATTGTGAACTGAGCGCGCGATTAACAAAGAGAGAGAGAGAAGCAGCATCTCTCTCAGGTATTGTGGAAGGGAATTCGGCCAATAGCGTATCGGCATCTTAGTGACGCCGTGACGCCGACCAATAGCAGATCACCTTCTTAGTGACGTATGAGCATGGTGGTAGGCAAGTGACTCGCACAGTCGTTCGCGTAAAAACCGCCAAGTTTGAATTTTGGAATTCGATGCCGTGAGGTGGGGAAAATGTCATAACGAGGGGACGAAAAAACATTGTATTCCACACGTAACGTGAAAAAAACGTAAGCTGGGGACACCGTACCCTGTGGGTCTACTGCATATATATATATATTATATATATATATATATATATATATATATATATATATATATATATATATATATATATATATACATAGATAGATAGATATTTGGGCTCGGCCATGTCATCCTGATGGAAGGTTCCTTTGGGTAGCTTTCTAAGGGATATTTGCTACAGTGATACTCCCAGAGAATTAACCATAGGTCTCCAGAATTCTAACTCCTGGCATGAGTATCCTTAATATATCTTTAAGGATATCGCATGATATCAGGGGACATATTTTTTGATACGACACATAGCAATCTTCACCGTGAATAGATTTAACTCTTTGAGGGGGAAGAGTGGTGAATGAAAGGGGATCCATTATCAAGGTACCCGGTGGACCTCCTCTCCGTACTACTACAGCCCATCATTCCTTTAATCTGTAGCATTTAAGCTAAGTGCGCTCCCATGCTTCTTTCGGTGTCTGTTATTGATTTTGGAATACTATCATGCAATCTCCAGCATCTTTAGTTTCTGGAAAGTTGAGTATTTAATCTTTCCTGTGTATAATTTTAAGGCTCCCTTCTCACAGTTAAATTCGT
This sequence comes from Palaemon carinicauda, assembly GCF_036898095.1. Lineage (NCBI taxonomy): Eukaryota > Metazoa > Arthropoda > Malacostraca > Decapoda > Palaemonidae > Palaemon > Palaemon carinicauda. The sequence continues at coordinate 91,058,783 of NC_090729.1, forward strand.
ATAATATAAGTGTGTTTGGTTGAGCGTAGCTGACACTGGAGGCGGCTATTTTGAGACCGCTGTTGCACGTCATAAATGCATTTTATTCAGTCAGTATTGCGACACTCCCGGTTTTTAGCTATAAAAGAAAACTTTTTAGCTAGTTAGGTAAATTATACTAGTGAAAATTTTGCATATATTATAATTATTCCTCTTCCGAAATGTAACGTTGCTTTCGTATACAACGGGGACCCCCGGTGGTACTAACCTTGGCTGCGGTCCCCCTCCTTATGTATACATTAGTAAAGTAATTCCCATTGTTTTACCTCATCGTATCATTCCCTATTAATTTGGATGGGGATACATATCCTCTAGAATTTATGGATATGGTTTGTTACTTTTCTCTTTTTTAGAGAAAAGAGGCTAAACCCTTCCTCCCTCCCTGAGCCACCTCCATTACAAGCGGCAACCCCTATCTTTCGTCATCGCTGTCGAGTAGTAAACTCCGGCTTGACTTGGATAGTCTTACACCGTCTGTCTTCTTTGCTGCTGAGTATCCCGGCTTTGAAGTAAGACAGTAGCTCAGGGTGTTCTGTCTTGCAGCCGACAATTTCGCCGACAGGGGAATCTTTGTTCCTCTTCCGCCCATGACTTCATCGGCACAGGAAGCCATGCTTCCTTAGTTTACAGCCGAAAATAGGCGGCATACCTGCCACCCCCTTTCTCCCCTGTGAATAATAAGCCCCTTGTCCCTCCCCCCTCTGTCCTTTAGTGTCGGCCTAGCCGTCACAACATTCTTTCACCGGTATTCTGACAGTCATCCCGGCTTGCCGGGTTGATTACATTGCCGGCCGGGACCCTACCAGCGGCTGCGGTTAGGTTGCCGCCTCGGCCACTTCCTCCTTATGTCCTCTTTCACTGCAGCTGAATGACCACGGGTGGAAAGACTGAGCCAGCCCTGACGGCTGCCGGTGGGAAACCCATTATACTGTTGAGAATTCTTCAGTCCTCTCTTGGCCTGCCATCCACAAACCTTGCAACCGGCAGTACAGTTGGCGGTAAAAGCTGTGGCTGGATGGAAGCTACAATTGGATGCATTCCTCCCATTCCATTAGAACTCTCATTCTGGCAAGGAGACAGTAGGCGGCAGTAGCCCTCCTACACTTCTAATTATTGTGCTAAACCATAATAATAGGAAATCCTCCTTTCCATTCTTTTTCTCTCTACTAGCCTAACCCCGGTAGTATACTGTACCAGTAAAACTACAATCTACAACAATACAGCACTTGGTAAAACTACAGTATATAACAATACAGTAGTACAAGTATTTCTAACATACTCTGTGTATCCTATCACAGTCTATTGTTGGGACCGCATAACATGTTGAGGTTGAAGTATTCCCTCAACACCCTGATGAATCCTTTAATTATCGGGACACTTATGAAACACTGTTCAGTATTATTTTACTGGTGGAGAAGTTAGTATAAGTATTCTCTAACTCCGGCTCTACTTAAGGGAGTTGTTCCACCCTGTATTTTCCCTTAAAAGGAATTTAAATATTAATATTGACGGAGGTCTCAGCGATTGCCTGGGAAAGGAAACACAGATATGTGTCTTTCCTATTTCGTTTCTAGCTTAATATTCTAAGCTATTAAATATAATAGTAAGTATTACTATTAAAATATGCTTTTTTATCAATGATATAAACAACACTATACTCATTTCACCCTTTTTCCTTTACAGGAGGAGCCAATGGTGACGTGCAGTTTTGTTTTGCAACCACAAGAGTAAGGACTTGTGGGCATACGATGTGCAGTTCTCATGCCCCCTGCTGCATCGTATCTGGATCTCTGAGGTACTGGGCCCCGAAGGGTTGCTCCAGCTTGTCGACCTTGCTGACCAACGGCTTTGGAGACGATATCCCTGACACCTCGGAGTCAAGGGATTCAGCAAGGGAAACCCTTTGAAGGTGGGTATTAGGGTTCCAGAAGAACTCTCCGGACCTTACCTACCTAACGAATCTCTTGGGTGCCTTCTGTTCCCTAAGGCTCAATCCAGTGCGGTAGTGCCCCAGGAACAGGTCCAGCCTCCCTTCATTGAACTGAAAATGGACGGGGACATAAACAAGGCACTGAAAGGCATGGACATCCACCAAGAACGGATGTCGGAGGTGTCCATCGACACCGAACAGGACCTACTGCAAGAAGGCCCTGAAGAAGAAGTGGTACAACTGCCCACGGAGGAAGAAGGATCCGTTTCGACGGTGACTGAGGACCCCCTGTTCACTGTGACGGCATATCAACCTATGCCGTCAACCTCTTCAGCCCCGACTCCCCCAACTGACTACACAGGTCGACAGGAGCGAGGCGCTCCTAGAGTCGATCCAGCAGATGTTGGCAGTGTTCCGGAAGGAACAAGAGGAGATAAAGCAAGATCTCAAAGAGACGAAGAGAGAGGTAGGGAAATGCCCTGGCGCTTCCAGGGGCTCTGCTAAGCCCCTTAGAGTATCTGACCTCCCTCACTGATCCGAAACCAACCCCTGGAGGTATACGGAGCTCATGCCTATGGTGAATGAGAAGCTTTACATCTCCGAGAAGTTGCGGGCCAAACCCCTTGAAGATCTTCAATTCTGGCCCAGCTTTTCAGCATACCCAGATTGCTACGTGAGACTGCGAGATGAACCTGCATCCCGCGAGGAGACAGTACCCAAGGAAGTCATTGGCTTCGAACATGACAAGGTACAAGCCATCCTAACCAAGACCCTAAAAGGAGCCAGATGTACCAACTCCAAAGTCTCGGCATTGAGCAAGAGGCACCCAACCTTCCTTCAGAGCTTTCCTCTTTTCGGCGAAAGCCCTTGACTGTGTCAGGAAAGCAGTCGAAGAGGGCAAACCTTGCCCAGTCCTAGAGGAATGCAAACCATTATCTCTAGCCATGCCTACCTGCGAGGAGAAGTGGAAAGAAATACATCTAATCTTCTCCGTCTCGAAGTTGGATCCGGAGATAGCAGGCCAGCAGTTCAATGAGAACCTTCCAAAGTTGCCAGACCTTCTTTTGAGAAGGGAACAGGAGACGAAAGAGAGACTTGCCGCTTCCTTGTCTCATCAAATCTGCCTGGAAATGTGTGCAGGCCTAACCAATGCCCCAGACATGTACATGGTCTTAGCCAAGTCCCACATGGGTACCCTTGTGAAGGACTTATATGCCTTAGTCAGGTCAAGGAGGACCTGTAGAGAGCATGTGTTTGCCGCAGCAATGGTAAAACACGAACCCAGAAAGCTGAACTCGTCATGCATCTGGGGCAAAGACCTTTTCCCACAAGATGTGGTCGAAGAAGTCATTGCCAAAGCTGCCACGGAGATTAGGAACCTTCTCCAAAAGTGGGGCATGTCTTCAGAAAGGAAATCATCCTCAGACAGTGGTCCCCAGCCTAAAAACAGAAAGGCAAAGAGATCACATAGACCTGCACAACTTCCGTCCGTGACCATGGCCACAGTGCCTCAAATTGTAACCCAGCCGCAAACCACCTTCCAGATGGTCCGTCAGCAGCTGGTGGCACAGTCACCGGTCTTCAGCTCAGGTTTTGAGAGGCTCACGACTACCTTTTGTCCCTACAAAGGTAAAGGACCAAAAAGAGGCTCCTCCGGAAACTCCACAAATGGTAGGGGAGGACGCGGTCACGGAACCTCTAAGCAATGAGAGGTTCCAGGTAGGAGGCAGACTTTTCCACTTTCGGGAGCGTTGGACCTTCGATCACTGGGCCCACAGCCATCACGAATGGACTCGGTTGGAAATGGAACAAAATTCCACCCCCTTTTCCAGAATTTTTCCAACACTCCACCCCCTTGTTGGAAAAATATACCTCAGAACTCTTGAACAAAAAGGTAACAAGGAAAGTGAAGTCCATCAGATTCCAGGGAAGGCTGGTCTGTGTTCCCAAGAAAGACTCGGACAAACTCTGAGTCATTCTAGACTTGTCTCCACTCAACAAGTTCATTGAGAACAACAAGTTCTGGATGCTTACCTTGCAACACATAAGGACCCTTCTACCAAAAGGGGCGTACACGGTCTCAATAGACCTGGCAGATGCTTACTGGTACCTATCAGTCAGTCGCCCTCTCTCCTCCTACCTAGGATTCAGTATACAGAAGACAAAATATGTCTTCACAGCCATGTCCTTTGGGCTAAACATAGCCCCAAGGGTATTCACAAAGCTAGCGGATACAATCGTCCAACAACTATGCTCTGAAGGAATTCAGGTTGTAGCATACCTGGACGATTGACTGGTGTGGGCAGTATCCAAGACTACTTGTCTGCAAGCGGCCGGAAAGTCTCGCCTTTCTCCAGCTCAGAAGTTCCAATGGTTAGGAATCCATTGGAACTTACAGTCACACCATCTTTCCATTCCACTAAAGAAGAGGAGAGAGAGAGCGGGATCTGTCAAGAGACTAATCCTCACGAGGATTTCAAGACGCCAACAGGAAAGAGTATTGGTGTCTCTCCATTTCGCAGCAGTAACAGGCCCGGTGCTGAAAGCTCAGTTAAAGGATGCGTCACGAGTCTGGAGAAGATACGCATGAAACGCTCGAAGAGATCAACGAATGTTGACACCGACCCGATTGCGCGCGCTATTAAGGCCGTGGTCAACAGCCAAGAGCGTAGCACGGACATTTCCCTTGCAACCACCACAACCATCAGTGGTGATACACACAAGACGCCTCCCTGGAAGGATGGGGAGGCCATTTGCAAAAAAGGAAAGTGCAGGGGAATTGGTTGCACCAGTTCAAAACTTTTCACATTAACATCTTGGAGGCTATGCCAGTCTTTCTAACGAAGAAACTATCCCCTCACAGAGCAGTCCACATTAGACTGGTCTTGGACAGCGAAGTGATAGTAAAATGTCTAAATCGACAAGGCTCGAAATCACCTCACATCAATCACGTGATGTTAGCCATCTTCTACCTGGCAAGGAAGAGAAGATGGCACTTATCAGCAGTTCACCTTCAAAGGTTCCGCAATGTGACGGCGGATGCTCTATCCAGGTGAAAGCGGATAGAGACAGAATGGGCCTTAGACGCAGACTCATTCTCCTTCATCTCGGAAGAAGTCCCAGAACTGCAGATCGACCTCTTCGCAACGAGCGACAACAAGAAACTACCTCGTTATGTAGCCCCTTACGAGGACCCTCAAGCAGAAGCGATAGACGCCATGTCTCTTGACTGAAACAGATGAAATCGGATCTACCTGTTCCCACCAACCAATCTCCTGTTAAAAGTCCTCGAGAAGCCAAGATCCTTCAGAGGAACAGCTGCAGTGGTGGCCCCCAAATGGCCCAGAAGCAATTGGTTCCCTCTAGTTCTAGAATTGAAACTAAAGCTGCTTCCTCTGCCGAACCCAGTTTTATCCCAACTGGTTCAGAAGTCGACTGTTTACGCTTCATCCTTGAGAACCAACAACCTACATCTCATGATTTTCTCTCCCTAGCAGCGAAGAAAAAGTTTTATCGACTTCATCGAAGAATACAAGTCAAGTTCAACTAGGAGACAGTATGAATCGTCTTGGAAGAAGTGGGTTTCCTTTGTGAAAGCAAGGAAACCGACAGAAATATCAATGGACTTCTGTCTTTCTTTCTTCATCCACCTACACGAACAAGGCTTGGCTTCCACCACAGCCTGTAACATGGTCGTTGGACAAAGTCTTGCGCTATGCTTTGAATCTGAACAATGAGGATTGCACCCTAAAGGATCTAACACAGTAAGTTATATTTCTGTTTGCTATAGCCTCAGGGGCTAGAGTTAGGGAAGTAGTGGCCTTATCCAGAAATGAAGGTCATATTCAGTTCTTGGAAACAGGAGAACTGAATCTCTTCCCTGATCCTGCCTTTTTCTCCAAAAATGAGCTGCCCACCAAAAGGTGGGGTTCTTGGAGAATCTGCCCTCTGAAGGAAGATGTCTCTCTATGCCCAGTGGAGTGTCTTAAGGTCTATCTTCGAAGAACTTCAGACTTCAAGGAAGGACACATCTTCCGAGGCGAAACCTCAGGATCAAACTTATCTCTAAGACAACTGAGAGCGAAACTCAACTACTTTATTCGCAGAGCGGATCATGACAGCACACCCGCAGGTCACGATCCAAGGAAATTTGCTTCTGCGTTGAATTTCTTTCAACACATGGACTTCGAGAGGCTCCACTCATATACGGTGTGGAAATCATCCCGAGTCTTCTATAAACATGCGAACCAAGTGCATGAGGTAAAAGATTTTGTGGTGGCGGCAGGTAGTGTCATACAACCTGTCTAGTGCTGCGATGAACAGTGGACTGTTTTGGGACTCAACAGTGCATCGGGTGCATAGGTATTAATACCTTCGAGTGAGAATCACTATGGTGATTAATAAACTGTTTTATTCAGGTGCAGAATCTAACTAATAACACCACTGCTGTGTGAACATTTGAACACAGTGTTGAAGCATATCCAACATCTGAGTGAAACTGGACAGGTTTAGCTTCACATGCATCTTTGTGGCATTTTTACAATGAATTCATATATGTATATTTTTCCCTTACAGGTCAGAAATATATTTAACCATGATGTTTTTATATGCAAGGTTAGATTCCTACTTATGATGTATACATTGACAATTTATTTGCTTATGAAAATAAATATAAAAATGTATCTGTGTCTTCTTTTATCCCTCAGTAAATCAATAAAAAAGAGTCCAGAGTTTTAATCAATTCCTTTAAATAGAAATCTTAATGTTACCGATGTCCAAAGTACGAAAAGGTAATCTCTAGAAGGTTTCCCTTGTGTGTTATGGAGATAACAAACTTTGAATCCTTTTAGTCGTAGTCGACACTTTCCTTGTAGGGGCCAGGAAGCCCTAAGCTAGTTCCAAGCTTGGTGGATATAACAAATGACGGTAATGTCATATATACGAGTCTAGTAGACCATATAAGGAACTCATTCAAAGTAAAGGTGATTATACAAACCCTCAGATATAGTACTTTCAAGTTAATTCTCTGGTAAGCTTCCGTCATGACGACATGGCCGAGCCCAAAAAACGGATTTTGAGCAAAGTGAAAAATCTATTTTTGGGTGAGATAGCCATGTCGTCCTGATGGTCCCACCCTTCTTTCTTAAATGACCCCACCAGAAACTACTCTATCTGCGGCTATTCCAGCTTAAATGCAAGTTAGGAATGATGGGCCGTAGTAGTACGGAGAGGAGGTACCTTGATAATGGCTCCCCTTTCGTTCACCACTTTTCCCCCTCAAAGAGTTAAATCTATTCGGGGTGAAGATAGCGATGTGTTATATCAAAAAATACGTCCCCCGATATTCATATGCAAGTTAGAAAAACAATGAAGTCTACTTTCTGGAATGTACGAAAGCACAATGCTACTACGTATGCTTATCAAACACATTTGCAATTTATTTTAAGTTGCACCTGAAATGTCATGATACCTCCGGGAATCGTTAACTTCAGGATGCGAAACCAAGTGGTCCATCCTCCGTGGTTATAGAAGGGAACCTTTTCTCTCGGAGCCTCTATAAAAGTTAGCCCAGTGTTTATTTTAACCCTGGAGAAGAAGGAATTTTCTCGGGTTTGGCAATGAGAACTCCTTACTCTGCATTAAAACTTTGGCCATCAAGCTGAAATGAAGTGAATTTCCCATTTACGTGGAGCTCTTCATACTCACACGGGTGGTGAACCGAATTGTCTTTTGAGAGAGATTACACACTATCCCTGGATATTAACAAAGTCTTGTGGTTCATGGAAAGGGCACTTTTGTACATTTGGGCTACTTCACACAGAAACCTCCCCTCAAAAGTTGGTTTTTCTTGATTAACATAGTCTACAAGATAATCTCTCCTTTAGTGTCGATCATACTGAGCAATGGGTGACAAGTCTTGTCTGCCCTTCATTCTGAACTAATAGCTAAAACCCAGAATATATCTATTCTTGAAGCCAAGATTCATTGCCTTATTTCACAAGCCAAAGAGAGGGAACAGACAATCAGGATCAGCTACTTCTGGGTTTTTATCAGGCCGTTTGACTGCTATCTTAAACATACTTATACATTTAGACCTCTCCTACAGCGCCTTGTCCTCATTTCGAGGAGAGTGAGGAAAGAGTTGACTTAATACAATCTCCTGGCAGACGGTAGTCTCTGACTGCCCATTCGCCAGTTTCACCTCTTGTTCCTTGAGAAACTTGAGGTAAGCACCTTGTCATTCTGTAAGAATTCCTCATGTGTCATAAGTATTCTGGTAGGCATGTGGTAACATCAGACGATGTTTACCACCTATTGCTTGTGGGAATTAACCCACAGGTCTGTAGATGAATTGCGTTACGGCCTCTAGTAACTACAGTACACAGTTGGTGGTATCACTACCTCAGCTTCTTTTCACATTATGTAAGGATTGACTGGCTCTTTTCCTTTCCTTTTATCTTAACCTTTACTGGGGGCACAGCATCAGGAACCCTGTCAGGAGAATTTGATTTGCCACACACTCCTTGTGAGGGAAGTGTTTAGTAACTAGGCAGACACATTACATTTCATATGCCATATGGCATGAACCATGCAAACCTATTGGATACTACTGTGACATGGTTGGAACCAGGCAACCTCATTAGGGCACCTTCTGTATGCCTTAGCATTACGACAAGAGATTTTCTGCTCAGTGTTCTTTATTGCACTGGCCGTGGACCCAGTGTTATAGTCACACCACCGGTGCACGAGGTATAAGGTACCTGAACTCTTGCTACCTACATGGTCCAAGTTTAAGAATACAAAGATTAGTTTTCCATCCACTTGGGAAGGGGACATCCTCACTCCTAAGGATGAGTTTCCAATGTAAAGGAAGATGGGTTTGTATTTTTTGTAGGAGCAAATGACAAATTTAAATTTTTTTTTTTATTTTCTTAACTATACTTGACAAACCTGAGTCCTTCATGCATACTTTCCCACCATCACTATCCACCTAGAAAGTCTGAGCTGCTTTTGAGTGACTACCTAGGGAGCAAGCAAAAGCCCCAGCAGATAAATACTGGCCAGCTACCTACACCTTGTTATAAAGTTTTTCTTGCTGTATTCCAACTTCACTGTTGTTTATTCTCCCATATAAATGTCTCAGTTTTATATAGTTAGAAAAATACAAATTACTTTTAAAGAATTTGACTTTGTTTTCATTTTGAAAGTAAAATTTTTTATCATCATTATATTCTTTTCATCCTTCTTGATGTAGTAAACAGTAGATTTGTTGATGCCGCAATGGCATCCTATGTCCGCATAGCTTCTCCCTCCTTAAGGATGTCGAAGAATTTTGTATTCTCTGCTGTAGTAAGCATCTTCCTCCGATGCTTGCATTCACTGCCAGAAGCCTTGAAAGGTGCAGAGCCTTTAGCTGGCATTGTAGGAATCGAGAGCCATTCACACTTTTAGCCAAAAATGTAAAAAGAAAAAAGGAAAAAACCCACATCGCTGGTAAAGATGCGGAGCGATGTCAAGTATGCGTAGAACTATACTGGACAGCCTGGGGTACTGAATGTTGCAGTTTGCTACAGAGTGATCCAGTGGTCTTGGGGTGTACTGTATACGCGGCTAGAATACCGATTAGCTGACTCTGGGTGGTTGTATGTCCTCTACCAACCATTGAATGCTTTGTATGAATCCATCTGGGCAAGGTAGGCTACTCTACTCACACTTCTCGAGTTTCGTTTTCCTTGCAGATCCGTTTATTCTTTGTTTCACCAAAAGAACAATGCATTTTCATCTTCCATACAAACGAAACCATCTGTATACATTACGTTCTCACTGTCAAACCAAATTTCTGTATTTGTATTTATGACTGTTTAAACTGAATAATTGAAATGTAAAACCTGCGATTTAAAGAGGAATCTGTGATATACAATTACATATAGTTATTTATAAATCTGAGATGTACTAACAGCCCAATAGGTGAATCATGGTGAGGGATTACTATAGTGATATTCAGGGATGAGTTACGTTTATACATTGTCTGGTCAGGAAACCTAGAGTATCAAGCTTATTTGACTCTTTGTATATTGAGCACACCACTTGAGTCATGGTGTGGGAGAGTTTTAGCAGGAAGGGGGTGAGTGGGCTTTGTATATTTTACTGAAAACTAAAAAATATAACAATGAATAGTGATTGTTATGTAGATGTGTTGAAAGACATAAACCTGTCCCTTATCTCTGCTACTCGTAAGTGACTTTCTTACCTTGAAGGTGGTTCATTATTTGGTCGATTGTGTTTTGGGATCAGTGAAGCCCTGGCCTTATTGTCTATTCTAAGTTATTACTTCCAACTCCATCAATTTCTTGCAGACTATATAAAATGTGAGGCAGTCAAATACTCAAAACCCAAAGATCAATGGGCACATATAGAGTTATTTCTGCTTGTATTTTGCCTATTAAAGTAAAGGTCAAGTATCTTTATTACTGTATTGAAAAAATCACAAATATGATTTTAGATAAGTAGTATGTTGCCTAAATAGATTGTGTTTCAAGACAACAGATGTTATGTATTGTCCTGATTTTGTCCTTTCTTAATTCAGTTAACTAGTTGGTCAAGGTTTGTCATTGTTTAGTTTGCAACTAGGGTTGTAGCTTAGCAAGTAATAATAATAATAATAACAACAACAACACAGAGAGGAAAGAAAGTCTTGAATATTTTTTTGTAATGTATTTAGATACTGTAGAAGGGTATTGTGTCTGCTACAAGGCACAATTTTTTTTGTATATTATACTGATATTTTTTACAGTGTTTGTTCCTTGATGTCTTTGATTTTCTAGACAAAGTAGGTATAATGAATGTTTACAAAATTTTCAGGAGCTGAAGTCTATGAGTCGCTTACACAAACTGGATGGGGTTGACAGCAACTGTAAATCCAATAAGCATTCAGAAACTCCATCAAAGAACAGGTATATTTGTTTATATATTTGTTTTTATCCATTTTATCGGGACAAGCTAAAAAAAATTCCTTTCTGTAGCAAGTCATAACAGTTTCATTGAAATATGTGAAGGAGTGAATGCACGTTGAAATATATTTTGTTGCCATGGACAATGACCTCAGTAAATCCTTCAAATTAGATTGTGTGAACTATAAATTTAAAAAAATTTCAAATAGGTACAAAATTGAATGCAGATCAACTTTCATTTTAGAAAGCATTTTAATGAACACATCTGTGAAGGTTCTTGATGCATTATGTAGTTTACCTTACTACAAATAGTGTTTGAGTAAGGAGAATTATAAGCTGTATACCTCTGCTAATCATGTTAGTTTTCAGAATTCTTTAATTTTAGAATCCACTTGTGGAATACATAGGGGACTTAGTCTATAATATAGATTGATTGTTCATTTATATTAATAAATATCTTATGAATAAGAATACATATTGTTATTTCCATGAATCTTACTTATGAATAGGAAAAGCTTTCAAGTGGAATTAACAAATTGATGTCCTCCAGAAAAAAATTAATAAAAACAATATCCCACCCACTGTCGTACTATCCCCCCCTCCATATCAAGTTGTCAATGTACTTACCAGTTACTGAGAAGCAAATGTCGTTTGGGTATGGTGTCGATTGGGATCGCCCTGGAAAATATGTAAACAAAGCATAAGATTTAACTAGTCATCCTACAACTTAGACACCTCTAGCTTCTGTCTAAATCAAGTGATATTTTTTATTGTTTTTGTGTGTTGCTTGTCTTTTCATGGTTGGTTTTCTCTTACTTTAATTCTGTGCAAGGCTTAAGTATGTCAACCATTGTCATGTACCAAGATATTGTCTTAACACGTTGACTGCGATTGGCAATGTTGTGAAACGGCCCAATGGGCGTTCTCTTTAACCCCAATTAAAATCAGTAACCAGCTAGCTATTGACGTGAGAATTGTTATGGTGTATCCGTAAGGTAAGCCGAGTGCTCAGCCAGTGTAAAATGCGTGACTTTATGTGGTACACTTCGCCTGACATAACAAAAGTCTTCATTACAAGCGTTGTGTACCTAATATGGACATAATACATGTGGTCATATATGGCTCATGTCGCCCAAAACAATTAGAGATAGTTCTGCTGGCGTTGTGTGCCGAATATGGTCACACTTAGGGTGTTCAGTTATGGTGCATATCGCTCAGACTGATCTAGGGAAGTACCGTGTGCAACATGTACCAGACGTGGCTCATACTCGGTGTGACTCTAAAAGGCACAAATCGCCCTGAATGATTGCAAGCGTTACTACGCACATGTATGTACATGCACACACAAACACACACATATATATAACACCTTTGTATGTTTTCATATGTGCACATAAAATTTGTAGTACACACGTGTGTATATAGGAATATATATAAACATACAATTGAATATAATACATATAAGATGTACATACATGTTACAGACACACACATTAGGAAACATATATACAGGCTGTATTTTTGGCAATATAAATTTGTATTTTGCATAGATAAAAGTATTTACATACAAGTAAATTATTTAGGTCGTCTTCAGTTATTCATATACATCTGTCCATCTGTATACGGTAGCCCATCGTTTTGTACCTGTCTATCCATGTACAGTATATACATACATACATACATATAATCACACTTATGAGAGAGAGGAATAAAATGTGGAAAAGAACTCTTCCTTATGTCTGTATAAGAGAATATATTATAATATAAAATACTAGAAAATAAGATAAAGGAAGTAACAGAAAAAAGGAATGACACACATACATGCACAAAATGGGTAGTATATATATATATATATATATATATATATATATATATATATATATATATATATATATATATATATATATATATACACACACACACATATACATACACACACACACTTGCATATACGGACTGATATACAAATTACCCATTGTCCCAATATGATGAAAAATTAACATCCCAGAGAATATTTGAATTCTTGCCTTCCTTTTAGTACCATATGTATGTATGTATATTTACTGTATGTATGTATGCATATATATATATATATATATATATATGTGTGTGTGTGTATATATATATATATATATATATATATATATATATGTGTGTGTGTGTGTGTGTGTGTGTATGTATGTGTGTGTGTATGTATGTATGTATGTATGTGTGTGTATGTGTATGTATGTAAGTATTACTTTCTCTGTCATTTCTACTTATTCCTTTATATTATAAATATATACACACTGTATATACGCAAAAGCTACTGACCCCAAAGCCAAGACAAGAAGGCTTTATCGTTCCCGTTATGAGATACTGTCACAAAATAAAGGAAGTTCTGTAGCTCGAAAGAAAGCACGAAGAGTAAACACATAATGTGAGAATTGTGAGGGTAAACCTTTCCTTTGTCTCAGTTGTTTCAACTTGAAAAATTCAGTTTGAAGAATATAAATTTGTGTATTTTATTGGTTTTTCTTATGTAGAAGCAAAACAGAAAAAATTTTGATTTTATACTTGTACTCTAAATACATGATTTCCTTCATCATACATGGATATTTTTTCACCAAGAAAAGGACACTATTTTTTTCATAAGTAAAATGTTTACCAAACTGATTTATTTTTCTATTGAATTTATATAAATATAATCTAGGGTTAAAAGGATAGCATTTTTATTGATCTAATGATAATGTTTTATATTTTTTTTTTACTGAAGGAAAGAAAGAATTAGAAAAAAAAAATATGCCCCTTTTGCCAGCATGTGAAGATTATTTTCAGTAATAAATAAAGTGTTTAGTTAATGTTCTAGTTTATTTTAATTAATTTCCAGTATATTACAATAATATTTTGGTAAAAAAAAAGCCCATTTTGATAAAATTTGGATACTTGAAAAAAATATATAATTCTTAGCATGTGTACCACATGGGTACACATCGCTCATTCAGAGAGTCCCCTGTGAACTATATGTGGAGCACATCGCAGTCAACGTGTCAAAGGTTGTTCAGGTATGTCAACCATGGTTATGAATCAAGATATTGTATTAAAATAGAATCCCTATAAAGATAGATTAAAATAGAATCCCTATAAAGATAGATTAAAATAGAATCCCTATAAAGATAGATTAAAATAGAATCCCTATAAAGATAGAGCCGTCAGTGGAACTCAGTCAGTGCATTGTAAGCATTACTTAAAAGTTCTTAGGAACATTCTTTCAGCCCCTAGCTGCATTCACTTTTTAGCCCTCAGCCTTACATCTGTTCCCATTTCCCTCCTTCCATCATGCTCTCCAACCTCTTAACTTACTTTCATCACTGTTACATATTTTACTTTTACCTCGCAGTCACCTATTGGCAGTGAATGGCCTCCCAGGTCCCAATGCCAGGCCTAATGGCCCAAATTTGTAAATCCTAAAAGTAAGATGAACGAGTTATTTTCAAACCATGTTGTTCCTCTTTGTTTTGGGGCAGGCGTTTTTATCCTTTCATTGTCGGTGAACCTTGATAATTTAGGGGATTGCATATCTCAAATTAGCTAAAGTTATGGTAAAAGACAGATGCAGCAAAGTAGGCTTTTTGAGTAGGTCTGAGTAATCCGATCCCCATTTTCAGTTTCTGCTTTCATCTGTAGTAAGCAGCTCTTCTAGAGGGGCACTCCAAAATTAAACCATTGTTCTCTATTCTTGGGTAGTGCTATAGCCTCTGTACCATGGTCTTCCACTGTCTTGGGGTAGAGTTCTCTTGCTTGAGGGTACACTCGGGCCCACTATTCTTCTTTCTCTTTCTCTTGCTTTTTTATGTTTTTATTTTACATATGACAGATATATTATGTTGTTACTGTTCTTGAGATACTTTATTTTAATTTTTAATTACTTTTTTTGTAGTTCCTTATTTCCTTTCCTCACTGGACTATTTTCCCTGTTGGAGCCCTTGGGCTCATAGCATCCTGCTTTTCCAACTAGGGTTGTAGCTTACCAAGTAATAGTGATAATAATTTGCAAGGTATTACATTATTCTAGTCTAACATCTCCTTTGACTGTAAATTCCTTGTTCTCATGTAGTATTATTCAGAGTAAAGGTGTTTCAATTAAATGACTGGCTTGAATTAACCAAGGCTAGGCTTCAGATTATTATCCTATCCCAGGGTAAGGTGGTTGAGTATGCAAGCAAATTTGTTCAGGGTTTTGATGATTACATCTTATGATTGGTGTTGTGAGAGGTATTTCCATTACTAGATGTATTGAAATAACTGTATAGGGTATTATTTGCACATAGATTTCAGTGTGGTCTATTATACCTTAAATTTAGAGAGAAATTTGTCTTTGCATTACAAATTTCAAATGAGTTCATTCAGTTAACATATTGTTGAGATTCAAAGTATTTGATTTACTTTCTCTGTCAAATTATACCAAAGGCTCAATGAATTTGGGCTATATTTTTTTTTAATGAAGAAAGTGAGAGGATTGTCAAGGGGTGACCTTGATATGCAGCAGAAATTTGAGTTTGTGGCGATGTTCTCATTTCTATTTTCCTTATGATATTTGATAAGACATTTGCTTACTTTCCAAGATACAGATTTTTGGATGAAGTTTTTATCATCTTTTCTTCGCGTATGAAGTGTTTTAATCATGGAAATAGACATGATTTTAAACTAAATTCTAGTATTTCCATAATTACTTCTGAATGGAACTGGTAACCTAACCTCCACCCCCCAACTTTTTTTGGTGGTACTCAAGTTTAGTAATCCAACCCACTTAAATCAAAGCTTTGTATATATATATTCCCTTGTGAACCCAGTCGACTCTCACTTCACAATAACTTGTGAGTATAGGGAGACTTAATATTGTTAGGGAATGGCTTGACAGCATGGGCTAAATTTTTTCTTTATTGTTTTTATTCAGAGGTCATCAAGTTTTCACTTTTAATCGATAACATGTTTTATCTAAAGGTACGTAAGAGATTTTAGTTTCAAGTCATTTTTATTGTTATTATCTCCTAAGCAGCAGTTCAAGAGGTGGTCGTTCCAGAGATTCTAAAAAGTACAGAGAAGTCAGTTCTGAGTCTGAATCTGATGATGAAGATAAGAAGAAACCAAACAAATACTTCAAGAATCGAGAAAGGGAGCGAGAGGAGAAAAAGAAGAAGGGTATGTAAATTTTATTTTTGTTGTGGGCCCATTCTTAGAAATCTTAGTCTTATGATACATAGAAGTAAAGATTTTATGAAATTTTTCATGTACAGTAAATGTAGTGAAGTAGTTTTTCTGTGATGTGGAACTTGTGAAAAATATTAAGGAGTTACTTGATGAAAAAAGGAGAAAACGGGTAATAGTAGTGTACTAGAATATCACAGTAGTTGACATGGATTTGTTAGCCGGCCACCCCCTCATACGCACACCTGTGTATTCTAATCACTTTTCTTTTGGCTTGGAGAGAATAGATGTGCCATCTCTCTCCCTTAACTGTTTTTACTGGTCTTTGACTTTTCTTTTGTTTTGGTTTTTCTTAATTGTTTTTATCTATATTTAAATGTTATTGTAATATATATATATATATATATATATATATATATATATATATATATATATATATATATATATATATATATATATATAATTTTTTGTTTTCATTAGTGGGAATGTTGCTGTTCTTTTAATTGCTGGGTGTGCGGCATTCTTAACGCCTGAGAAACCTTCTCTTCAGTCTCTTCTCCCCTAGACATCAAAGAACCGTAGGCTGGTGGCCTCCCTCTCTTCTTCATCCGCAACAACCGGCCTCTGCCTCAGGGGAGTTGTCTTTTCCCTCCGTTCGGATGTTGATGTCACTTGCTCCCTGTGAGCTCATTGGAGGGAAGACCTCTTGCAGCCTACCCAGGGTTGGACTTCGGTCTTGCTCCTCTTAGCTGACTGTACTTCGGATTACTGTGTCTCTCGGGGGTAACCTCGCCCGTCCACGGGTTAGGTTTTTCCCCCTGGGTTAGGTGGAGATTTTTCTCAATTTGTTTTTCCTCAGCGCTAACAACCAATGTAGGAGTACGAAGTCAGATTTTCCTGCCAGCCTTCATCATCTTCACCTGGGCCTGCTGCAGCCCAGACCTCTGCAGCAGTGGCTGTTCGCAACTCTTGAGTTCTGTGATTAATCCCTTCGGGGGGAACATAAAAACAAACTTTGGCTTTGTTTCTCAGGCAACATTTCATGTCGACCTTCAATTCGAGATAGAGTTCATTGAAGGGAAGCAGAGAGTGCTGCCCGGAGGTTTGCCTCCAGGTGTTGGTACTTTCCTTACCGAGGAGAGTCCCTCCACCAGTTGCTGTTTGCCAGTTTTCCTGCTTGCAGGGAGAATTGCCGACAGCGGTAGCAGAAGTTGTTCCCGCCCGTGGGAGAGTCTTCCTTTACCTCTTTTGGTCGTCCCTTTGAGGGATTTCTCCAGCAGGAATTGGATTCCCCCATTCCCATCCTTCGTGCTGACGTTCGGTTTTTGGGTAACCCCCTTGGGGGAATCCAGAGAATGAACTTCTGCTTCTTTCTTGTGCAACATTCAATGTCTACCTTTGGTGTGAGCTAGAACTCGTTCAAGGGAAGTATAGAGTGCTGCCCACAGGTTTTCCTTCTTAGGGAGAGCCCCTCCACCAGCCACTGTTTGGCAGTCTTCCTGCTTGCCGGGAAAATTGCCAGATGTTGGTTGCCTTCATGTTTTGGTCTCCCCTTCCGGGGATTCCTTCAGTGGGAATTGGATTCGTCCTATTCCCGCTTTTTATCTTCGGAACAGACCTCTGCTGTTTCATCTCTAGCGAGACTTGTCTCTTGAGCAGACTCGTCTCACTTATTGCTGATTGTCAGGTCTCTGAACTCCTTGCCGATCGCCAGCTCACCGATTGCTGATCACAGATTTCCAGTTTGCTGATTGTCAATCTCTAGTTTGCCGATTGTCAGCCCTCTGATCTCCAGCTTGCCGATCGTCAGCTCATCCCTCGCCAATCTCAGATCGCCAGCTTGTTCGCCAATCGCCAGCTCGTCGTTCGCCAATCACTAGCTCGCCGTTTGCCAATCGTCAACTTGCTGATCGTCAGTGCACCGATTGCCGACAATCGCAGATCTTCAGTTCGCTGATCATCAGCTTGCCGATCTCTTGCTCACCTTTTGCCGATAGCTGATCCCTAGCTTGTCGATCACCAGTTTGCCAATCATCAAACCATTCTGGTATTCTCCAACTTCGCGATTGTCGATTACCAGCTCGCCGATCATTGTCTCAGATCACCTTTGCCAGCTCGCCGATTGCCAGCTCACAGCTAGACCTTTCGACAGCTCTGCTGTTCGCCAGTTAGCCTATTTGCAGTTCGCCAATCAGCTAACCAATTGCCAGCTCACTGATCGCCTGCTCTCTAGTCGCCATGTTGCTGATTCGCCAGAGCTCATATTTACCAGCTCGCCAATTGCCGAATCAGCGGCTAGGGGATCTCCAGCTTCTTACTGATCGCTCCGTTCGCCGATCAAAGTTCGACAACTCGTTAGTCATCTCGCCAGCTAGAATCTTGGGTTCAAGCCCTCTGGACTAGAATCCTCAGTATCGTGGTGAATGGCTATTATACCAGTGATTAACTTGAGGTTATACCTGTCATTTAATCCTTCGCCTTCTCATAGAGGTGACCCAGAGCTTATCATGTGTTAGGATGGAATTAACTCATAACATTTACAAACAGGTGCTTTGTGAAGCAGACCAAGCCAGTGCAAGGTGAAAGTGCTTCTGACCTTCACCTCCCCTTCCTGCAAGACGTGACCTACAAGAGCATGCAGACGTTCTGCATCACCCCTGTGGTGGCTACACAATAAATGGTTTATAACACCTCGAGCGCCTTGATGGACAAGTAGCAGTTAGTGAGGGCATAGTTAACTGATGGTAAGCCTGGGATAATTGACAAAGAATGATTGGCTCGCTCTTTCTTTCATCTTTCTCCTCCTATGTGGTAACAGCTCCTAAGGTACTCTGCAAAGCTGACATTCAGTATCTGAATGCCTCTTATGTAACCTAGTATAGATTAATATATTTGTTAGGTCCCTATACCCCCTGGCAAGGTGGGATTGGGTAACGTCTTGGGTTACTTCTTAGATTCCTAAATTTTTGAGAATATGTTCCGTAGACTAGTCACACTGCTAGCATCACACATTCACCAAGATTGCTCAGCCTGCTAACCGTGCTTTGCACATCTAGCGAGGTTTCAAGGTTGCTCTCTGTTACGTTCAGAGTATGTACGGGAAAACCCCTGTTCAAAGACCAGCCAGTTCGTCAGGACTTCCTCCCTCCAAATGGATGAGTCATCTCTATTGAATACAGTAATACCTCGACATACGAGTTTCCTAATATACAAGGAATTTGAGATACGAGGAAAGTTTCGAGCAAATTTTTGCACCAAGATAAGAGACAAATTTGAGATACGAGGATATGAGACGGTTCCCTATGCGGCCAGTAGGTGGCCGATTGTGCGAGAGGCTGCTCACCAGGACAGCACCACTCACTCTTTCCCATTGGATCTCCATCGTGGAAAGTTATCTCCGAGCATCAGCCGTAGTGTTTGCATTTTTACGTGTTTTTTTTATTTGTTAATCAGTACAGAATTAATTGAATAAGCAAGGGGTTTAAAGCAAGCGAGTGCAAACAAGGGTAGTGAAAAGAAAAAGCGTATGAAGACACTTGAGATAAAGCATAAAATAATTAAAAAACATGAGAGTAGTGTACAAGTGACTGAGCTGGCTCACCAGTATGAGGGGAGTACATCAACAATATGTACCCTCCTCAAGCATTAAGTTTAGTATAATGCAAGATTAGCATTTATTTTTAAGTGTATGTACAGTAAGCTAATTTCATTCAAGTTAGATTTAAAGTTTAAGTTATGTTAGTAGTGTTACAAAAGTGTAGCGTACCGAACGTGCTGCCGTCCTCTCCCCCTCCTCCTTCGCACACCCTACCGTTAGCAGCTACCGTCTGTCTCAAAGGTAAGAACTCCATAATAATGTCACATTTTATTGCAGATCATAACCAGTACATTGGTATTGTTATTTTGTGAGCATAGGTTTTGAAGTAGAACAATTGAAAATGTTTTTCCGCTGTAATACTGTTTTTAGGTGTTTTTTCAGAGGGTGGGAACGGATTAAGTTTTTTTTTTTTTTTATATCGGAAAAATTGATCCGAGATACGAGCGAGTTGACATACGAGCTCTTGTCCCGGAACGCATGAAGCTCGTATCTCAAGGTATTACTGTAATGCTCAACTGTGATATTTTCATCTGCCAGGAATGGTAACTGCTTTCTCTTTTGTACATGTTGCTGCCACTTTTTCAAATTACTCTCCTAACTCATCTTTAAGGGGTCCTGTCGGAATGCCAATTTAAGGGGGAATAGGAAGAAAAACACAAAATATAGAAAAATTAATTGAGCATCGTACGGCAATGGAGAATGCATTTACGAAATATTTTGTCAAAATTCCTCTTACTTTCATAGTGACAGGGTAATTATTAAAAGTAACTCAATAAGCCAAAAACATTGTTCCCTACAAGAAAATGCAGTATTTCTTCTTATTGTAAAACTAATTGTGAGCAATGGCATCAGTATGGATTCCACAAGTCTAAAGATGATGTATTAAATTACACCCTTCGCCCGTTAGTCCTATCACAAACCTAATAGAGAGTATATGTTTGAGTTTCACCTCTGACACTCATTCATTTTCATGTAGGTTTTTCTCGTTTTCGGCAAGAATTTTATCATTTCAAAGAGGAAGAGACAGTTTCAACATCTCGCTGACATAAGGAAGAAGGAAATTTGCTCCAATAAGAGTTCAGAAGTGGGTAATATCAGCAAAATTAGTGGTGTTAGTGATGGAGAGAGATAATGTCTCGCCCAATAGTAGGAAGATATTGAGCAAAGGGATCTTCATTTATGATTAAATTATGATAAATAACTTTTTGGTTTATTAATATCCAAAAAGGAACATAATTCATAATAATCATGATTTATTAATACTGTCTTTGTAAAATTACAAAGAAAAACTTTGAACACCCTTATCTCAGAAATATACTTATTGACCTTCAAATTCTCTCTTCTCCCTTAGTTTTAAGGATATAGCACTGAAATTTGGTATAAAACTTGAAGACATTATAAAATAGTAAAATAGAGCTCTCTTTTCCAACTTTTGTTTTATAGTTTTTTCTTACTTTTTATCCTTGAAATATGGGGTTCATTCTTTTTACCATAATGAAAAAATTCATATCAGTAAAAAAAAAAAAAAAATTGTTTTATAGTTTTTTCTTACTTTTTATCCTTGAAATATGGGGTTCATTCTTTTTACCATAATGAAAAAATTCATATCAGTAAAAAAAAAAAAAAAAAAAACACAATGACTTAGAAAAAACCCTCTATTCTATTTGAGGTCTATATTACGTCTATACAGGTCATTAATGCAGTTTGGAGATATCCTAAGTCACCTTATTAACCCTTTACCCCCAAGCTATTTGGAACTTTCCAACCCTTAACCCCCAGGGGTTATTTTTTTCAAGCACATTTTGCAGTATAATTTTTTCTTAAATTGCTCTAACAGCCTTAATTTTCGTCATAGAGAGGTCAGGTTGGTCTCATTCTCTTGGAAAATGCCTGAAGTTTCTCAAAAAAATTATCAAAAACATGCAAAAAAAAATGTAAATAGCAGTTTTTTGCAAGGACGTACCGGTACGTCCATGGGGGTAAAGGGATGAGTTTTGTGAAACGTACCAGAACGTCCTTGGGGGGTAAAAGGGTTAAGTGGTATGCATGTCAAAATCCTATCCTTAAATTAGTCAGCCGGCTCCCTTGAAAGTTAAGTGTGTCTGCAAGATAAAAGATTTTCTACTGTTTCTGACATTCACACATTTTGGCCCTCTTAAATCTTACTCCCTTACTTGTTACACCACCTGTTACATTTTGGTGAAACAGTACCAATGATAACCACCACACTTTTCCCCCAACAACAATAACATGGCCACTACCTTACAGTACATTTTTTGTCCCATCTTTTCCAATCACCATATGCTTTGATTTCTTTCAATGAGATTCAGTTCTGTTCTTCATTGCACTCTTTCACCTTCCAAACATTTCTACCACCTCTTTCTTGGATTCTTCTAACAATCAACATATGGAAGGGTTTATAGAGAGAGAGGCAGGGTAGTGAAACCAGGATGTAAAGCAATTGATGAGAAGAGATATATCAATATATGGCTGAGGATAAATAAGGAAAAGGTTAGATATACATACATACATACATATACCATGGCACTTCCCCCAATTTTGGGGGGTAGCCGACATCATCAAAGAAACAAAAACAAAAGGGGACCTCTACTCTCTACGTTCCTCTCAGCCTAACAAGGGACTCAACCGAGTTCAGCTGGTACTGCTAGGGTGTCACAGCCCACCCTCCCACATTATCCACCACAGATGAAGCTTCGTAATGCTAAATCCCCTACTGCTGCTACCTCCGCAGTCATCTAAGGCATCGGAGACAGCAGCAGGGCCTACCGGAACTGCGTCACAATCGCTCGCCATTCATTCCTATTTCTAGCACGCTCTCTTGCCTCGCTCACATCTATCCTCCTATCACCCAGAGCTTCCTTCACTCCATCCATCCACCCAAACCTTTGCCTTCCTCTAGTACTTCTCCCATCAACTCTTGCATTCATCACCTTCTTTAGCAGACAGCCATTTTCCATTCTCTGAACATGGCCAAACCACCTCAACACATTCATATCCACTCTAGCTGCTAACTCATTTCTTACACCCGTTCTCACCCTCACCACTTCGTTCCTAACCCTATCTACTCGAGATACACCAGCCATACTCCTTAGACACTTCATCTCAAACACCTTCAATTTCTGTCTCTCCATCACTTTCATTCCCCACAACTCCGATCCATACATCACAGTTGGTACAATCACTTTCTCATATAGAACTCTCTTTACATTCATGCCCAACTCTCTATTTTTTACTACTCCCTTAACTGCCCCCAACACTTTGCAACCTTCATTCACTCTCTGACGTACATCTGCTTCCACTCCACCATTTGCTGCAACAACAGACCCCAAGTACTTAGACCGATCCACCTCTTCAAGTAACTCTCCATTCAACATGACATTCAACCTTGCGCCGCCTTCCCTTCTCGTACATCTCATAACCTTACTCTTACCCACATTAACTCTCAACTTCCTTCTCTCACACACACTTCCAATTTCTGTCACTAATCGTCCAAGCTTCTCTTCTGTGTCTGCAACCAGTACAGTATCATCCGCAAACAAAAACTGATTTACCTCCCATTCATGGTCATTCTCGTCTACCAGTTTTAATCTTCGTCCAAGCACTCGAGCATTCACCTCTCTCACCACTCCATCAACATACAAGTTAAACAACCATGGTGACATCACACATCCCTGTCTCAGCCCCACTCTCACGGGAAACCAATCACTCACTTCATTTCCTATCCTAACACATGCTTTACTACCTTTGTAGAAACTTTTCACTGCTTGCAACAACCTTCCACCAACTCCATATAACCTCATCACATTCCACATTGCTTCCCTATCAACTCTATCATACGCTTTCTCCAGATCCATAAACGCAACATACACCTCCTTACCTTTTGCTAAATATTTCTCGCATATCTGCCTAACTGTAAAAATCTGATTCATACAACCCCTACCTCTTCTAAAACTACCCTGTATTTCTAAGATTGCATTCTCTGTTTTATCCTTGATCCTATTAATCATTACTCTACCATACACTTTTCCAACTACCCTTAACAAACTAATACCTCTTGAATTACAACACTCATGCACATCTCCCTTACCCCTATATAGTGGTACAATACATGCACAAACCCAATCTACTGGTACCATTGACAACACAAAACACACATTAAACAATCTCACCAACCATTCAAGTACAGTCACACCCCCCTCCTTCAACATCTCAGCTCTCACACCATCCATACCAGATGCTTTTCCTACTCTCGTTTCATCTAGTGCTCTCCTCACTTCATCTATTGTAATCTCTCTCTCATTCTCATCTGCCATCACTGGCACCTCAACACCCGCAACAGCAATTATATCTGCCTCCCTATTATCCTCAACATTCAGTAAACTTTCAAAATATTCCGCCCATCTTTTCCTTGCCTCCTCTACTTTTAACAACCTTCCATTTCCATCTTTCACTGTCTCTTCCATTCTTGAGCCAGGCTTCCTTACTCTCTTCACTTCTTTCCAAAACTTCTTCTTATTCTCTTCATATGAATGACCTAATCCCTGACCCCACCTCAGGTCAGCTGCCCTCTTTGCCTCACGTACCTTGCGCTTTACTTCCACATTTTTCTCTTTATATTTTTCATACTTCTCTATACTATTATTCTGCAGCCATTCTTCAAAAGCCCTCTTTTTCTCTTCCACTTTTACCTTCACTCCTTCATTCCACCATTCACTTCCCTTCCTCATGCTGCCTCCAACAACCTTCTTTCCACACACATCACTTGCAATCCCAACAAAATTTTCTTTTACTAACTTCCACTCCTCCTCTAAATTGCCAGTTTCTCTTACTTTCACTTCGTCATATATCATTTTCAACCTTTCCTGATATTTACTTTTTACCCCCGGTTTTATTAGCTCTTCAACCCTCACTACCTCCCTTTTACATCCACCTACTCTATTCCCCCATTCTTTTGCTACAACTAATTTTTCTTCCACCAAAAAATGATCAGACATACTGTTAGCCATAAACTTTCTTTTTGAAAAAGCTATTACTTATCACCATCTCTTGCTCAACACACATATCTACCAGTCTCTCACCACTCTCATTTTCACCTGGTACGCCATACTTCCCAATGACACCTTCTACCTCTCCAGCGCCCACTCTAGCATTTAAGTCACCCATGACAACTACATAATTCCTTCTACCCAGTCCTTCTACACCTAGTTAATTCATTCCAGAACTCATTCCGCTCTTCTTCACTTTTCTCACTACCTGGCCCATACGCACTGACAAACGCCCAACATTCCCTACCCAACCTAACCCTTACCCACATTAACCTAGATGATATCTCCTTCCATTCCACTACTTTACCTGTCATCCATTCACTCAGCAATAAAGCCACACCCTCTCTCGCTCTTCCCCTTTCAATCCCAGACACTCTACCAGACATTTCACCAAACGTCACTTCACCCTTTCCTTTTATCTTTGTCTCACACAAGGCTAATACATCCATCCTTCTATTCCTAAACATACTTCCAATTTCACATCTTTTACTCTCTATCGTTAGATATAGACAAGGAAAATAGGAAGAACAAACAGTAAGATGCACATAGCTGAGGCAACGAGATAGTTGGAGAAATGGAATTAGAAACTCAATACAGCCAAGGAAAAAGATAAAAACATGAAAGATGCCAAAGTGAGAGAGGAGAATATGGAAATAATGTAAAAAGAACAAAGTACATAAGATGGATATGGAAAAATAAAGTTGAAAATAAAGAAATATTGGTGTGATGGAATTAAAATAAAAAATAGAGAATTATCATGAAATGAGACAGGATTGGCATGATATAGTGACCAAAATATAATAACAGGTAGAGGTTAAAAGGCCCTGATATGATGAACCCTGAAAATCCCCAAAGTCATTGACATCTGGATTAACAAGTGACTTAATGAAAGGAGCAGTCTTCCATCCATTAGCTTAATTAGATTAGAGGTATATAAAATTGTGATTACAAGGGAAAAGAGCCTTACATATTTTGTAATGTATACATAGCAAGGGGGGGGGGGGTGAACAGCAATGTAAAAATTATAGAGAAATATAATGAGGCTACTTGATATAGGAAATATTAAAAATGGTGCTGGAGTTGAGGCTCGGAAAAATTACCAAAACAAATAAAACGTGCACTGCAAAAGCAGTAGCTATCTGAAAGACTCAATAAGATAGTATTTTAGATTTTTCTCTACTATAACAATAGATCTGGCATGAAGACAACAAAATGAGATTAATGTTATACATGAAGAATCAAAGCTTACCACACTTTCCATTTACCAGTAATGTAGGACACTAAAAAGGAGTTTAGGAAATGGGTATCTTATCCTGAGAGCTATTTCAAGCCGATGGTATAGTGTTGGTAGAAAAGGAGGTGGAAATATTCAGATGGTGTGCAAGTGGGATGAAGGGGGTGAACTGAAAAGTAATAAATAATAATAAAAAAAAAAAAAAACACAAAGCAAAATCAACAAAGACAATCTGGAAACTTGTATGATGCTGTTGTGGGAGAGGTGAGAGGCTGAACTCTGTACGGTGTATCAAATGTAGAAAAAGCTGCTCTGGATTATGAATTCTACATGACTTGAGAAATATTTGATACTCAAAATGTATAACAAGAGTAAATACAGTAGCTATGAGAACGATGAACCTTATTGTGACAAATGGAGGAGGTACAGCATTTGCAACCAATGACATATTGAAGTGAGAAGCAGGAGTAATTACTGAAGGAACTGAAAGATAGCTAGACTAAAGGTAATTAAAAATGCCTCCTAAGCACTAGTAAGGAAAATGGAGAAAATTCTGAAAAAGGAGTATGGTAGGAGTATGGTTTAAAAGTTGGTCATGAAAGGCAGAAGCAAGGGACAATGACAACAGCTTAAAGACTGTCAATATATACATAAGAACAGTGCCCAAACCCTCTCTACCTCAAGCTAGGAGTGCCAGGCAATGGCTGCTAATGAATCAACAGGTAGACCTAGAAGCTACCACGAACCTGCATTCCCTAGCTCACAAGACTGGTGAGGTAGCAGCCATTACAAGCATTTATAGAATTTGAGCTCTTGAAACTCCATCCAACAGATCGTCAGACAAGAACAGTACAAATGAAGAATTTGCAGATATGAAGTTAAGGGGAAAGGAAAATGGCTGAAAACTCAAAAGAATGCCAAGATTTAAGACATGGGATGAAAAGGCATGAAGAAAAATTGGTTAGATGACCAATACATAGAGAAGTTCCAATACAACAAGCTGTAAGAAGACCAATGAAAAAATGGATCAATCTGATGGATGATGATCTAGTCCTGACAGCAGTTCAGGGAGATAAATGCTGGACAGAAGAGAGTGAAGTGATTCTATTTTATGTCTATTCAAATATTAGGAAAAGCTGAAGAACAAGTTCAATATTTGGAAACTCTGAAGAACAAAGTTCTATGTCTATATACAATATATAAGGTGAGCACACACTACATTTCATGACAAATAAGTTTTAAAAGAAAGAAAATATAGGTAATTACCCCAAATCCATCTATCCCGGTGATCAGTTGTAAATTAAAATATTAAGAAATGATATAGATATAGCAAAATTAAAAACCAGACCACAGTTTTCTTCGGCAGTCTGAGTAGTATACAGTATTTAACTTTTGGCTGACTTTACCAATAGATATTTTTGTTATTATTCACCTAATTTATTAGTTACTACGATTCCTCATACGTCTGGCAGTAAGTTAGGTATACTGCTTGCTAGGCTTAGATTGAACAGCAGCAGCCAGCATGTCATGAAGCCTATAGTCGGCAGTAATCGCAAAAGCATTGACGTGACAAGTGTGTCATTTTGCACTCCATACCCAAAATCCGTGTGGAATGATATACAATAAATGTTTTGTGCTCAAGTTACTACAACTGAAGATAACTTTGGTTACGGGAAGTTAAATCTTCTAACCAATAGATATTTGGCACAGCACCATGAAGAAATTTACGACAGCCTATGTAACAGAAAAGAGCCACCAAACATTTTTTTTTCGATAACATTTTCTGTTTTGTGTCATATCTAAAGTTTAGTAAATAAATCATTGGTTTGCAAAACAAGTCTGTTTCCTTTTGATTTTTCTTTTCAAAAATAAATTTAGAAATATGCCGTAATACTGTATTTAATACATATATGCAGGACTATATTTCAAAACACTCCATATTAGAGGGAACCACTAGAAGCAGAAAATTGCCCATAATGTAACTGAATTTTATTAGACATTTTATTACTGTACCTCCTTTTTATAGTACCATAAAAAATTTAAGACAACTCTTTATATAGTTTACGAAGAATAAGCAACCTTGTCTTTAGATGCGATATTGGATGTGTAATACTGACTACAATTACCCATACTAGAACTGAAGAAAGATGACAAATATGGAAGTAATTTGTATTTTTCCTAACGTACAAACCTTTAGCAACTTAATAGGGATTATCCTTTCTGCAAAACTGAAACTAGGGGAACCTACCTTAATGCTAGTTGGCGGTAGGGGTTAGGAGGGGTAGCCGAGCAACTGGACACTCCTTTCACACACACACCTGTGTATTCTGATAGCTTTTGATTGCAGGCAGGACTTATGAGGGGACAGGTGATAGCGAGTCAATTTGATGGATTAGCTAAATATTTGTATGTAAGGAAAAATAAAAATTACTTAAAATTTGTCATTTATTCCTTCACTAACAAACTTAACATAGGAATCCATTGGAACTTACAGTCACGCCGTCTCTCCATTCTACCGAAGAAGAGGTGAGAGATAGCGGGATCTGTCAAGAGACTACTGAAACTAAAGAAGATTTCAAGACGCCAACAGGAAAGAGTACTGGGTTCTCTCCAGTTCGCAGCAGTGACAGACCCAGTGCTAAAAGCACAGTTAAAGGATGCGTCACGAGTCTGGAGAAGATATGCATCAAATGCTCAAAGAGATCATCGAAGGTTGACACCGACCCGATTGCGCACGCTACTAAGGCCGTGGTCAACAGCCAAGAGCCTAACAAAGACAATTCCCTTACAACCACCTCAACCATCAGTGGTAATACACACAGATGCCTCCCTGGAAGGATGGGGAGACCATTCCCAACAAAGGAAAGTGTAAGGGAATTGGTCGCACCACTTCAAAACCTTTCACATCAACATTTTGGAGGCTATGGCAGTCTTCCTAATGTTGAAGAAACTATCCCCTCGCAGATCAGTCCACATCAGACTGGTCTTGGACAACGAAGTGATAGTAAAATGTCTAAACCGTAAAGGCTCGAGATCACCTCACATCAATCACGTGATGCTAGCCATCTTCTGCCTGGCAAGGAAGAGGAGATGGCACTTATCAGCAGTTCACCTTCAAAGGTTCCGCAATGTGATGGCGGATGCTCTATCCAGGCAAAATCCGATAGAGACAGAGTGGTCCCTAGACGCAGGCTCATTCTCCTTCATCTTGGAAAAAGTCCCAGAACTGCAGATTGACCATTTCGCAACGAGCGACAACAAGAAACTACCTCGATATGTATCCCCCTTACGAGGACCCTCAAGCAGAAGCGACAGATGCCATGTCTCTCGACTGGAACAGATGGAATCAAATCTATCTGTTCCCACCAACCAATCTCCTGCTGAAGGTCCTCAACAAGCTTAGATCCTTCAGAGGAACAGCAGCAGTAGTGGCCCCCAAATGGCCCAGAAGCAATTGGTTCCCTCTAGTTCTAGAATTGAAACTGAAGCCGTTTCCTCTACTGAACCCAGTTCTATCCCAACTGGTTCAGAAGTCGACTGTCTACACTTCATCCTCAAGAACCAACAACCTACATCTCATGATTTTCTCTCCCTAGCAGCCAAGAAAAGGTTGAGGATCTCAAAAGACAAGATTGACATTATAGAAGAATACAAGTCAAATTCAACTAGGAGAATATGAATCGTCTTGGAAGAAGTGGTTTTCCTTCATGAAATCAAGGAAACCGACAGAAATATCAATAGATTTCTGTCTTTCCTTTTTCATCCACCTACACAAACAAGGCCTAGCTTCCACAACAATAACTGCGTGTAAGTTGGCTTTGACTAGACCTCTTCTTTACGCCTTTCAGGTGGACCTTTCAGGTGAAATCTTCAATAAGATACCGAAAGCATGCGCTAGACTCAAACAAGCAACCCCTCTAAAGCCCATATCGTGGTCATTGGACAAAGTCTTGCACTACGCTTTGAAAATGAACAACGAGGATTGCACCCTAAATGATCTAACACAGAAAGTGATATTTCTGTTTGCTATAGCCTCAGGGGCTAGAGTTAGTGAAATAGTAGCCTGATCCTGAAATGAAGGCCATATTTAGTTCACAGAAGTGGGAGAACTGAACCTTTTCCCTGATCCTACCTTTCTCGCCAAAAACGAGCTGCCCACCAAAAGGTGGGGTCCTTAGAGAATCTGCCCTTTGAAGGAAGATGTCTCTCTATGTCCAGTAGAGTGTCTTATGGTCTGTCTTCGAAGAACTTCAGACTTCAAGGGGGGACAGCTCTTCCGAGGTGAAACCTCAAGATCAAACTTATCCCTAAAACAACTGAGGGCGAAACTCACCTACTTTATTCGCTGAGCGGATCCTGACAGTACACCCGCAGGTCACGATCCAAGAAAAGTTGCTTCTTCGTTGAACTTCTTTCAGCACATGGACTTTGATAGGCTCCGCTCACATACGGGTTGGAAATCATCCAGAGTCTTTTATAAACATTATGCGAAGCAAGTGCACGAGATAAAACACTTTGGTGGCGGCAGGTACTGTCATAAAACCTGTCTTCTAGTGCTGCAATGAACAGTGGACTGTTTTGGGACTCAACAGTGTATCGGGGGAATAGGTGTTAGCACCCTCGAGTGTAATACCTTTTAGTAAAAATCACTATGGTGATATATGGACTGTTCTATATAGGTGCAGAATCTAACCAATAACACCAATGCCGTGTGAACATTTGTACACAGTGTTGAAGCATATCCAACATCTAAGTGAAACTAAACAAATTAATTTCACATTATTGAGTGGCATATAATAATGGATTAATATATGTATACTCTTCCCTTACAGGTTAAAAATATATATATACCAGGACATTCATATATGCAGGCTAGATTCCTCCTCACTGTACATGGCTATCATTTTGTTTTGGTTATGAAAATAAAAAGTAAAAATGTATCTGCATCTTCTTTATCCTCAAAATTACAATAAGAGATTCCAGAGCCTTTCTATTTTCCTTAAAATAGATACCTTGTTAGTAGGATTTCCAAAGAACAATCAGGTAATCTTGAAAGTAGTTTCCCTCGTGTTCCTACGGAAATGCAAACTTGGAATCCTTATAGTCGAAGTCGACAATTTCCCTGCAAGGGGCAGGAAGCCCTAAGTTAGTTCCAAACTTAGCCAATATGACAAATAACGGTAATGTCATATATATAAAGGTCTAGGAGACTATATAAGGAACTTATTCAAAGTAAAGGCACTTGTACAAACCCACAGATATAGTACTTTCAAGTTAATTCTCTGGTAAGCTTCCATCAGGATGACATGGCCTACTCATTATTGAAAAGACCCCTCCAGAAACTACTCTAGCTGTGGCTATTCCTGCTTAAATGCAACAAGGAATGAAGGGCTGTAGTAGTACTGTATAGGGAGGTGGTCCACCGGGTACCTTGATAACGGCTCCCCTTCGTTCGCCACTCTTCCCCCTCAGAGAGTTGAATCTATTCGGTGTGAAGATTGCTGTGTGTTATTAAAAAATACGTCCCCTGATATTATGCGATATCCTTAAAGATATATTAAGGATACTCGCGCCAGGAGTTAGAATTCTGGAGACCTATGGTTAATTCTCTGGGAGTATCACTGTAGTAAATATCCATTAGAAAGCTACCTAAAGGAACTTTCCATCAGGACGACATGGCTATCTCACCCAAAAATAGATTTATCGCTTTGCTCAAAATCAATCTCTCTCTCTCTCTCTCTCTCTCTCTCTCTCTCTCTCTCTCTCTCTCTCTCTCTCTCTCTCTCTCTCTCTCTCTCTCCCTCTCTCTCCTCAGTTTTGAAGGGATTTTCGACTTATTTTTTTCAAATCACGCCCACAGCCTCAATTTTCATCATAGAGAGGTCAGATTAGTCTCATGTTTTTGGAAAATGACAAGTTTTTCATATATTTATTGAAAGTATGAAAAAAGTAATATAAATAGCAGCTATCGTTAGATGAAGTTAGGCGATGACGAAATTTTTTATCTTCTTTCGTATACACTCCGATAAAGCAAAGAGAGGTCTCATTAAAGAAACTTCAAAACCATACCATCTTATAGAAAATTTATTCAGCTATAAAATGGTGTATAATAGTTTGTAGTTAGAAGAAAGAAAACATGAAAAGAAATTAGTAAACGTCCAACAATTGTAAACCTAAATTTCCTTAGCGCAAGTAACGAAAATCGGAGATTGCAAAAGTTTCTTTCTATCGGTCATACGTAACCTATATTCAAAGCAATTTTTTTTGTTTTTTTTTTTTATTTTGAAGAAAATTCATTGAACTTTCTTATGACATGTGTGAAAATAAGGATAAAGCAATGTAAATAGTGGCTATCGTTAGGTGAAGTTAGGCAATGACGAAATATTTCATCTTTTATCGTATACATTCCAATACAGCAAAGTGAATTCTCATCAAGAAAACTTCAAAACCATCCTATCTT
Organism: Palaemon carinicauda; assembly: GCF_036898095.1. Taxonomy (NCBI): domain Eukaryota; kingdom Metazoa; phylum Arthropoda; class Malacostraca; order Decapoda; family Palaemonidae; genus Palaemon; species Palaemon carinicauda. The sequence goes on from NC_090729.1 coordinate 91,091,248, forward strand.
ATAGAAAATTTATTCAGCTATAAAATGGTGTATAATAGTTTGTAGTTAGAAGAAAGAAAACATGAAAAGAAATTAGTAAACGTCCAACAATTGTAAACCTAAATTTCCTTAGCGCAAGTAACGAAAATCGGAGATTGCAAAAGTTTCTTTCTATCGGTCATACGTAACCTATATTCAGAGCAATTTTTTTGTTTTTTTTTTCATTTTGAAGAAAATTCATTGAACTTTCTTATGACATGTGTGAAAATAAGGATAAAGCAATATAAATAGTGGCTATCGTTAGGTGAAGTTAGGCAATGACGAAATATTTCATCTTTTATCGTATACATTCCAATACAGCAAAGTGAATTTTCATCAAGAAAACTTCAAAACCATCCTATCTTATAGAAAATTTATTCAGCTATAAAATGGTGTATAATAGTTTGTAGTTAGAAAAATTAAAACATGAAAAGAAATTATTGGAATGTATACGATAAAAGAAAAAAAAAGTTTGTCATCGCCTAACTTCATCTAACGATACCCACTATTTACATTGCTTTATCCTTATTTTCACACGTCATAAGAAAGTTCAATAAATTTTCTTCAAAGATAAAAACAAAATAATAAAATTCCTCTAGGCATAGGTTAGTTATGACCGAAAGAAAGAAACTTTTGCAATCTTTCCCTCTCTCTCTCTCTCTCCCTCTCTCTCTCTCCCCTCTCTCTCTCTCTCTCCCTCTCTCTCTCTCCCTTTCTCTCCCTCTCTCTCTCTCAGCAAAGTCAGTTTGAAATATGCACAGTGGCTGCTTAAAATAAATCGACGTATATTCAAATGAATATATATATATATATATATATATATATATATATATATATATACAGTATATATATACTATATGTATTCCTATAGAATACCTGAAATAAGATGAAACCTCTGGAAAAACTTAAAAATCGTAGTTACCATGTCGAGACAACGGAATTCACTTCGATCTTCAATACCTCTTAAGATTTGAGGTCGTAATTTTTTGCCTTGAGTTGCCATCATTCAAGGAATTTTTTATTTAAACAATGATCTTACTTGACCTTTAGGCCTTTTATCCAACAAATGCCTTCACACATATAAAGAGGAATATTCTAAAAAGTTATAAAGCACTATCACTTATTAGAATAGGCTCTAAAAGCACAAAATTGACGGATAACGCACGAAAGACATCCTCCTCCCACAAAGTCAAGAGTTGAACTGACACTGGGCGACGGCGAGTCTGGTGACGGACGCAGCAACGCTGTCTCCCTACCTCGTGCTCACATTGTCCACATTCCCCGAAAAAAATATGAAATTTACTAAATGTTTCGGCAAAATAGAAATAAAAAATATACAAAAATAATTCTGATAAGCATAAAAGCTGCATGGCAACCCAAATCAGCTGCTTTGAGGCCTTTAAATCACAAGACGAGGAAATTTAAAAGTCTTTGTTTGTCCTGTCCGACAATGCCAGAGGGAGGCTTATTTTTCCCCGGGAGCAAGGATGACGACAAGAAATAAGAAATATACTCAAAGTTTCGGCAAAATAGCAACAAAAAATATACAAAAATAATCATGGTAGGCATAAATAATCGCATAACAACTAGAATCAGCTGCTTTCGGACCTTTAAATTCCGAAACATGGAGATTTAAAGAGCATTACGCTCAATCCGGGGAACTTCTTCCCTACGCCTTGGCGCAAACGTAAACACATCGTTACCATGGTAACGAAATCATTTTTAGTAATTACTCGTGTAAATAGCTATGAAACCTAAACAAACTGCATATGAAATACGAGCTGAATCTATAAAGAAAATTTATAGGTCAATCAAGACCCCAGTGGAGCCCAGGGAAACTTCATTCATCATTGTTGACACGATATCCAAGGAACAATCAAACAATAGTCACGCAGGAGTAATGATGATAATTTTTGTAAAATTTGTATAAATGACTATGAAAAACCTCAAAAAATACAAAGAAAAATAATCTGATTGATAGCAGAAAGTTTAAAGGTCCATCTTGACCTCTGTGGGGATCTGGCATTGTAAAACAATGAAAACATTGTGTTACCATGGCAACGGAACCATTTTACGTAATTATTCTATAATAATAGCTATGAAATCTAAAACAAATGCACATAAAAGGTCAGCTGTTTCCTTTACATAAAATTTAAAGGTCATTCATGACCCCTGTGGGCCTCAGAGAACTTTTTATTCACATTACATTGATGATAAGATGTCGAAGGAACAACGAAACCACACTCTTGCACTGGTAACAGTGCCCTATTTTTGTAATATTTGTGTAAATACCTATGCAACCTAAAATTACTACACAGGAAATATCAGCTGATTCTTCAAAGAAAATTTAAAGGTCCATCTTGACCCTTGTTGGGCCCAGAGAAACTTTTTATTCATGTTACATTGATGACAAGACATCGAAGGAACAACATCACAACAGTAAAGCGTTGTATTTCAAATACAACGCCTGCCAAGACCTTTTATCTACGCATAAGTATAGAAAACGTACTCGTACGTCCATGGGGGTAAAGGGATGGCTTATGAGGTACGTACCCGTACGTCCTTTGGGGGTAAAAGGGTTAAAGTGTTTATAATTTATTTGAGAGATTTATTTTATTGTTAATGCTCAAAAAATATTTTAATTTCCCATTACTTCTCTTATAGTATATTTTCTAATTTACTTTCTTCACTGAGCTTTGTTCCATGTTGAAGCCTTTTTGTTAATAGCAGGCTACTTTTCCAGCTACGGTTTTAGCTTAGCTAATAATAATAATAATAGTATTAATGATGATATCCAGGTAGCTGCTACATAGAGTAGTACAGGGCATAATTTTCTAACAATGGGACAATTTTATTTACCAGCAGTATAGCTGTTTAAGCTCTTGTTTCATCCATGTCCCAGCTACTCTTTCTGACTATTTACGCAACCTTTACTTTAGAACCAAGTATGTCTCCGAGTTAGCAGAAATGCCTTGCTTCTTGTAAGATCTGTCAATTTCTTTCAACACGGTTCTCAACGCGTATTGTACGCATTTGCTCATTTTATAAGTATAGGGGCATTATGTAATCCAGGACTTGTTGTGGCACCATGTTTTACGTACAATACATGGTGCCGATTGCACCCCCTATGCCTGTCTTATAGCTGCCACGTGCCTTTGTTGACTCCAGTTTCAGTTTCTATTGGTTATATTTAGCTCATATTGTTTTCCTTTTGTCCAATCTCCATTCCACTCTTCCAACTTTTGAAAATGTCCAAATCCCCTCTTCTTCCTTTTTCAGAATCAAATGTTAACACTAGGTCAACTAAAAGAAGGACCTAATGTTAACTCTAGGCCAACTAAAAGAAGGATGTATGTGTAGCAGTATAATTTGTGATTTACTCTGAAATAGAAGTGTAACACTAGTGTGCGATAGGTCCCGTTTTACAAAGGTTGAGCTTATTGAATTACAGTTGTATTTATTACTTCTCACATAGAGGAATGGTAAATTTAGACAAATAAAATCTGTTCAATGGTCATGATTCAATGTTTTTTAGTATAGTAATCTACTTTGTGCCTAAGTAAAATATCTTAGTGAGGTTACAATTAAAGAATTACTGTGTTGAGATCAATTATTTTGAATTTTTTTTTTTTACAGATAAAGCTGATAGGAAGAGAAATAGAGTATACTCTGATGATGATGATTATGATCCTGACCAGGAGAAGAAGCGCCGAAGAAAAGGCAGTAAAGAGAGCGATGAAGAAGAGGAAGATTCTGACTATGGAGATTCTGAATCAAAGGTATGTAGAAATAAATATCCTTTTCTTTTATCACATCGTTAATTAATTAAGAATGACAGCTACCCAAGAGGTAAGAAGTATTGCTACCTGGACACAGTTGCTTTAAACCCCTATCACAACTATGTGTGGATAGAGCATCCGCCTCAGTCCATGAGGAATCCGTATCATATATGTACTTTGTCTGTGGCAGGCTTTGTGTGTGGCTGCCGCATGCGCCGCGATCCGCTTCCGAATTTCAAAGTGATTACGTGCACCAGCAGATTGGACAATTCACGCTGATGAGAAAAATCTCTGTTGTACACAATCCTTGCCTATAATTCAGGAATACCTTCTCTATAAGAAAATATCTTATTTCCGATATATTATTTATTATATCTGGACTTTGGATTTTTAATTATGATATGAAATGTACATTATGTAGTAACAGTAAAAAGCTATGAATTTTCTTGAAATATACTGATAAATGAGAATTGTAAATGGAAAGTACCGTTTATTTCCGCATATAAGACAACCCTAAAATCCTAATATTCATCCCTGAAAATTTGGGCCTGTCTTATACAACCAATATGAAAATTCACCTTGTATTTCAAGTGATGTTTATAGGTAGACTAGTCTAGGACTCGGTACAATGACTGATAATAAAGGTAACCATACCATATTTTCCATACATATTAATGACATAAGTTCATGATGAATAGCCTATTGGAAGCAATATTCCATATCAACAATTAAATCAACATTTACATTTGCAAGTTTAGCGTACAAAATGTAAACATGGAATTATGGTTGATTTCTTAGCAACCTTTGTCTTCTCTTTCTTTAACCCTTGGATAATTTTAATGCTAGTGGTAATAAAATTTTGGTAAGAATATTTATTTTTCTTTAAAAAACCACCATGATTGAAATTATCCTCACTTTCTCCAGTCTCATGCCATCTTCTCCTATCATATTGAATGGTCTAGCTGCAACACAATTGTATGATTTCATGGCTGCTTGTATTTGTATGACTTTTGATTTAAAACTAGCCTTTTAATTTTTTCGTTTTGCTGGTGGTTTCATAATTGACATGAGTACAAGTAGTCAATAAATTGAACTGTATTAAAATTGAAGTTAGGAAAAATATTTTTGAAATGGATGTACAATTATCATTAGAAAAAGTTTAGAACAATCATAAGACCGTGAAATTATCATATTGTCATTAGCGGTAATTTGTTGTTATAGTTGACTAAATGAAAAACAAAATGGGTTTCCTGTTTGCGATGAGTAAGACTTTAAAGAGATACGGCAAGTAGAATATTTGTAATAACATCTTTAGTATCGTTAGTTATCACTTGGATGCATAAGTGCGTTTGTTTGTTCGTTATGGTCAGTGATTAAACAAAATGTAAACAAAAGAAGGAAGTATTACAACGTTGTGGACGATGATCCCTCTCCACTTCCCTTAGATCCAGCTATTCTTGCGCTGGCCCAGGATATGTCGCTGGACACGCTTGGCTTGTTGCTGGTGACTTTCTCTGGCGGTTGCTGCAAACATGGAACTGGTTGCGAAGGGCTCTTTGCAATCCATCTCATGGTTGGACTAGTGTTTAGGATCTGTGAGTTATCCTTCAAGAATGAAGCAATGTTTGCTTTCCTTCTCTCTGTTGCCAGGACGATGGAGTTCTTAACCTACACTATTGTCAACCATTGGGTCAACTGGACGGAAGCTATGAAGCTTTGGAACTTGCCGATTGTTAGTCCGTCATTCTTCAATGTGGAGGACATTGAGGCAGTTGCAGAGAGATGGAGAAAGGTGAGTCAAGACTCTCTTCTCCATTAGGCAATGACATTTCGCTCTTACTCCTTGCCACCACTGTCACAGCAATCATTCCCGGTCAAACACTAGAGACATAGGATAGGGTCACATCTCTCGAAACAGGCAGCATCAAATGGTCAAGGATCCAAGCAGTCCTTTTGCTCCAGAGGCTCCAAGAAGGGTAGGGGACCAAAGAGAGGGAGACATGACCATTTACATTACTATTCCACAGGACATTAATCCACTACGCTCTAGCATAGATAATGCAGTGACTATTTAATGGGCTGCCAGCTCATCTAAGAAACATATCAGGAGTGAGCGTAGTTGTGTTTAAGAATAAGCTCGATATATACCCGAGATGCATCCCAGACCATCCAAGACAACTCCGGTGGATATACGAGGTGCCTCACACTGAGGGACCTGGGGGAACCCAGACATTCTCTCTCTCTCTCCCTCCCTCTCTCTCTCTCTCTCTCTCTCTCTCTCTCTCTCTCTCTCTCTCTCTCTCTCTCTTCTCTCTCTCTCTCTCTCTCTCTCTCTCTCTCTCTCTCTCTCCAATTAAATACGAAAAAAATATACCGTTTGTATACGTCCATTTCAATCGTAGCTTAAAATACGGCATCCGATTTCATCAACAAACCACTATTTTTTAGGAAACATCATTTTATTCTAGAAAATGGCTACTCTTTAAATAGTTACTTGCACATTAAGAAAACGTGTACTTTTGTTTTTAGATTTCGGGTGTGTTTTAAAAATCGAGCATTGTTGACTTCTTTTTGTTTTACTTTTGGCTGTGATCGGATCAGCAGATGTCTAGCTGCCGCTCTCAATAACATGCGCGTACGAATACAGTAACAAAGTATTGTTTATACCATTTCTTAACTATTTCAAACCATCTATACAGTTAATATTACATAAGCACCAATGTGTTATAACCTATCAGATTTTTTTGTTTAGTACATTTAAATCTCTCTCTCTCTCTCTCTCTCTCTCTCTCTCTCTCTCTCTCTCTCTCTCTCTCTCTCTCTCTCTCTCTCTCTCTCTCTCTCTCTCCTCTCTTTTTGGGGGGCTACTTTTCACTACCTTTCATTCCTCACCCCTCTCTATCTCACTAACAAGTGAAATCTTTGTTGCTTCACAAAGTTTCAGTTATATTGAAAATCAATCATGCTTCAATTTTCCTTACTTTCTCCAATCTCGCACCATCTCTCACATTGAATGTTATAGCGGTAGCTTAGCTTAATTGTTCGATAACTTTAAAGACCGGCCTAGTACTTGCTTCTTTTCTTACCTTTTTTTTTTTTTTTTTTTTTTTGATGGTTTCATAATTGATGGGGGTACAAGTTGACTTATAACTGAAGTTAGAAAAAGTATTTTGGGTATGGAATGGACAATCATCTTTAGTAACAGTTTAGAATTATCGTAAATTATCATTCTGTCATTAGCGGCATTTTGTTATTGTTGAATGAACGCAAGAAAAAAAAAATTGTTACTTTGCTATGTATATAGGATTTATATAGATACGGTAAATAATATTTGTAATAAACATATTTACTAAAAGCTTTTGATATCATTATTTATCACTTTGATCATGCGTGTTTAATGCCTTCGTTTATTATGATTGAAGATGGAGCGTACAGTAAACGAATGGAAGGTTTCCGTTTCAGGCAGCGTCATAAAGAAAAACATTATGTAAATGGCATTCATTTCATTTATTTGGAAGTTATAAGAAAAATTAAGTACAACATTGGTAATAACAAAATCAACATATATATACAGTACCCGTCATAAAGAATTGCCGATTTTAAAATGGGCAAATCATTTTGACGCAAATTGGTCGACCCCGTAATTACGGGTAAAAAATCGCCTGGGACAAATTGTCTAATTGGCTACTCAAGTAGAGCTTCCGTCACTACGTGCTTGCTACCAGACTTCAGGCAGTGCTCTCTGTGGTCTTGCCAGGTGCGGTTGTGCGTTCTTGCCTGTCGCAGCAGGTCCCCTTTTGCCGTCGCATTTTTCTGTGTTCAGTGTTTCTGTTCGTGTTTGTAGTACAGTATGTCTACAGGGTATACCTACATTGAAAATCGTGCTCGAGTGATACAGCTTCACGAGGAATGATTGAAAACCGGTGTGATTAGTGCGAAAACCGGTGTAAAGCCTCGAACGATCCGGAACATTCTGAAAAAGTACCGCGAGCTTGGAAGCAAGGAGGTACCGAAGGCAGACACGAGTCCCGGTAGGCCGAAGATTATTAGCCCGAGGGGTTTAAGGGTCCTTGCCAGGGATATCGAAACCAATCCCACCCTTACAGCCCGTCAGCTTAAGGCTGAAAATCCAGACGCTGTTGGTGGTGCGTCTGTAAGAACTGTTCAGTGGCGCTTACAAAAAGACCTCAATTACTCGTTAGTTAAGGCGCGAAGGAAGCCACTTATAACCGCCAAACAAAAGAGGGATCGGCTTGCTTTTGCTAAATCCCATAAAGATTGGGACCTCGAAAGGTGGAGGAAAGTCTTGTGGAGCGACGAGGCATCTTTCTTTGTGGGGGACACAAAGGGAAAGAGTGTTTGGCGCAAGCCAACATCCGATCCACTCGACCCTAAGTACCTCGCCACGAGTGTTAAGTTCCCTGCGTATGTTATGGTCTGGGGTTGTTTTGGTTATGGGGGCAAGGGATCTTTAGTGTTTTTGCCTAAGAATGAGTCGGTGAATAAAGATTCTTATTATACCTTGCTAAACGAACATTTAGAAGACTCGTTTGAGAAAAGTAATACGTGTGTGTTTCAGCAAGATGGCGCCCCTGCTCATACCGCTAAGCAGAACATAAATTGGTTACAAGATTGCGGAATTGAGTTTATTAGTGACTGGCCCGGGAATTCTCCAGACATTTCCCCCATTGATAATTTATGGGCCATCATTAAAAGACAACTACAGGACGTAAATACGTCGTCCATTGAGAAATTGACCGCGGAGCTACAGCGCGCTTGGGACAACCTGGACCCGTCCCTCCTACAGTCATTGGTAGATTCCCTCCCCAAGAGATTAAAGGAGGTGCGGAAACGTCGTGGCATGCCCATCAAGTACTAGGGCAGAGGTTGGTGAGTGTTAACCATTAATTCCAATGTATTTACTTTATTAGTTGTTTTTTCCTGAATATTTTCCCGTGCGTAAACTGTTTTTTCCCCTGAAATCTCCTACGCGGCAAATCTCTATGACGGGCACTGTATATTCAATACTTGGTAAGATTACTGTCGATGCAAAAACTGACCTATACACAGATGTGTAAATACGTCTGTTTCTTCGTTATGATCAGAGATTCAATGTAAACAAAACATTGGTTGTCGTTTTTTATTGTGCTTTTTGGCGTGTTTAGGAAACGCATGATGTAAAATCACCTTTATTTTGATAATTATGGATTTTCAATGATACAACAAAAGCTAGTCTATAGAGTGATGGTTTCGCTATTCACAAGTTGTCTTATACATTAGATATGACAAACATTAAAATTTGTCTGTATTTTGGGTCGCGTTATAACGGGAAATATATGGTGTTTACACCCATCCTGGTTGTAATTTTAACCATTTTTCAAGTTATTAGAACTTTAAAGTATATGAAATGTTTGATTTATTCACAAGAACAATTTGATATTATAAAAAAATATAGTATAGTACATAGAAAGTATTGGAAATAGGTAATAAACACATTTGAATAGGCAAGATGCTGGTTGCCATGGCCCCAATGGAATTATTTCTGTTAGTTGTGTGTTTCGAAATATGTGATTTTCCATTTATACGAGGTCATTGATCGACCAAATTCTTGCATAATTTGGGACCCTACTGTACCTGGAATCTTGTGAATTGGACTGGAATCAATGTGTTGGAATCTACACAGATGGTGCTCCCTCTATGACTGGCTCAGTGAAAGGCTTTGTATCACTTGTGAAAGAAATAAACCCTGAAGTTATGACTACTCATTGTTTTCTCCACTGAGAAGTTCTTGTTGAAAAAACTATTGGCCCTGACCTAAAGCCAGTTTTGGATGTAACTGTTAACATGGTCAATTTTATAAAGCAGCGCCCTCTTAAGTCTCGCATGTTTGCAAAGTTGTGTGAAAATATGCAAAAAGATCATGTAACACTCTTTACACACCGAGGTCAGATGGCTTTCCAGAGGGAAAGTTTTGTCAAGGGTTTTTGAACTTCGAGAAGAATTGCTCATTTTCTTCAAAGAGAAAAATAAAGAGAGTTCTTGTGAAAATTTTGAATCAGCAGACTGGCTGGCGAAATTAGCTTATTTGGCAGATATCTATCACCATTTAAATAACCCGAATTCCAGCATGCAGGGTCGACAAGAAAACATTCTGTCCTCGACAGACAGGCTTACTGCTTTCAAGAATAAACTTGCTGTTTGGAAAAAACGTCTAAGCACTTCCCTTCCTTATTGTCAGATTTGTATGACTGGGTTAGAAATCCCTTTAATGAGCTCTCTTCAAATTCGGAAAACCTGCTCAATCTACAAGAAGAGGAAGAAATAACTGAACTAAAGTGTGATAGAACCTTGAGGATAAAGTTTAATGAAGTACCACTTGATGCGTTTTGGATTTCTGTAAGAGAAGAGTACCCAGTTTTTTCAGCAAAAGCATTGGATATTTTAATCCAATTTTCAACGTCTTACCTTTGTGAGCAAGGTTTTTCAGGTCTTACTACTGTAAAAAGCAAATTTAGAAATTGGGTTCTGTCTGTTGAGGAAGAACTGCGGGTGTGTTTGTCAGAATTACGGCCAAATATTGAGAAATTGTGCAAAGAAAAGCAAGCCCAAGTATCACATTAAACATGTAGGTAAAGCCTATTTTGATATTTTATTACACTTTTTAAATTTTGAGTCATGTAACTACTATTATTAAAGAACTGGTCTTGAATACTATCATATTGTATTCTATACTGAAGAAAAAACATATCAAATACATGTCTTTTATACTTTTACAACCTTTGAATATATATATATATATATATATACATTATATATATATATATATATGTATATACTGTATATATATATACACACACACACACAGTAGGCTCCCGCCATACGGCATTAATCCGTTCCGGAGTTGGTATCGTATGGTGAAAATGTCGTATGGCTGGCAATAGAATAGCTAATGCGTGCAAAACCCCAGGTAAAAACATTGAAAATTAGTATGTAACAAAATAGTATAGTAAGCACTGTAATACAGTATACTTATATATAATATACATGTACTGTACAGTATACAGTATAATTAAATAACATTACAGGATAAAAAAAAATTATATACTGTACAGTTCTGTAAAAGAAAAATAACATTTTATTTACCTTTGGAGTGATGTGACTTGAGCTGGTAGTGGGTGGAGGCAGAGGGGGAGGAGACGGTAGATATATAAACGTATCAATGCTAATTATTTATATACACTTGATAATAAATTAATTCTTACTATTAAACACTTAAAAGTAAAAATGCTTTTTTTTTTATTTTTGTCTTTTGAGATTTAGTTTATGATTTTTTTTTAGAACTTAAAAAATTACTCTTTTAGCTTTTTTAATAGAATCACTATTATCATCTTTGCTTTCTGACACTTCTCCTTTGGAGAAATATCTATCCAAAGAAGCCTGTTTCTGACGATTCCTCAACATATTCCTAAAATGACGCATACACTTGTCATCAACACTCTCCATAAGATTTGTGTGAAGTTTTTCTGGGTGTTTCTTTTCAATGAAACTTGTAAGGTTTTCATACCAACTGATAGCTTACCTTATTTCTGCCGATGTCATTTCTTCAGCCCCCCCCCCCCCCCCCCCCCCCCCCCCCCCCCCCCCCCCCCCCCCCCGTCCTCGCCACCACTAGAGCTGTGCTCTTCTTGAGTGATGGTCAACTGCATTGCCTCCAACTCCTTCAAGTCTTCAGTCGTAAGCTCCTCCCTGTGCTCCTCGATAAGGTTATGGACGTCAGCCTCAGGGATAACAAGCCCCATGGACCTCGCGATTGAAATTATTTCCTCAACATCACCCTCAGGGGCAGGATCATCAATGGCCTCGTCTTCGGTTGAGGGATCAAAACCTTTGAAGTCTCGTTCTGCCACAACAGCTGGCCACAGATTCTTCCATGAGGAGTTCAAGGTGCGTCGTGAAACCTCATTCCAAGCTTTGTCGATCATCTTCAGGCATTGAACGATGTCAAAATGCCCCATCCAAAATTCACGGAGGGTGAGTTGAGTGCTTTCGGGCACTTCGAAGTATCTTTTGAACATATGCTTCGTGTAAAGCTTCTTAAAGTTGGCAATCACTTCCTGGACCATAGGCTGGAGGAGAGGGGTGGTGTTTGGTGGCAGATAGAGAACCTTGATGAAGGAGAAGTCAGGATGAATGATGTCTTCGAGGCCAGGAGGGTGAGCAGGGGCATTGTCCAGTACCAGGAGACATTTGAGAGGAAGATTGTTCTTTTCTAAGAAGTTCATGACAGCAGGACTGAAGCAGACGTTTATCCACTCAATAAATAAGGTCCTCGTGACCCAGAACTTGGCATTAGACTTCCAAAATACCGAGAGCCTCTCCTTCGTAATAATTTGTGCCTTGAAGGCACGAGGATTCTCTGAGTGGTATACTAGTAGGGGCTTAATTTTTAAATCCCCACTGGCATTTGCACAAAATGCGAGCGTAAGTCTGTCTTTCATCGGTTTATGGCCAGGAAGTTTCTTTTCTTCAGCTGTGATATATGTACGGCGGGGCATTTTCTTCCAGAACAGGCCAGTTTCATCACAGTTAAACACTTGCTGAGGAATGTAGCCTTCTCTGGAAATTACTTTCTCAAACTTCTTGAGGAATTCTTCAGCTGCTTTCTTCTCAGAACTGGCTGCCTCTCCATGCCTGACGACTGAGTGAATACCAGTCCTCTTCCTAAAGCGATCAAACCACCCATGAGAAGCCTTGAACTCTTGGGGGCTTGCTGCAACGTTCCTTCGTCTCCGATGCCTGTCTGGGCATCCACGAGATTGGCATAGATGGCGCTCACCTTGTGCGAAATTACTGATTGCTTGAGTGTATCACCAGCGATTTCCTTTTTTTAATCCATAGAAGAAGGAGTCTCTCCATCTCGTCGTTGATTGAGGTCCTTCCACTGGCAAGGACAGTCATGCCTTTAGAAGACTTACTTGCTTTATTGGCTTCCTTATTCTTGATAATTGTACCAATCATAGACTGGTTACAGCCATACATACCAGCGAGGGTAACGATGCGCATGCCTTCTTCATATTTCTTCATGATCTCCAGCTTTGTTTCCATAGTAATCATCTTCTGACTTCTCCCTATAATATCACTAGCATTCTTGGGACCCATGGCTAACGAATTGAAGTTATAATTAAGCACTAAAATGCACAAAAAATACGATATTGCAAGCACTCACACGAGATCAAGTCATTACGAAACGCACTCGAAATTCTGAACTGAGCGCACGTATAACAGAGAGAGAGAGGCAGCATCTCTCTCAGGCATTGTTGGAGGGAATTCAGCCAATAGCGTATCGGCATCTTAGTGACGTATGAGCGTGGTGGTAGGCTAGTGACTAGCACAGTCGTATGCGTAAAAACCGCCAAGTTTGAGTTTTGGAATTCGATGCCGTAAGGTGGGGAAAAATATCGTAACGAAGGGACGAAAAAACATCGTATTCCTCACCGTAACGTGAAAAAAACGTAAGCTGGGGACGCCGTACCCTGGGGTCTACTGTGTGTGTATGTATATATATATATATATATATATACTGTATATATATATATATAAATATATATAATATATATATATATATATACTGTATATATATATATATATAAATATATATAATATATATATATATATATATATAAATATATATATATATATATATGATAAATTTTGCACATTTAGACGTGTTTTTCATATTCAAATAAGCCACATATATTTTTGATACATTAATGTCTGGATTCTCTTAATGACCTCGGGATCAGAGCCCCAGGCGAAATCACACAAAGACAAGAGCTTGTGTCCGGCCGGGAATCGAACCCTGGTCGGCAAGCTTGTATAGACAGTGACTAAACCACTTGGCCACGAAGAAAGATTATATATATATATATTGTATATATATATATATTATATATATATATATATATTATATATATTTATATATATATATATATATATATATATTATATATATATATATATATATATATTATATATATATTATATTTATATATATATTATATTTATATCTATATATACAGTGATCCCTCGTTTATCGCGGTAGATAGGTTCCAGACCCGACTGCGATAGGTGAAAATCCGCGAAGTAGTGACACCATATTTACGTATTTATTTAACATGTATATTCAGACTTTTAAAACCTTCCTTTGTACTTAGTACTGTTAACAAACTACCCTCTAATGTACAGAACACTTGATGCATGTACTACAGTACCCTAAACTAAAACAGGCACAAATATTAAAGGCGATTTTATATCATGCGTTTCCTAAACACGCCAAAAGTCGCAATGAAAAATTGCAACCAATGTTTTGTTTACGTTTATCTCTGATCATAATGAAGAAACAAACGCATTTAGTGTACACATCTGTGTATAGGTTAGTTTTTGCATCGATTATATTGATTATACAGTATGTTGATTTTGTTATTACCAATGTTTTACTTAATTTTTCTTAGGACTTCCAAATGAAGGCATTTAACGCGCATAATGAAAGTGATAAATAATGATATTACAGTAAAATCTTTTAGAAAATGTTATTACATATATTATTTACCGTATCTATATAAAATCGTACATACGTAGCAAAGCAGGAAAACAATTTACGAGAGAGAGAGAGAGAGAGAGAGAGAGAGAGAGAGAAAGAGAGAGAGAGAGAGAGAGAGAGTTGTTTTACGTACGTAAATGTAAATTTTAAACAAACTAATAGCCCCATTTCATATAAAATAGGTTATTACAAATATTTTATTTTATCATATTACAGTAGTCTGTATAATACTGTAAAGTTCAGTACAGTATGTTGTTGTTAGTCGTGGCGATGAAATTCCCACGAAACAAAAACACGGTATTCGATTACAACAGCTGATTCATTCTCTCTCTCTCTCTCTCTCTCTCTCTCTCTCTCTCTCTCTTCGTGTTATACAATACTTACATATAGATGAAGAAACTAAAATTAGTTATCTTAGTGTCAATTAAATACGAAACGAAAAAATTATGCTGAGTTTACATCCATTCCAATCGTTGCTAAAAATACGGCATCCGATTTCATCAGCAAACCACTATTTTTTGGGAAACATCATTTTGTTCCAGAAAATTGCTACTCTTTAAATAGTTAATTGCACATTAAGAAAGCGTGTACTTTTGTTTTAAGTTTCGGGTGTGTTTTAAAAATCGAGTATTGTTGACTTCTTTCTGTTTTACTTTTGGCTGTGATCAGATCAGCTGACGTCTAGCTGCCGCTCTTGAGAGCGTACGAATACACTAACAAAGTATCGTTTATACCATTTCTTAACTTATTCAAACCGTCTGTACAGTTATTACATAAGCACCAATGTGTTATAACCTATCAAATTTTTTTGTTTATTACATTTAAAACAACACACTCTCTCTCTCTCTCTCTCTCTCTCTCTCTCTCTCTCTGGGTTACTTTTCACTACCTCCCATTCCTTACCTCTCTATCTCTCTAACAAATGATATCTTTTTTGCTCAAAGTTTCCTTTAAATTGAAAATCAATCATGATTCAAGTTTCCTCACTTTCTCCAATCTCGCACCATCGGTCACATCGCGGTATTTTCGAAATTTCCAGAAAATCCGCGATATATGTATATACATGCGTTATGAAAAAAATCTGCGATAGTCGAACCGCGAAGGAGCGAGGGATCACTATATATATACACACACACACACACACAGTGGAACCTCTACATACGAATGTCCTAACATACAAATTTTCCAACATCCGAAGTAAAATTCGACCAAATTTCTGTCTCGAAACCCGAAGTGTTGCTCCAACATACGAAGTAAATAATACGCGTACGCATGGAATTTTCTCGAAAGCGTCAGCCGTGGTTTGTTGTTGACGCTGCTAGACGGCAGCACATCGGAGGGACGCCAATCGAGCGTCACCTTGATCAGTCCTCTCATCTCGTGCGCATAGTGTGGTTGTTCTCTACTCGCTCAGTTATTAACAGTGTTTTTTATCTTCATTTTTCACGTGTTGTTTTATGTGTTTCGTAATTATGGGTCCTAAAAACCTTAGTTTCGGTTCAGGAAGTAGTAGTAGTGGTGAGAAAAGGAAGAAGTCAAAGCTTTCATTAGAATTAAAGCAAGAAATAATAGAAAAGCATGAGCGAGGTGTACGTGTTAGCGATCTGGCTAAACAATATGGCCGGAATATGTCTACGATCTCGACGATCATAAAACAGAAGGCAGCCATTAAAGCAGTGAAACCTTCGAAGGGGATCACGATTATTTCCAAACGTCGTAGCCCTACCCTTGAAGAGATGGAACGCCTTTTGTTAACATGGATCAAGGACAAAGAGATTGTTGGTGATACGATCACTGAAACGATCATTTGTAAGAAGGCCAGCGCTATCTACAGTGACTTGAAGGTGGCAGGCTCTGGGGGTGACGCGGGGGAGAGTTCAGCCGATCCTACGACGGAGGAATTCAAGGCGTCTCGAGGTTGGTTCGAGAAATTTAGGAAACGGACCGGGATTCGTTCAGTTGTTCGGCATGGAGAAGCTTCGAGTTCGGACACCAAGGCTGCTAAAGACTTTGTTAAAAAGTTCGAAAGCATCGTGGCGGAGGAAGGTTACGTAGAGCAGCAGGTGTTCAACTGTGATGAAACCGGTCTGTTTTGGAAAAAGATGCCTAGTCGAACGTACATTACCGCCGAAGAGAAGAAAATGCCTGGACATAAGCCAATGAAGGATCGGTTGACTCTTGCGCTTTGTGCCAACGCCAGCGGGGACTGCAAAATTAAGCCTTCATTAGTTTACCATTCCAAAAACCCTAGGGCATTCAAAGCAAATAGAATTAATAAAGACCTGCTACATGTTCTATGGCATTCTAATTCTAAGGCTTGGGTTACTAGCCATATCTTTGTGGAATGGGTAAACGTAGTTTTCGGCCCTGCTGTCAAGAAGTACCTTCAGGAGAGGAATTTGCCTTTGAAGTGCTTGCTTTGTTTGGATAATTCACCCACTCTCCCCCCCGGACTCGAAGATGATATCATCGACGAATAAAAATTCATCAAGGTGTTGTATCTTCCACCGAATACCACCCCTATCCTCCAGCCCATGGACCAGCAAGTCATCTCTAATTTTAAGAAGCTATACACCAAGCACTTATTTAAGCAGTGCTTTAATGTCACGCAAAGCACCAACTTAACTTTGCGTGAATTTTGGAGGAGCCACTTTAATATCGTGCACTGCTTAAATATCATAGATCAGGGTTGGGAGGGAGTAACTTGTCGGACCCTGAATTCCGCTTGGAAGAAGCTTTGGCGTGATGCTGTTGCTCCCAGAGATTTTGAAGGTTTTGGCCCCGAGAATGAACCTGTGCTTGCCGCCGAGGAAGACGTCGAAGAGATTGTATCCCTTGGCAAGTCCATGGGTCTGGAGGTGGATGAAGATGACATCACCGAACTCGTTGATGAGCATCACGAAGAGCTCACCACCGAGGAACTCAAGGAGCTGCAAGCCATGCAGCATGATGAGAGTTCCAAGCTCAGTCGAGTGAGTCGGAGGAGACCGAGGAGGTAGGCTGAAATAAAACATGTTGGCATATCATCAACATGGTTGATTTCATCGGCAAGCATCACCCACAGAAACTTCAGGTTTGCCGTGTTGTTGCGCAGTTCGATGATATTTGCTTAACTCATTTCAGAAGAATCCTCAAAAGCTGTACCAAGCAACTTTCACTCGATAGTTTCTTTAAAAAATCTCAAACGCTCTAGTGATCATGATGAAAAGAAAGAAAGTGGTGCAAAGAAAAGGAAGACCGAATCGAGTGAAAG
>NC_090729.1:91113896-91151396 GCF_036898095.1 Palaemon carinicauda
ACTTTCATGTCCCTAAAAATTCCTACACGTTGCATAACAGGAAAAGTATTGTGTTTGCATTTGGTCAACAATAACAAATTACCAATAATGACAATATGATGTGACAGAGATGATGGTGTAAGATTGAAGAACGAACGGCGATAATTTGAATCATGGTGGATATTTAATGAAAAACTAATATTATACTTAACTAAATGTCATTACTACTGTTATTAACGTTACCATTAAAATTATCAAAGGGTTTAAGAGAAAGATAAAGGTTGCTAAGAACGTAACCATAACCCGATGTTTACATTTTGTCAGCTAGCTTTGCAAAGATAACAGTTGATTTCATTGTTATGGGATATTTCTTCAAATAGGCTATTTATCATGAATTTATGCTAATAACATAAACGGCAAACGTTTTTTTACTTTGATTATGTTATCGTACCGAGGCCTAAGCTAGCCTACCAATAAACATCATGTGGTATTCAAGGTGTGATTTTCATATCAGTTGTATAAGATGACCCCCAATTTTCAGGGGTGACTTTTAGGATTTAAGGGTTATCTTGTACGAGGAAATATACGGTAAATATAAATATTTCGGAACCAATGTACTTCTTACGGTGACCTTTACAACGCCACATGGACACGACTCTGGTTATCTGGATTTGGTCCATTATATCCAGAATCTGTCTGGTTTTGTGAAGTTATACAGTATATTCATGTCGGTAAAAAGATATAATGTACAGTACGGTATTTGTTTTTCCTATTTCCTCTTCTATTACATTTCACTCAATTACACCACAGCTATTTGAAGGTAGTTGATACTTTTTCTTTATGGGAATAGAACTGAATACTCTATTATAAACCTCTGAAAAGTACAATTTATTTTTAACTGTAAAGGTTCTCTAACATGAATGACCATTTAATATGATAACATTATAATTTTTTTTATACTTGCAGGTGTGCAAAAGGGGAGTTGGAACACCTATACCACCAGTAGTCACTAAAAAGCCGGCTTATACCAATAAGAGATTGGAAAGAAAATTAGTGCCTCAAACAGAAAAGCTCTCACCTGAAGAGTTGATGGAAACAGGAGTGTATCAGAGGTTCAACAGAGCTATTGAAAAGATATTCGATAATACTGAAGATTTGGATCTCACTGCAGAGATAGGTAAGTTCTCTTTGCAATAAAATGAGAAATATTTAAATTTTTAGGCCTTGCAAATGCATTTGTCACAAATGAAAATCTATTGTATATTTGTTCTTGTATGAGATATTCTCATTTAGAAAGGTAAAAAGTGAAAATTCCATGTAAATTTGGGAATATCCCTTTAAATGCATACATTTTATAAATTACTACTTTATGTTGTACAGTCATTCCTCAGTAGCCTATTTCTATTTTAAAGTGTTTTCAGCCCAGTCAAGATACTGTACATTTACCTTCGCCAACAAAGTTAGAAGGAGGTTATGTTTTCGTCCATGTTTTTATGTGTGTTTTTGAACAGCTTTCTAGCCACAATTTTAATCGTAGAGTAATGAAACTTGCAGGGATTAACTTATGTAAAAAGCTGAAAAAGAATAAATTTTGGAAGGTCAAGGTCACGGTCGAGCAAAATGTCCAATTCACGTAATCAGCCATAGGTTTGGACATAACTGTCATAAAGAATTCAAAATTGGTTCATATTTAAGTGTATGAAGACCCACGCCAATTAGTACATGTTAAGGTTAAGGTCAAGCAAAAGGTCAAATAACAGTCATCAAACATACAGCCACAATTTTAATCATTAAGTAATGAAACTTGCAGGGATTTTAAACTTATGTAAAGAGCTGGAAGTGATTAATTGATTCCAGGAAAGGCACACTGTTTTCGAGAAATAGGCTGCCGTGGCAAAGGTCTGCCCTTTCATAGTGTTCTCTAGTTCCAAGTATAAGACAACCTTTAAATCCTAAAATTCACCTCTGAAATTTGGGGCTCATTTTAAAGGTCTTATACAGTATTACCATTCGAAAAATCAAAGCTTGAATTCCTATTGATGTTTATTGGTAGGCTAATCTTGGCCTCAATATAATCACCACTCATACATGAAAAGATTCACATTATGAAATAAAATAATAATAAAGGTAATGAATGCATTTTACCCTATATATTATTAGTATAACTTCATAATCAGTAGTCAATTTGAGGAATAATTCTGTATTGATGAAATCAAGTAATTAGCTATGTGAGCCAATCTTGGGAAATGTAAACATGTCAGCTGATTCAAACTACTGGTATTGAAGATATACTCATATATGAAAGACTTAAAGTATTCTTAATATAATTTCCAAAAATATCTAATAATAAATAATCGTTTGCATACAGATTACTAAAACTATTAGCATTATTATTTATCACTTCGATGTGTAAATGTTTTTGTTTGTCCCTTATGAGTGGCGATGAAATGGAAACAAAATAACGGCTTTCATTTTAGGCTGTGTGTTAAGGGAAATTTGTTTAAGATGGGGGTTATTTCTTTTCTTAAATATCCAAGGTTACAATTAGTAGAACAACATAAGTAATTACATTATCATTACATGACCAATATTTAGCAATTTACCATTTGTCTTATATCACAATACTACAGATATGAGATAAAATTATTGAAATTTGCCCTAATTTTCGACCTCCTTGTATCTAATTATTGTCTTGTGCGTAGAAATTCTGTCCCATGATAATATTCAGCACTGTAACAACTTTCATGAGTTTCCTTACAAGGGGAAATATTTTATAAATTGTAGGTAGTAGGATGGCCAGGGCACCAGCCACCCATTGAGATACTACTGCTAGAGAGATATTTGGTCCATAGAATTTTTCTCTCTGGTTATGGCTTATTTTCCCTTTGTCTCCATATACAGTATACCGAATAGTCTGGCCTATTCTTTACATACAGTATTCTTCTCTGTCCTCATACACCTGACAACATTGAGATTATCAACAATTCTTCTCCTCTCAATGGGTTAACTACTGCATTGTAATTGTTCAGTGGCTACTTTCCTCATGTTAAGGGTAGAAGAGACTCTCTAGCTATGGTAAGCAGCTCTTCTAGGAGAAGGACACTCCAAAATTAAACCATTGTTCTCTAGTCTTGAGTAGTGCCATAGCCTCTTGTCCATGATCTTCCACTGTGTTGGAGTAGAGTTCGCTTGCTTGGGGGTATGCTCAGGCACACTATTTTATCTTATTTCTATTCTTTATTTTTCTTTCAAGTGTTTATACTTTATATATGGTGTTTTTACTGTTCTCAAAGTATTTTATTTTAATTGTTAATTACTTCTCTTGTAGGCTATTTTCCCTGTTGGAGCCCTTGGGTTTATAGTATTGCTTCTAGGGATGTAGCTAAGGAAGTATTAATAATAATAATACGGTTATTATTACTTCACAGTTTTCAGTATAATGGCTAAAGAGCTTAAAACTGAATTTGAGCGAAGCGAAAAATCTATTTTGGGGTGAGATAGCCATGTCATCCTGATGGAAGGTTCCTTTAAGTAGCTTCCTAGGGTATATTTGACTACAGTGATATTCCCAGAGAATTTGACTCAAGGTCTACAGAATTCTAACTTCTGGTGCGAATATCCTTAAAGTTTCCTTATAGGATATCGCATAATATCGGGACGTATTCTTGACACGCCACATAGCAATCTGCACCCCGCATAGCGTTTACACTTCGAGGGGGAAAAGTGGCAAAATAAAAGAGGAGCCATTATAAAGTTCCCTTCCTGCGTTACTGTTTGAGCACTCAGATGGCGCCATAATCGCCGCCATCTTTATTCCTTGTAGCATTAAGCCGGTACTTATAGATACAGTATTATTGGGAGGGATCCTGCCAAGGCCTTTCATAGAAAGGAGGGCGGGTTCATCAGGACGACATGGCTATCTCACCCAAAAATAGATTTTTCGCGTCACTCAAAATCCGTTTTTTGGGCTCAGGCCATGTCGTCCTGATGGAAGTTTACCAGAGCATTAATTTATCCATGGATTTCCCAGTTGTGCCTTAAACCTCAAGACAATATTTCCTTGGTCATCTACTGTAGACCTAAGAGACCTATGACATTACCATTATATGTCATTTCTTCTTATCATAGACTATGTTAGTGCTTCCTGCCCCCTACAGGGAAGAGTCAAACTAGACTCGGGGAAAACGTCTTGAAGTTTGCATATTTCATATGACCAACCTAGCAATCAAAAGGACATACTTGTCTCACTGTATGCCTTTAGCCAAAGTTTGTATTTATAACACGAACACAGGTTCATGTCAGCCACCATAGCATTTGAGGTATAGCAGTCCAGTTGTATACTGCAACAGACAAGTTTGTATCTTGTATTGAAACAAGTTACTTCTAGCTAGGAAGGTTTGTTTACATATAGGAACAAAGTTACTACCTTTGCTCGATATAATTATGCAGAATAATAAGGAATGAAAGGAATGCTCCCACATAACTTCATCAAAATGTTTAGGGCGAAATAAGACGCGCAAAACAATTAATCATTTATTGTCAAACACTAAATAAGAATTCAGCATACAGTACATTTATAGTAATATAAAAATGCAAGTGAAGTAGAATTTACTAACATAGACAATACAGAATGAATCAGAAATACTTGTTTTACCTGAAAACAAAAATCTTTGCCACTCACATGAAAATTTAATAAATTTTCTAATGTCTTTCTGAGAAGTCTGTCTATTTACACTTGTGTAAAAACCACATGGCACTTAGTGTTCAGTCTATGTTTCATCACCTTTGTACACTGGAACAGTCCATAATGTCACCTTGATGACATTTCACTCACCATGTTGCACTATAAAGTGCTAACATGTACACCCTTTAGAATTAAAGTCCCACATAATTCACTGTTCCTCGCAGCACTAAGCGACAGGTTTTAATACACTACCTGCCGCCACCACGCATCATTTTAATTCTTGCACTTGCTTCGTGTAGTGTTTGAAAAACACTCTGGATGACTTCCATCCAGTAAACGAGCAAAGGCTCTCGAAAATGAGCTGGAAAAGTTTTAACTAAAAAGCAATTTTCCTAGGATCATGACCTGCGGGTGTACTGTCAGGATCCGCTCTGCGAATAAAGTAGGTGATCTTTGCCCTTAATTGTTTTAGGGATAAGTTTGAGCCCGATGTTTCTCCTTCAAAAAGCTGCCCTCCCCTGAAGTCTGAAGTTCTGCGAAGATAGACCTTTAGACTCTCCACTGGACACAGCGAGACATCTTCCTTCAGAGGGCAGATTCTCCAGGGACCCCACCTCTTAGTGGGTAGCTCATTCTTGGCGAGAAACGTTGGGTCGGGAAAGAGATTTAGCTCTCCCGTTTCAGCAAACTGGATATGGCCTTCTTCCCTAGACAGGGCCACTATCTCACTAACTCTAGCCCCTGAGGCTAGAGCAAACAAGAATATAACTTGAGTCAAATCTTTCAAGGAGCAATTATCGTTTTCCAAACTTGAAGCAAAATGTAGTACCTTATCCAAAGACCATGAGATGGGCCTTGGAGGTGCTGCAGGCCTGAGCCTAGCACAGGCCTTAGGGATTTTGTTAAAAATCTCATTAGACAAGTCTACTTGGAAAGCATAAGCAAGGGTCTAGTCAAGGCAGATTTACACCTAGTTATTGTGAATAAAGAAAGACAAGCAGAAATCCATTGAGATTTCCTTTTGGGTTTCTTGCCTTGACAAAGGCCACCCACTTCTTCCAAGATGACTCGTATTGCCTTCAGGTAGATTTTGACTTATATTCCTCTAAGAAGTCTATACTTTTGAGATCCCAAACCTTTTCTTTACTACTAGGGAGAGAAAATCATGAGATGAAGGTCTTGGGTTTTCTGTAATGAAGCGAAGACAATCGATCTGTACTTGAGACAGAACTGGGTCCGGCAGGGGAATCAGCCTCGGCTGTAATTCCAATATTAAAGGGAACCAGTTACTCCGGGGCCACTTGAGAGCCACTAGGGCTGCTGTTCCTTGAAAAGATCTCAGCTTGTTGAGGACCTTCATCAGCAGGTTGGATGGAGGGAACAGGTAAATCCTGGTTCATTTGTTGCAGTCGAGGGACATGGCGTCCACTGCTTCTGCTAGAGGGTCCTCGTGGGGGCCCACGTATCGAGGAAGTTTATTGTTGTCGTTCATTGCAAAGAGGTCGATCTGCAGTTCCGGGACTTGATGTAGGATGAAGGAGAATGATCTTGCATATAGGGACCATTCTGACTCTATCGGAGTTATCCTGGATAGAGCGTCCGCTGTCACATTGCGGAACCCTTGAAGGTGAACTGCTGACAAGTGCCATCTCTTCTTTTCCGCTGAACGGAAGATGGCCAACATCACTTGGTTGAGTTGAAGTGATCTCGAGCCTTGACGATTCAGACATCTCATTACCACCTCGCTGTCCAAAATCAGTCTCGTGTGGACTGAAGGGTGAGGGGATAATTTTCTTCAGTGTGAGGAAGACTGCCATGGCCTCCCAAATTCTGATATGGAAGGTCTTGAGTAGAGAGGACCAAGTTCCTTGAACACTGTGTTGGTGAGAGTGACCTCCCCATCCTTCCAATGATGCATCTGTGTGGATGACGACTGAGGGTGGAGGCGGTTGCAGAGGTGTTGACCTCTTGAAGTTTTTGGCATCCGACCATGGCTTGAGAAGTGATCGTATCCGAATCGGTATTGGTCTTCTTAGAACTCTTCGAGCGTTTGATGCGTATCTTCTCCAGACTCCTGATGCATCTTTTAGCTGTGCTCTTAGCACTTGGTCTGTCACTGATGCAAACTGAAGGGAGCCCAACACTCTCTCCTGTTGGCGTCTTGAAATCCTGTTGGGTTTTAGAAGTCTCTTGATGGATCCCGCTATCTCTCTCCTCTTCTTTAATGGAATGGAGAGGCTATGTGACTGTAAGTCCCAATGTATGCCTAGCCATTGGAATTTTTGAGCTGGAGATAGTCGAGACTTTTTGGTGTAGATCTTGAATCCTAGGTGTTCCAGGAACTGGATCACTTTCTTGGATGCTTTTATGCATTTCGACCCGGATGCTGTCCACACCAGCCAATCATCCAGATAGGATACTACCTGGACACCTTGTAGGCGTAGTTGTTGAACGACTGCTTCTGCAAGCTTCGTGAAGATCCTTGGGGCTGTGTTTAGTCCGAAGGGCATGGCTCTGAAAGCGTACTTTCTTTTTTGTAGCCTGAATCCTAGGTAGGAGGAGAGTTGGCGATTGATCGTAATATGCCAATAGGCATCTGCCATGTCTATGGATACTGTGTATGCCCTTTTTGGAAACCGGGCCCTTATATGTTGAAGGGTCAGCATCTTGAACTTGTCGTTCTCGATAAACTTGTTGAGTAGTGACAAATCCAGAATGACTCTGGGTTTGTCGGAGTCCTTCTTGGGAACACAAAACAGCCTTCCTTGGAATTTGATGGACTTTGCCCTCTTTATCACCCGTTTGCTCAAGAGTTCTTGGGTGTATTCTTCCAAAACCGGGGTGGAGTGTTGGAAGAATTGAGGAAATGATGGTGGAGCTGTCTTCCAGCTTCAACCTAGTCCATTCTTGATTAGCCTGTGGGCCCAGGGATCGAAGGTCCAATGATCTAGGAAGAGTCGGAGTCTTCCTCCTACCAGAAGCATCTCATTGCTTCTGGTTTCCGGAGGGCTTGCCTCCTTGACCGCGTGCTCCCCCTACTCCCTCTTCCTCTCGAGGGACGTTTAGAGGAATCTCTACCTGACGCCCTACCTGTCATAGGTGGGAGTAAAGGCTGGTGACTGAGTCGCCACCTGCTGGGGTACCATCTGGTAGGTGGGTTGGGGCTGTTACTGCGGTCATGGGAAGTTTTTGTTGTCCAGCAGGGTGAGATGGCACTCTTGGCCTCTTTGTCTTCCTCTTCGGTTGGGACCCTCATCCGGGTAAGACTTCCTCTTAGCCGACATGCCCCACTTTTGGAGAATATTTCTATTCTCCGTGGCGGCCATGTCGACTATTTCTTTGACCATTTCGTTTGGGAATAGATCTTTCCCCCAGATATTGGAAGATATCAACTTCCTGGGTTCGTGTTTGACCGCAGCCAAGGCAAACACGAACTCTCTACAAGCCCTTCTTGCCCTAACAAAGCTATAGAAGTCTTTAGTTAGGGTTGCCAAGTGTGTTTTGGCTATGACCACGAACATATCTGGGGATCTCTGTTCACTTGCCATTGTCTCCAGGGTCACCTGGAGGGACAGAGAGGCAGCAAGCCTCTCCTTTGTATCATGTTCCCTACGCAGGAGAAACTCAGACAACTTGGGGAGGTTTTCACTGAACTGACGTCCAGCGATATCAGCCTCCAACTTCCCGACTGAGAACGTAAGCTGAATATCCTTCTAGTCCTTGTGATCCGTTGGCAAAGCTAGGGAAAGGGGCCTACACTTCTCCAGTGTAGGGCAAGGTTTCCCAGCTTCCACTGCCTTAATCACCGCCTTAAACCCTTTTTCCGCAAAGGGGAAGGCCATAGTTGCTGGAGCAAGAAAAGAGGGATGTTTCTTGCTCAGGGCTGGCACCTTAGAATTGGTGAAGCCCCTTTCCTTCAAACTGCTGGCTAGTAAAGCCTGAGCCTTCGTACGGTCAAGCACTATGACCTCCTTAGGCTCTGTCGCCTCCTTGGATACAGGTTCCGCCCTTAGACAAACGAAGCAGTCTGGATAGGACTCAAAGCTGGGCCAGAACTCAATGTCCTCGATAAGGACAGCTCCTAGCTTCTCTGAAATAAAGATCTTACTGTTCGTAATTGGCATGTACTCGGCATGCCTCCATGGGTTTACCTCGTAACACGAGGGAAGATCCTTTACGTCGAGTCTCCTGTGAGACCCGCTTGTCGTTGCAAGCTGAAGAATCTCCTTCCTTAATGCAGCTTCCCTTTGTTCGCTCATCTTCTCGAACATCTCCATCATAGCTTTGATGGCAGACAGGGTGTCGTCCGACTTTTCGGGTTGAGGAGCGAAGGACGTAGAGAGCACGGGTTCTGGGGCTGGAACTGGCGAAACAGAGACTGTTTCGACTTCATCCTCTTCCATCTTTGGAGCCAAAGTTGACTCCTCATCTCGACCTTCCACCAGAAGGTCCTTTTCGGTGTCCTCTGACACCTCTGACATCCTCTCATCATCTAGATGGATGTCCTTCATCACATCCGTGTCCACGGCTATCTGCATGCAAGGGATCTCAGGGTGAGGCTGAGGAAAAACAGCATCCGCAGATGCTTTGGGAAATAGACAGGCTCTCATACGCTCACTAGGGAGGTAAGGCCCTGTGGCATTCTTTTGGAAGCCTCGAATCTATTTGCGCAGCTTGTCCCGAGCTGCATCTCTTAACTCCGTTGTCTTGGGATTTTCGAAAGCCTCATACACCAGGTTTTTGCATACAGTACATACCTGGGAGTCCCAGTATTTGAGAGGTCCCTTGGTGATGGAGCAGCAGGAGTGTGTCTTACACTCCAGGTAGCCACAGAAGTCCCTGCTACGCACGTTGCAGAAGACACTTTTGCACTTCACGTGGTCCTCCTGTAAAGACAGGAAAATAAAATGAGTATAATGTAGTCTATCTCACTAGATAAACTAATAAATATTATAATAATATTTTCCATTTTATTTAATTGCATATAGCTTAGGATAGGTAAGCTCGAAATGAAATAGGAAAGACACATACGTGTGTTTTCCGCCCAGCCAATTGCTGTGGTCTCCCTCAATATTAACCCTAGGGTTATCCTCCTCAGTAGGCCCGGTGGAAGAGTCTAGCCTATAAGGATAGAATAGTTTAACCAACACCCACTTCCAAAGGGATTAATAATTAGGGTCATTAATAACTGATCATCTATCAGTATATAGAAAGGGAATTCCTTTCCCAATTTTATAAGGTCTCAACAATAGACTGCACCTGGACACAGAGTATGTTGGAAAATTTAACTACTGTATACTTTTATATCATAGTTTTCTGTCTGCAGTATGCTCTATACTACAGATGTACTGGGTACTGTATATACATATACCGTAGTTGCTGCCGGCATGTAGCCGGCAAGGCTAGTACCTAAGGCACAATTCAACTGACACAATATTGATAATTTTTATGGCCGGCGACTTGCCGGACGCCGGCCGGTCACCGGCTGTTGGCACACTATCCCAGACAGCATTCAATGTTACAGGGTAGTGGCCGGTATACTAGACTCGGCCGGCTCTCGCCGGCTAAGTCAGATGTGACAGTGAATCAACGGCTGTCGGACTACAAGTCTAGCCTGTATCTTGCCGGCAAGGTTAGTGGCCGGCAGCCGCCAGTTAGGTTATTACCTGGCGGCACTAGCCAATAGTGAGAGAGAAAGCAAGGAGTGAAGGGTGATGTAAGAGCACTGTCTCAGTTCCTTCCTCTGGAAGGAGAGAATATAAGATAATCAAGCTTCCACCCATCCACCTCCGTGCTGGTACTTGCCAGTCATAGGATGTGAATGGCAGCCTAAGGGAGGACTGAAGAACACACTAAAGCAAATGGGTCTTCTGCCGGCATCTAGACCTGCCGACACAGCTATCCTGTAACTCCGTGTCCGATAGGGAAGCTATGCGAGTAGGCCATACAAGCAGAAGCCCAAGCCGGCCCTACAGCCTGCTGGCAATCTGCGAGATTGTAGGACGGCGGCCACAGGGATGTGATGGCCTAGGACAGAATAGGGCGGGGAAAGGGTCCTATATAAGAGGTGAGAGGAGCCAGCAGCATGTCGGCCTTACCACACCTTAAGGAAGCTCTGTTTCCGTATCGGCGCCATCCTAGGCGGACGGAGAATTCATTCTCCAGCTTAGGGTCTGCCAATACATTAAGGGGGCCGGCAATCTTCTAGCCGCCACCCTTAATCATAGAGAAACAGAGTTCCAATGCCGGCCCCGTCCTAGGCAGAAGAATAATCTCCAATCTTCAGCCTAGGGTCTGCGAGCACAGGACTAGTCGACTAAACCACTGGGAAAAGGGGGATCACATGACCCCTTCAAGTGCAGTCTAGGGAGGCAAAGCCTCCTCTCTCATCCAACCAGGCCCGACAGGGGAGTACATTCACCCTGTCGATCAGTTGCTGGCACACGACAGGTACTCTGAGGTTCTGACCCAAACCCAAAGCTCACCATCAGTAACTAGGTGAAGGGACAGAAAAACCCTAGCCTAATCTTGCCTGAATGACAATTCGAGGCAAGATCAAGTAGGATTGTAGCCATAGGTTACACTCAGAGGGGAGGGATTACCCTATATATGAGGGTAACCGGGGAGATTGTATGAAAGTATACTAAAGCCACTAGGCTACTAGCCTAGCGACAGTGAGATCGACTACCTAACTCATCGAAGCTCTCTCGTATACTATCTTAGAAGAGGAAATTTTATATGCAATCCATATATCTTACATGTATAAATTGCCTATTATCTTCATTTAAATTTAATAGCACCAGGAACACTTATTATATCATGCAAGAGAGTAAACTATAACGCCTAGGCTAGGAAGCCTAGCGTAAACAAGATTGGCTACCTAATTCGCCGAAACTAATGTGAATACTATCGGCATAATATAATTAATGAAGACTAAATAG
The DNA here is from genome assembly GCF_036898095.1 of Palaemon carinicauda. NCBI lineage: Eukaryota > Metazoa > Arthropoda > Malacostraca > Decapoda > Palaemonidae > Palaemon > Palaemon carinicauda. The sequence goes on from NC_090729.1 coordinate 91,125,501, forward strand.
CTAATTATTTTTATTTAAGCTATTATACCGGGAAAGTCGTTCTGGCTAACTAAATAACTCATGCGTTACGAACGACAGCGCCGAAGACGCCTCCAGTCTAGGCAATATCTCTGCCAAAAAATTAGTTTGATTTGATTCAATTTTTTACTTTACGGCCAGAGCTAAAATTGTACAGCATAAGAATCAAATACTCAACTTTCCAGAGGCAGAAAAGGCTGGAGATTGCATGATAAATCCTGATAATGAGAGAGCACTGGGAAAACCACTGAGCGAGACCGCTACAGAAAAAGGAATAAAGATGGCGGCGATTATGGCGCCATCTGAGTACTCAAACAGTAACGGAGGAATCGAACTTTATAATGGCTTCTTTTTTTTATTTTGCCACTTTTCCCCCTCGAAGCGTAAACGCTATGCGGGGTGCAGGTTGCTATGTGGCGTGTCAAGAATACATCCCGATATTATGCGATATCCTAAAAGGAAACTTTAAGGATATTCGCGCCAGGAGTTAGAATTCTGGAGACCTTAAGTTAAATTCTCTGGGAATATCACTGTAGTCAAATATACCCTAGGAAGCTACTTGAAGGAACCTTCCATCAGGACGACATGGCCTGAGCCCAGAAAAGGAGTTTCTATATTGAATACGCAGCCAATCCCAAGACTAGAGATAAGTGAGTAGGATAAGTTCATCATAAGGACATAAGGAAAGCTGCACTAAAGTTTAAAAAATAGTTGTAAAATTAAATGCCCCTTAATTCTGGGAAAGTCTGAACACCACAAAGTAGGTGGGAGTATAAGGGATACTCATGGTGGTAGGAAAAATAAGGCAGGTTTACTAGAAGTGATCACTGTTAAGGGCCGTGACTTATAACCTCTTGCTTGGAATGTTGGAAATTCAGATTGCCTTATTGGCTATGAAAGTGTCTATTTCACATTTTAAATAGTTTCTAATGGAAAATTTTGTTTTATCGCTAAAAAGTACTTTTTATATATTTTTGCATGTACATCTGATCCCTTACCCAACTCTTTTCTGACTTGGGTACATATTATTCATTTACTGTTTCTTGAAAAATTTTGGGGAAAAGCTCTTAATATTAATTTCCCCATATACATAAGGTCTACAATTTTCAATGATTTTGTGAGGAAAAGTTTTGTAAATTTTCTTATGCTTCTTGGTATTCTTAAGTAAACCTTAGTTGTATGTTTCTTTAAATTATGTTTGCATTTCTTTGTCTGCTTATTTGTATATTCACAATTTTCATGTTATTATTATGAAAGATACATAAAGTGTCAGACGAAAACTAAATATGCCAAAAGTGTAAAATTAGCCCAGAAAAATGCAGTACACAAACAAGAATATGTATTAGAATATATTATGCTAGCTATGTCGTGGTTGTGCGTGAGCAACGTTATTTTTGGATTTGAAAGAATGGGCTCACCACTGGTTAATAAATAACCCTAAAATATGATGATTATGTCCTTATGATCCTCAGTGGGAGTATTATTACCGCTAAAAGCCCATACCAATAGATGCTAAAGTCTATTCAATCAATCTACAAAAAAACTTTGTAGCCCAATTTCACAAAATACTTTAAGGAATTTTTTGAGAAATATTGCTATCACTCTTTAATATAGAGTTATTTTTGTCGTCAAAACATGAAAAAATGTGAATTTTACAGCCTACAGTCTTAACATTCACTTTTATCATAACAAAAGAAACCCATATGGAAAATAGTCACCTTTAGAAGTTACTTCTATACAATGATAGAATAATACTTATAAAAAAATGAAAAATAAAGATGCTAAGAAAATTTCCTTTGTTTAACTTTTAGTGTATAAAATATTCTTTCTAATGGTTTTTAATTGAAAAAAAATTGGTTGAGAAACAAAAAAAAAAAGAGGTATGAGTTTGAAGTATAGTAACTTCAAAATGATATTGTTTTAACCTTTTCGCTGCGGATATTCAAATAGGGATGTTGCACAGCTCTGTGCACATTTTCAATAAAAAATTCCAAATGCCCAAAATTTAAATAAGAAATTATGTTTTTTTGTGTTCTATAACCTTTTTTTAGAATTTAACAATATGTTCACCTGAGTATATCTCTTTATGCCTTAGATTCTTTGATAAAAAGGTAAAAATGAAGAAAAATCACAAAAATTCCTTTTCAAAGATGATTTTATCAATTCCCCCAATAATCCTTCACCCAATTTATCAGTGACTCGTACATTTATTTTTCACATTGGTAACACTTCTTGGGTATTATATGTCTCAAAATGTGGAATGATACAAAGAGGGGCTTTTCAACAATTTGATCACAAAAATAGGTTGTTTACTTTCTTTTACATCCATCAATATCTGACCCAAATCTTGAATTAGATCCAAATAAAATGTCATAAATTTCTTTTAAAGATACTTGGCGAGAAGTAGAGGCCATATCACACATAAAAGAAAAGAAAAAATAATTCTTCAACCCAGAGTTAAAGGGAAAAATTAAAAGGACAAAGTCAGCTGACTGATAAAAGCAGAGCAATGTCGAATATTTTTCTAATAGTATAATAGTACAGTACCATGATTTACAACTATATAAGAAATTTATCCTACTGTGAAACAAGCATTTATTAAGAAATTATATCTTTATTAACAACTTGTATCACTAAATTATGCTGTAAAAAAAAAAATGAAGGGACCGATAGGCAACTGACAGACTGAGCGTCAGCTGACGAATGTAAACAAAGCTTCGGATTTAGGACACGAAACTTCTTTTCTCGTGAATGTGTTTCTTGTTTGATTATTATTCATTTGAGTAAATTTCTATATAGATGTCTGAAAACACCATTATCTGTCATATTTTGAACATCCAATACTATAAAATACGCTTTTATTTTTGTAGATGTGTAACTCTAATGTAAACAAACTTTCACTTTCAGTTAACGAACTTTGGAAAGCATGATATCACGATAACTCTATGAATAATATTGATTTGTATTGAAAAAAAAAACATGCAAATATATCATAATTTCATGTCGACATAACGTAAAAATAAAAAAAAAATTACCGAATTCATCGAGTGAATGGGAGAAGAATGACGAGAGCTTCAGAGTGGGTAGTTCATAAAATCGGCAACAGATGGCAGCATGTAGAAATCAGATAAATTGTCAACTAAAGGCGCTAAGCTCAAAATTTCTTACGTGGTGTGGAGGAAAGTCGTTCTCCTCAGTGAAAGGGTTAAACTGGATGAGTCACGCTCCTTAATAATGGTGGGAAGTAGTGGACCTGCTGACAAAAAGTGTGGATATTTTTTGTTCTAGAGCCAAGATATAAAGGAGGAAGATCAGAAACTAATGGTACTGTAGTTTACAGATAATTGTAAATTCTAGGGGGCATGTTAGTGAATCCAAACAAAATGTATTGAGCATACTGGTTAAGGAGGAAATTTCTGAATTCATGGCCAGAAGTGAGACATATTGATGAAAAAATTAAGGTTAAAATGATTGCATAATAGTGGGTAATGTATTTATTTTTTAATTTGTTGGCCACAATCAGTGAGGCTACATAAAGAAAAGGTAGGATAGTCAAAGAAGTTACTGATAGGAAGAGATATATATATAAATAAGGGAATTTTCAGAGCTAATTTTGAGAATATTATAAGGTTGATATAGCATTAAATATTGTACCAACCGTGTGTCACACGATCGTACATAGTTCATTTTGTGTATATATTATGCTTGTATCTTCTCTCTTCCCTCGCACTAAAAACAACCTGAATAAACATGCTGTTTTTCTCATCGGCAATGGTGTCTGTTTAGAACATGAAATTTCATGTTGCTTTGAGCTTTTGTATATAAAGGAGAATGTTCTATAATAAACTTACTCAGTTGCTTTCATCTTGTCTTTGAGTCACAACCTTCTCTCGGCCCGTCACATTGGTGACCCCGGAAGTCGACTCGCTCCTCCTGCCTTCCACCCCCCCTCGCCCCTCCATCGTTGGTACTATGGCGGACTCTACGGAAGTTATTACTGCGACTCCCCCATTGAAACTTTCGTCGTTCGCCAGCGGTTAGGCGTTTGCTTGGTTTCAGCGCACAGAAGTCCAGTTTCGCATCAAGGGCGTGACCCGCTCAACCACCGAAGCAGATTATGTTCTCGCGGTGATACCCGAGGACACCTTCCCGGAAATATCCGACTGACTTTGTGAACAAGGAGACACCCCAATAGCGTATGACGCTCTCAAAACATACCGTCTGCAGCAGTACTCGCCGTCGCCTGCCGCCCTTATAGCAAAGCTTTTTCAGCTCTTGCAACAACCGTTGGGGGACCAAAGAGCTTCGCTCGCCCTCAGGGAAATGACCAGTATCGCTCGCCTGCAACCTGCCGCAGACGGCTCTCCTCATGAGGTGAACCTACTTTGTGCCCTTTGGAAACGCCGTTTACCCTGACCTATACGTGATGCCATACCGGATGTCGATAGTTTACCCATAAAGGACTTGATGACTAAAGCCGACACCCTTATGGACAGCCACTTCAAGACCTCCATCAACGTCTCCACCCTGACAAAGAGGACGCCTATTCAACGTCAACCGAAGCTGACGTGAATGCCGTAGGACATACACTTCTATTCCGTGACGTGCTGAATTGGCGACAAAGCCACCTACCATCCACCACTCGCGCCCCAACCAACGACTTCAACAGCCACTTACTACCTCCCATCCGTCGCAGTTTTGCTACTACTACTTCAGATTTGGGGCAACCGCGAAGAAATGTGCCAAGGATTGTCAGTGGCCAAAAAACTTGTAAGTAGGCCATCGCTCGTGGCAGTGGCACCTCCCATGTTTCTAATCTTTTCTTTTTACATGATGCAGGAACGGGCGTGCGATTGTTGGTAGACACGGGTGCTTGTCGTTCTCTTTTGCCAAGGGAACTCTTCAGGACACGACGTAGTCTGTCTACGTCTGCCGACGTCCGCTTGGTAGCTGCCAATGGATCTGCGATACCCACCTACGGTTACGAGAACCTCACATTATCGTTTGGAAACGGTAAATTCAATTGGAAGTTTCTCGTTGCTGACGCCACATCGCCAATCCTCGGTGCGGATTTCCTCTCTCATTTCCACCTTCTGGTCGATGTCGCCCACCGACGATTGGTCAACGCAGCCTCGTACTTGTCGACACCTCTTCAACCTGCCCCCTCCAACCTCGCTCTCCACATCAGCGCACTCACGGATGCCTACGCCCACCTCCTCATGTCGTACCCAGTAGTTTTCCGTCCAGAACTTCGCCAAACGCCCACAGCTCCTGCCAAGCACGGTATTTATCACCATAGCAAGACGACAGGACCCCCAGTCTTCGCAAAATTCAGACATCTGGCACCGGAACGTTTGGCAGCCGCCAAACAGACGTTCGCCAAAATGGAGGAAATGAGCCTTTGCCAAAAGGCCTCCAGCCCATGGTTGTCACCCTTACACATCGTTCTGAAGAAAGATGGCTCCCTCTGTCCGTGCAGGGATTACAGGCGCCTGAACATTGCTGACGTGACCACCTACCTGCACTAAGCGAAGGTTTTCTCTACGCTCGACCTCCTGAAGGGGTATTATCAGGTGCCTATGAACTCAAACTCAGAAGATATCCCCAAGACCGCCATCACCACTCCGTTTGGTACATACACCTTCAATTTCTCCTGTTTTGGCCTTGGTAATGCTGGGGCCACGTTTCAACGTCTCATGGATGGCATCTTGGGGACCTCCCCTTCTGTGTATGTTATGTGGACGACATACTTGTGTTTTCCTCCTCAAAAGAGGAACAACACCGACACCTGCGCATCGTGCTCGACCGCCTGCAACAAAACGGCCTTGTAGTCCGGTACGACGTGTACCTTTGACTCCAACGAAGTGTCGTTCTTAGGGCACCGCATCACTCCTGAAGGAGTCTATCCCCTCCCTGAGAAGGTAGCAGCCGTTCAGGACTTCCCCGCGCCCTCGACTGTCAAAGCCCTGCAGGAATTCTTTGGCATAATCATCTATTATCACCATTTTCTGCCAGCCATTGCCGCCACTCCTGCTCCCCTCTATGCCTCCCTCAAGGGCAAGCCAAAGGACCTGAAGGGGGGTCCCCTTCAAGAAGCAGCCTTCTGCAATGCAAAGAAGGCCCTATCAACCACTGCGGCTCTCATTTTTCCTATCCTACATGCCCCTCTCCTTCTCTCCACCGATGCCAGCGACGTCGCTATTGGTGCAGTACTCGAGCAGGTGGTCAACGGCTCGCGCCGCCCATTGGCCTTCTTCAGCAGAAAACTGTCCAAGGCAGAATCGGGTTATTCTACCTTCGATCGTGAATTGCTGGCGGTGCACTTGGCTGTCCGTCACTTTCGCCATTTCTTAGAAAGTACGCACTTCGTCATTCGCACAGACCACATGCCTCTGGTGCTCGCCTCCACTCGACAGTCTGATGCCTGGTCCGCCCGTCAACGCCGACATCTTTCCGCCGTGGCTGAATACAATTGCACCCTTCAATACGTCTCTGGGAAAATGAATCCCGTTGCCGATGCCCTGTCAAGAAACACGGCTGCCGTTCAACTGGGATTGGATTACAATGCCCTGGCTGAAGCCCAACGACAGGATCCAGAGTATCAAGCATGTAGGAATTCCTGCATGTCCCTCCATTGAGAAGACTTCCCCCTCGAAGACTCCAACACCACCCTCCTCTGTGACGTCAGTACTGGTAGAGCGGGACCTTGGATTCTTGCTCCCATGCGCCGGCAGGTGTTTGATTTCATTCACGCCCTTTCACATCCCTCGTGCCGTTCTACTGCACAGTTGCTGAAGACGAAGTTCATTTGGCACGGCATTTCTAAGGATGCTAAGGATTGGGTCCGCGCCTGTACTTCATGCCAAACTTCCAAAGTACATCGACACAGATTCAGGAGTGGGCACCTTTCCTCAACCTCAGCGTTGTTTCTCCCACATTTACGTCAACGTTTTAGGCCCCCTACCCACATCACAAGGACATCGTTACCTGTTTACCGTCATTGACCGCTCCACTCGTTGGCGTGAAGCCATTCCCATGGAAACTGCAACGTCCGCCTCATGTACATCTGCCTTACTCTCAGGATTGATTGAAAGATTTGGTATCCCTGAGCATATTACTTCTGACAGGGGTACCACTTTCACCTCTCAATTGTGGACATCATTAGCGAATCTCCTGGGCATCACCCTACATCAGACAACGGCCTACAACCCCGCTGCCAATGGAATGGTTGAACGTTTTCATCGCACCCTCAAAGCAGCTTTGATGTCCCGCTGCAAGGATTACAACTGGTTTACTCAGGTTCCCTGGGTCCTCCTGGGACTAAGGACCACTCCTAAAGATGCCCTCGACGTCTCGGCAGCTGAAATGGTGTATGGCGACCCGTTGATCGTCCCTGCCAAATTTTTTCCTCCTACAACCTCCTCCAACGATCTCCAGCGCATACGTCACGTCGTGGGAAAATTTACTCCATGTCGCCAGACTTACAAGCCCCAGCAAAGCATCACATCCCGACAGACTTGCATTCTGCAACGCACGTCTTCATGCGCAACGACAATAGCAAGCTACCGCTAACCCCCCCTCTCACGGGCCCTTTCCTTGTGATCCGACGAAGTCCGAAAGCATTCCTAGTAAACATTCGTGGCAAAGAAGACTGGGTCTCCATTGATCGTCTAAAACCTGCTTATCTCCTTCCAGATGACCCGCCTACAGTTCGTCTCTCTAGATCAGTGTGCCCTATTTAACATGTACAGTATTTCATTTTTAGGGGGGGGGGGAGCCATGTACCAACCGTGTGTCACACGATCGTACATAGTTCATTTTGTGTATATATTATGCTTGTATCTTCGCTCTTCCCTCGCACTAAAAAGAACCTGAATAAACATGTAATTTTCTCATCGGTAATGGTGTCTGTTTTGAACATGAAATTTCATGTTGCTTTGAGTTTTTGTATATAAAGGAGAATGTTCTATAATAAACTTACTCAGTTGCTTTCATCCTGTTTTTGAGTCGCAACCTTTTCTCGGCCCGTCTTAATATCATTGAAAGGAGAAAGGATTAATGAGGTAGAACCATTTATGTATTTAGGAACTATGATCTTTAATACAGGGTCTTTAAAATTAGAGTTTAGTGAAAGATTGAAAAAAGCAAATCAGACCATGGGTTGGTTAAATAAAATTTGGAAATCAAATTGCCTGAAATTACATATAAAAATCAGACTAAGTATCAGTTTAGTGAGATTGGTGTACTGTATGGACATGAGTCTTGGTATGACAATGAAACAATCTCCAATACATTTAGTAGACTTGAGAACAAAACCATTTGTAGGATATTGGGAGTTAAATGGCAGGACATGATTAGAAGTTAAACTATAAGAGAGATTACTTGAGTGCCATATGTGGATGAGAGCATGATAAGTGGTAGATGGAGGTGGTTTGTGCATGCTCTTTGCACTCCCCAAGAGATATTGATTCACCAAGCTTTCAACTGGGCTCCACAAGGCACTAGAAAAGTTGGAAGACCCAGACCTACATGGCTGAGGAGTATGAAGCGCGAAGTAGATGATGAATGGAGAAGTATTGAATTAAAAGCTGAAGGTAGATATGACCGGCAAAATCCAACCGAGTCCCTTTGCGTCAATAGCCGTGGGAGGAGATGATGATGATTAAGAAAATTGAATCGGGAATTAGAAGCAATTCTGTAATTTTGTCTTAAGGGTATCGGCTTGGGGGGGGGGTTAATTTTGAGTGACGGTTTTGAAACTTGCACAGTTATTACCTTTAATTATAAGGAAGATTCACATAAAATTTCAGGTCAATTAAATGAAAACTTTTTTTTTTTTTACGAATATTTTTCTCTTAAAAAGGTTTTTTCATGTTTTTAAATAAGATCTCCTTTCTTGTTTATCACTCAATTTAAAAAAAAAAGATACCAGCAGAAAGTTCAATTCCTACCAAATAAAATGATAGCATAAATCGTATATTAGATTTTTTATCATATTTTTAAAATTTTTTTAGAAATGCAATAAAAAAAAAACCATAAAATTATGTATTTCAATGTTCGTAGAAAAAAATTGAGAGAGAAAAGAAGAAAGATAGCCCTGGTGATGAGTTTTCTCACAATCTCTAATTAAATTGCTTCTTAGATTATAAAAATCCATTCATAAATAACAGAGATATTTAAGTTTGAAAGTAGAAAAATGTATGTTTTGAGAAAAACGGTTCTAAAGTTTTGCTTACCTTTTTTTTTGCTTTTAAAACCATATAGTGTCTCTTGGAAAACCCTATAGGGCACTTGTTACCCTCTCTTTTATAAGAGATATTATCCCCTCTAAAAAAAACTTTTCACTTAAACAAAATAGTTATAATAATATTTTGTGTGGTGGGGGGGGTATCATAGGGTATCATAGAGCGCCACTCTACTCTTTGTTGCCAGGGTTTTAGGGGACTAATGAGCTCCACATTCATATCCTCCTTTAGATGTTCTTTGTTTCTTTGCCATTCTTGAATGCATTGCAGACATTTTTTTCCTGGTCTTCTCTTTATATATTTTTTTATACCTTTGGTAAGTGCTGTTTGCCATAGGTCTAGCACCTAAGGCAATTCGAGTGTTATTCAAGGTTGCTAAGCCTCCCCCATTTATCATATTTTGATACATAAAAGAAGCTGTTGTTTCACCAATAGTATCTGTTTTCACACTTTCATTTTCTTTCACTTTTGTATGTTTGAAAACAGACGCTTCTTCACACAGACACTTTAGTTTCAAGTCAACATTAAAACTGTTTTTATCAACTTCGAGTGTTAGGTTGCTTTCACACTGCCCACAATATGTCGAACTAAAAGCGTCTTTCAAAACTTTCAAGGGTAATAAAACTATTTCCCCATCACTGTTTTCACTTAGAAGCTTTTCTTTTACAGTTACAAAACCACTCAATAAAGAATTTTGTAGTTTGGCTCCCGATAACACACCATCATCTGTTGCATCATGAACAGAAGTTACATTTCGAAAATATTCCTTCTCTTCTTCGTCCTTCTCCTCCTCATCATCGTCAGATAACTTCAAAATAAAATCATCAGTTCCATCATCATCACCTTGATATATTTGAGTAAGGGAATAATAGAATTCACTCGAAGCAGCTTCGTTATAGGAAAGACTCGCGAGGTCATTCTCACACGTGCTGAGCACATGGTGTTTGTTTATGTTTTTGTTTTCGTTATAAGCCTTGATATTGCGAGAGCTTGCTTCCCTTCGCCTACTAAACTTCCTTAAAGGGATTTTGGTAGTATATATATATCACAATTGATGTTCAATAATTCGAAAAAGTGATGCAACTGTTTGAAAATACAAAGAGGGCACAATCACAGACTATACATCTAGCTAAAACTTTCTTTGTTTTCGCCATGATCATAGGGAGATGCCGACTCTATCGGGAAAACATATCGTACGACGAACGAAAAAAAATTATAATAAAAAGAAATAAATACTTCGAGGAAGAACAAAAAAAAGAAAATGCTAAGGTTACGCCTACCCACCCCTTTAATCCTTTACCAGGTAGGTCCTTTAAATTGCCCTTTAAACCGTTTAAAAGGCTTCGTATCGATTTTATCTTGCGCGTGGCAACGGAGGGAACCCACACCTATCGAAATATGACAGTAACTAATTTTCGCGAATTTCAGCCAATATCGCCATAGTTACACCTGGCCGATACCCTTAGGCTTTCAATGAAAGTTGCCAAACAAAGTAAAGGAGCATAGGGAAAATGTTTTTTGTTCCGTAACCGAAATACAAACCACGCTATTTACATTGGGTATTACTTTCTGCGTAGCTGAAATGGCGAGCCATTAGATTTTAACGAGGGTTAACTACTCCCTCGCTAGTTAGTGAGGGGGTAGGGGAGGGGTAGCTAGCTACCCCTCCCCCCTCACACACCGGTGAACTGGTTCACTTCGCTTTTGGCTCGGGTGGTGGGCAGATGTGTCTGCTCTCACCCTCACTTGGCAGCCATTAATGTTTTGTCTTTACTTAATTACTTACTTTTTCTTTTACTTAATTACTTACTTTTTCTTTTACTTAATATATATATATATATATATATATATATATATATATATATATATATATATATATATATATATATTGTATATATAAACATTCTTTATGGTTCTGTATATATTTGGGTATAGAAATATAGTAAGTTTCCTTTTCAGTTTTTGTTCTGTGTGTGTGTAGTGTACGACGTCACCGCGTAGTTCCAGGCCACCGCGGTTGCACTTCATGGGGCACGATCTCTTGGTCCTTCGGTCGTTCCTTCGGCTTCCGTGGGGAATCGTCATCGTTGGACTTTCTCCACTCATCTGTTTCCCCGCTGTTCCTCCTTCCCTGTGGGAAACTTGGTCTCTCAGCGAAGGGAACGTGGGAGTTTAGTTTGACTACGGTCTCTCTCTCTACTCGAGGTCGTTCACCCTTTTACTACTACTACGTACTATTACGGTAGTCTCTTCCCCGTTGCGGGTTGAGTTGCTATTCCGTTTATTTGTCTCAATTATTTTCAATGAATCTAATTGTATTTGTTAACCTTTCAGCTTCTGTGGAAAACACTTCCCTTCGGGGTTCAGTCGTTCTTACTATTTGTGAAAATTCTTAAATGAATTACATAATTATAATTCTGTTATAATTCTGTTTTTGTTACAGTTCTCCGCCCTCCCCCTTCTCCCGTGAATGTCAGTCGGGGAGGAGGGTGCATACTTGGTTTGTAATTCTTATGTTCCTATTCCCTCGGGGTTTCTCTTCGGAATTCCTCCAGGGGGAATTTTTGTTAACTAATTATTTATTTTATTTTCCCAGTTATGATCTGGTTTCTTCGCTGCCTAAATTTGCCAACGAAGCAGAGCTGCCCTGTCTGTGCCATGGGAGTCTGCTGTTGCTGCCGCCTCTCTAGGACATCGTCATGGGCGTGTTCCCTTCTCTTAGAAGTTCTCCCGTGACAGCTGTCAGCTCTTTAGTTTATCTTAGAACGCTCAGGAGGTTCGCTTCCAGGGGTAGGTAACTTCCCTTCCGAGGGAGGTCCCCTTCCCAGGTTTGAGTTTTATCCCCTGCAGGGGGGAACTTCTCTTACCTTTATTATTCCTGGATGGATTTTCCTGGTCCTTGGGCGGTATGCTCTTGGTGCTGAGCAACCGCTCTTGTAACCATGCTCAAGGGGCTGAGCTGCAGCTATGCTCAAGGGGCTGAGCAGCTGCAGGATCTATCTTGTGACCTCTCTCGTTCGCGAGGGAGGCCACTCATAAGGACTCCTCTTCGGAGGATTGCTCCTTATAGGTCAGCTTGCTGATCCAATGGCCCTAAGGGGCGCCATCATCAGTGTCTTCTAGTCTCTTCTACGAAGTGTTCACCTCTCTCATTCGCGAGAGAGGCCACTCATAGAGACCCCTCTTCGGAGGACTGTTCCTGTTCAGACCAGCCGGCTGTTCGGGACCTCTCCGCAGTTCTCCATCTCCTAGACCTGCTGACCTGCCGTCTCCGTTCCTGGCTGCTGATGCTGTGGGCGCATACGCACCCCTTTCCAACGGGCACCGGTCCCTTGGGGGCAAAAGGGGCTTTCTCACACTGTGAGTAAGTCCCTTAAGCGCCAGGTATCCCCTGCGCGCCAACGTTTTCCTACGCCAACTCGCCTACTGTTCCTGCTGTTCCTGAGAATTCCATCCAGAGGAATCCTGTTCCAGTCCTGATCTTCCCAGTTCCGGATCGTCCTGTCAGCTGTCCCTTCATCTTAGCTCGTGCTCGCCGATGATCTTCCTAAGCCAACGATCTTCGTACGCGCGCTAAGCTGCCGACGATCTTCTTTTGCGCGCTAGCGCTGACGATCTTCTTACGCGTGCAAGCGCCGACGATCTTCTTACGCGCGCAAGCGCCGACGATCTTCAAGCGCCGACGATCATCTTGGCTGACGATCTTCTTTCGCGAGCAAGCGCTGATGGCGCGCTAGCGCTGACGATCTTCTTACGCGCTCAAGCGCCGACGATCTTCGTACTCGCGCTAGTGCCGACGATCTTCTTTTGCGCGCTAGCGCTGACGATCTTCTTACGCGCGCAACCGCTGACGATCTTCTCACGCACGCAAGCGCCGATGATCTTCCTTCACGACCAAGCGCTGACGATCTTCTTACGCGCGCAAGCGCTAACGGTCTTCGAGCGCCATCGATCTTCTTACGCTCGCAAGCGCTGACAATCTCCAAGCGCCAACGATCTTCTTGGCGAACGATCTTTGGCACGCTAGCGCTGACGATCTCCCTACGCACGTAAGCTCCGACGATCGTCCGCGTACAGGCTCCAATGGTTCCCCGCGCCAATGATCTTCTTACGCGTGCAAGCCCTGACGATCTTCTTGCGCGCGCAAACGCTGGCGATCTTCAAGCGCCGACGATCTTCTTGCGCGCACAAGCGCCGACGATCTTCTTGCACGCACAAGCGCCGACGATCTTTCAGCGCCGTCGATCTTTAGCACTGTCGATCTTCTTTCGCGCACAAGCGCCAGCGATCTTCAAGCTCTAATAACCTCGTACGCGTGCACGCTGACAGGCGCACGCACGCGCCGACATTTTTCACAGGCTCTTCAATCTGATTCCTGCTCACCCTATGATGTCTCTCTTGCGCTCCCGCACAAGAGTGTTTTCAACGGTCTCTCGCGCACGACCCCTGGGTTTTTCCCATCACGCGAGCGCCAGTGTCTCGCGCGCGACCCCTGGGGTTTTCCCATCGCGCGAGCGCCAGAGCGCTCCCTCTACCAAGGTGAGACCTTCTCCCACCGCACAAATAGGAGAAACCCCACCTCGAGCAGGAGATTCGTCCCTTGTTAGGGAGAGAAGAGCCCTCAGACTTCTTTGTTGGAGTTACGTTTCCCTCCTAGGAGGGAATCGAAGGACTCTTAAGAGTTCCCCCAAGTAGAGCTTTTGGGGACAGGAGACTTTGCTGCCAGTTCACCAGGAGGAGAGCAACATGATTCAGAGCACCACTCTGGGAAGAGCTTACCAGGGGAGTCTCTCTTGAGAGACTCTAGCCGGCAGGTGACATTCTCGGCAACAGAGATCCTGAGTCAGGAGTAGGTCGCAAACTGCGCCATTCATGCCACTTCGTGGCTGGATGTCTGGCTAGGGTCTCTGGGCATCCTGCTGCGACTCGAGGATCTGTCCAAGGAGAGCATCAGGAAAGCCCTGGAGACCTTCCTTCTCTCGGGCACACGTACCATCGAGTTTCTGGCCCACATAGTTTCGAACTTGTGGGCAAACTCGATCTTGAAACGACGTGATGCGGTGGCCGAGAGGTTCCACTCGAGGGTCCCAGCCGTGGATACCTGCAAGCTCAGACACTCTTCCATCTTGGGAAAGAGTCTGTTTGAGCCCAAGGATGCGGAACAGACAGCTGAGAGGTGGAGAAAATCTATTCACGATTCTCTTCTCCAGAGGGCTCTTATATATAAGCCCTACAAACCTCCAGCACCTCAACAACCTCGCCAATCCAAGACGACGAAACCGGCAGCGGCAGCAAAGACGAATGTGTCCAAGCAGTAGCCCTTTCCTGTCAAAGACAAGAAGGGCTGAAAGTCCTCCAGGGGAAGCAAGAATCCTAGAGGGAGCGGCCAAGGCCGCAAGCACTAGGATTGGCAATCCCCCTGCATGTCCACCTGTGGGGGGATGCTGGCAAGTTGCGCATTCAGGTGGCAACAACTCGAGTCCGATTCTTGAACGATCTCCGTGATCAGTCAGGAATATCGCGTCCCGTTTTTAACGTCTCTTCCTCCCCTGACAGCGAATCCAGTGGTGTTGAGCCTCTTTGCCATGGATCGCTAAAGGGGTTAGCCTCCGGGCAGAATTCGAGACCATGCTCAAGAAGGATGCTCTCCAGGAGGTTGTCGACGGCTCCCCAGGCTCCTTCAGTCGACCCTTTCTAGTAAAGAAGGCGTCTGGAGGCTGGAGACCCGTCATCGATCTCTCATCTTTGAACAAGTTAGTCAAACAAACTCCGTTCAGCATGGAGACAGCAGACACGGTCAGACTTGCAGTGAGACCGCAAGACTTCATATGTACACTAGATCTAAAGGACGCGTACTTCCAGATCCCAATCCATCCGTCTTCCAGGAAGTACTTAAGGTTCAGCGTAGACAACAAGATCTACCAGTTCAAGGTGCCGTGTTTCGGGCTCTCCACAGCACCCCAGGTGTTCACCAGAGTGTTCACCCTGATATCTTCGTGGGCACACAGGATCGGCATCTGTCTCCTCCGCTATCTGGACGACTGGCTGATCCTGGCAGACTCGAAGTCGACCTTTCTTCGACACCGAGACAAGCTTCTGGGACTTTGCCAAGATCTAGGGATCATGGTAAATCCCGAGAAGTCTTCTCTGCCTCCATCTCAACGACTAGTATATCTAGGCATGATATTGGTCACCAATCTCCACAAAGCCTTTCTGTCAGACGACAGGATAGCAAGGCTGAGGAGGGTCACAGATCCGTTCCTCAGACGAGAAGAGCTTCCAGCCCAATTGTGGTTACGTCTCCTAGGACACCTTTCCTCCTTGGCCCGTCTGGTTCCAAACGGCCGCCTCAGGATGAGATCCCTGCAATGGCGGCTCAAGTCCCGGTGGAATCAAGGCCTCGATTCCCCGAACATTCTGGTTCCTATGGGTCCTGCAGAACGGACGGACCTTCAGTGGTGGGGGACTGAGGGAAACGTTTGAATGGGAGTGGATCTTCTCGTCCTCCTCCCGGATTTGATGCTGTTTTCGGACGCTTCAAAAAGAAGGGTGGTGGGCCCACGTTCTGAACCACAGGGTCTCAGGCCGCTGGTCAGAATCAGAAAAGTGACTCCACATAATCTGCTAGAATGAAGGCCGTATATCTGGCACTTCAACAATTCCAACAGATCCTGGCAGCTCACTCCATGGTGGTCGTGAGCGACAACTCCACGGTAGTGGCTTATATCTATAAGCAGGGAGGTACCTTTTCGCAACAGCTATCCCATCTTTCAGTAGAGATACTGAGATGGACCGAAGCCCACTTGATTCCACTATCGGCTCGCCAACAGTCTGAGCAGAGCTTTGCAGATAGTGAGTACCGAGTGGTCTTTGGATCCGCTAGTAGCCAACAAAGTCCTGACTTTGTGGGGTTCCCCGACGGTGGACCTGTTTGCGACAGACTTGAACTTCAATCTAACGCTGTACTGTTCCCGAGTCCCGGTCCCCAAGGCACTCTGGTAAGATGCCTTCCAACAACAGTGGGTCAACATCGACGTTTACTTCTTCCCACCGTTCGGTCTGATGAGAAGGGTGCTCAACAAGACCAGACTATCGGTCAACCTGTCAATAACCTTAATAGCTCCGCTATGGCATCATGCAGAGTGGTTGCCGAACCTTCTGAGCTCCTGACGGAATTCCCGAGAGAACTTCCTCCACGACACAAGCTACTCAAACAACCACACTGCAACATCTTCCACAAAGCCGTAGCATCGCATCAGCTTCATGCCTGGAGACTATCCAGCATCTCCTCACAGAGAGAGGCTTTTCGCAACAAGCTGCGGAAAGGATGTCTCGACACCTGCGAAAGTCATCTGCAGGGGTCTACCAGGAGAAGTGGAGAGTCTTCTGTGGTTGGTGTCGTGGAAGGGGCATCTCTCCTCTCGATGCCACTATTCCAGCAATAGCGGAGTTTCTTGTGTATTTGCGGGAAGAAATGCGCCTTTCGGTCTCGGCAGTGAAAGGCTAACGCTCAGCCTTAAGCCTGGCCTTCAGGCTGAAAGGAATGGACATTTCTTCCTCGCTGGAACTTTCACTACTCATACGAAGCTACGAGCTCACCTGCCCTCAGTCGGAAGTGGGACCTCCTCCATGGAACGTGGTTCGTGTCCTCAGGTCTCTTAAGAGACCTCCATTCGAACCATTACGCCAGGTCTTCTAATCGTCACCTGACTTGGAAGACGGTGTTCCTACTCGCATTGGCCTCAGCCAAGCGAATCAGTGAACTTCATAGTCTCTCGCACTACGTCGTCCATTCAAGGGGATGGGGGGAGGTAACATCCGGGTTCGTCCCTGAGTTTGTTGCTAAGACTCAAAATCCTGGAGTTCCGGACCAACGGTTCGACTCCTTCAGGATTTTGAGTCTCCGTTCTGTAACAGATGACCCAGACCATCCCCTACTGTGCCCAGTACGGAGTTTTAGGCTCTATCTTAACAGAACAGCTGCAGTTCGTCCTTGAGTGCAAGCCCTGTTTGTGAGCACACGAAAGACGAAGAGGAGGGTCACGAAGTACACGATCTCAGCTTGGATTCGCAGGGTCATCCACCTCTCCCTGAATCCAGACCCTCTGTCACGTTGCCCTAGAGCACACGATGTCAGAGGCATCGCTATGTCCCTGACATTCAAGAGAAACTTCTCAGTGACGCAGGTTGGGGTGTGGAAGCGTCAAACGACCTTCACAGCCCGCTACCTGCAGGACGTGACCCACAGGAGGCTTGGTCTCTATCGGCCCTGTGGTGGCTACACAACAGCTGGTCTAACCTCAGGCTCCTTAATGGACAAGTAGCAGGAGGTTGAGGGCATTGTTACCCAGTTTTAGTCTGCATGAGTGAAAAAGTATGTCTGGCCCTTACTCTTTTCTTCATCCTCCCCTCTCTTGGGGAAAGCAGCATCCTGGGTTCTTTGCATAGCTGACCTCAAACCACTGCAGGTAAACCATGCTTCCTTGTGTTCCTAGTATTAGATAATACTGTCGCGTCCCCCATACCCTGACGAGGTGGTATTGGGAACGTCCTAGCCTAGAGCTCCATCTAAGGACTTCAGGTCGACTTCCTAGGACGGGTCACACTTCATTCCTTCACACACAAGCTTAAATAGGCCGCACGTTTCTTGCAGAGCAAGGAACTTGCGAGGTGCAGGGATTCCTTATCTCGAGTGCTACACACTCGGATTTTGAGTCCCCGGGCAAAGCCAAAGCCAGTAAGGCTGGGACTTGCCACCCTTCCTAAGGGTTAAGTCACCCAATGTAAATAGCGTGGTTTGTATTTCGGTTACGGAACAAATGACAAATTCGGAGATAATTTGTATTTTCCTAACCATACAAACCTTAGTTATTTACACACACTTGCCCGCCAGCCCTGTCCCCCGTGAAGTCTTACCTCTAAGCGAAGTGAACCAGTTCACCGGTGTGTGAGGGGGGAGGGGTAGCTAGCTACCCCTCCCCTACCCCCTCACTAACTAACGAGGGGGTAGTTAACCCTCGTTAAAATCTAATGGCTCGCCATTTCAACTACGCTGAAAGTACTACCCAATGTAAATAGCTAAGGTTTGTATGGTTAGGAAAAATACAAATTATCTCTGAATTTGTCATTTTTTTATATATATACACATGTGGGATAAAAAGGATTGTTCAGTGAAGGTAGTAGGTTGGGCAAGGCACCAGCCACCCGTTGAGATACTACCGCTAGAGAGTTATTGGGTCCTTTGGCTGGCCAGACAGTACTACAATGGACCCCTCTAATTACTGCTCATTCATCTTTGCCGACACATACACAGAATAGTCTGGCCTATTTTTTACACAATCTCCTCTTTCCTCATACACTTAACAACACTGAAATTACCATACAATTCCCTCTCTCAAGAGGTTAACTACTGCACTGTCATTGTTCAGTGACTTCTTTCCTCTTGGTATGGGTAGAAGGGACACTTTAGCAGTGGTAACCAGCTCTCCAAAATTAAACCATTGTTCTCAAGTGTTGGGTTGTGCCATAGCCTCTGTACCATCGTCTTCCACTTTCTTGTGTTAGAGATCTCTGTTTGAGAGTACACTCGGGGACACCATTCTATCTTTTTTTTCATCCTCTTATTATTTTGAAGTTTTTATCCTCTTATTTTCAAGTTTTTTTTTATAGTTTATATATGAAAGATTTTTTTTGATGTTATTGTTCTTAGCTTCTCATGGTTTTTCCTTATTTCCTTTCCTCACTGGGATATTTTCCCTGTTGGAGCCCTTTGGCTTATAGCATCCTGCTTTTCCAACTTGGGTTGTAGGTTAGCAAGTTATAATAATGATAATATTATTAATAATAAGAATAATAGTATTAATCTTCTTCTTTGACTAAAGCTTTTTCCGCTATTGAGGGTTGCTATTTCTAGAGAGCCGTTTCCAAGTTCTATCTCCGATGTCTTCCATTGTGAGATCTTTCTCCTCCATATCTGCTGTTACACACTCCATCCACCTTCTCTTTGGTCTCCCCCTCCTCCTACCTGGAACATCCATATCCAGCATCCTCCTCCCAACATACTCCTGTTCTCTCCTTATTACGTGCCCAAACCAGTGTAGTCTCTTTTCTTGGATTTTCTTTGACACTCTGTAACCTTTGTTGTTCCCCTTACCAAGTCATTCCTAACCTTATCCAGTCTCGTGATCCCAGCCATCCATCTTAGCATTCTCATCTCTGCAACATTCATTTTCTTCTCAAAGATCTTTTTCATGGGCCAGGTCTCTGCACCATATATCATGGCAGGTCTCACTATAGTTTCATGTACCTTTCCCTTTAACTGTAAGTTTATCTTCTCGATCACACAACACTCCCGACACACTTTTGCAATTATTCCATCCAGCTTGAATTCTACTGTTCACTTCTGTTTGGAGTTCTGCTGTTTCCTCCACATATGACCCTAGGTACTTGAATTTTTCTGTTCTCTTTACTATTTCACCCAGCAAATGTATATCATTTAATTGGTTCTGCGGGTTGCAACACATGTACTCTGTTTTTGTTCTACTGATCCTTAGCCCTCTGCTCTCCAATTCCTCTCCATCTCTCCATCTCTCCAGCTTCCCCTCCAATCCGTCTCTTGGTTCATCACAGAACTATATCATCTGCAAGCAGCATGGTCCGTGGTGACTTCCCTCACTCTTTCAGTAATTACATCCATTACTATATTAAACAAATAGGGGCTTAATGACGACTGCTGGTGTAACCCAACTCCCACTTCAAACGTCTCGGTAAAACCAACATTCGTTCTTATTTGTGTGCCTGTTCCTTCATACATATCTCTAATCAGTCTAACATATTTCTCTGGTGTTCCCCTCTCTCTCAAACATAATAGTATTAATAGTAATAATAATCCTGGTTGAGGTTTGCTTAACAATACATAAGTTGGTTCAGACTAATTTTACTGTGAAAGACTCAAAGAAGATGAGAAAGGAACCAATCAAGAGAATGATAATATATTAACTGGGAAATAAAGACCTTCAAAATAAGTTTAGAAAGAGTTTAGGAAATAGGGCTTCATCAATTTTTTTTTTTAATCATTAAAAATAGGCATAAAATAGGCTGCAAAAGTGTCTGGTGACATGTAGGTCAAGAATTATAGAGAAAGAGATACTTATTGGTGTATTCAGGATACACAAATGCCAAATAGACAGAAGTACGCATACAGAGAAATTACTAAAGAGGCTTAAAAGCAGGAAGAAAGGGGCAAAGACAAAAATTACGGTCTTATGGAACAGCTTGAAAAGAAAAAATACCCTTAGTAGTTCTACTGTTATCAAAGATAAACATCGTATCCCTGAGCATGTGAAAGAATCTTTCCCTATAAAGTTGACCATTATAACAAAATAATTTGGTGGTCTCATAATTGCAATGGAGGAGTTTTTAGTGTTCTGGTTGGATTACTAGAATCAGCGATGGATCCCAATGAGCATTATGGTAATTCAGAGGAAGGCTAAACGTTTGGTTAAGACCTTATAAAGTCAAAAGAGGGAAGGAAAGGGAAAGTGGTGAGTTTGTGGCCATTTGAGGGGGTTTTATATTTTAAGGTTTGTGCCAGTTTGCATAACCTTCAGGTGGAAGGTGAAGCTGTTAGTGCTAAAAATAAATGCGTTGTCTGAGATTATTAGGGGAGGTGGGTTTTTACTGAACAAGTCTTTAATGAGGATAAGATATGCTTATTTTAAAAGCGTTCGCTGAACCTGACTTACATCACTAAGGAGGAGAAGCCTGCACCAGGATATAAAATTGTTATAGGTGAGACTGATTTTGCTGCATGGGTGTGACCAAACTGAAGCTGCTTATAAGGCTGTGAATTGCAGCCACTCAAGGGAGTTTGGAAGAGTTGGCTACCAGTCACCTGGAATTCTAATAGTAGGGCTTGGGTTACCTTCTTGAGGGCTGGTTTTTCAACCACTTTGTGTGTGAGTTGTGCAGTATAGTGTTAAAAATGGTCTACTATACCCTTTAAGGTAAGGATAGAAAAGACTTTAGCTATGGTAAGCAGCTCTTCTAGGAGGAGGACACTCCAAACCAATGTTCTCTAGTCTTGTTTAGTGCCATGCCTCTGTACCAAGGTCTTCCACTGTCTTGGGTTAGAGTTCTCTTGCTTAAGGGTACACTTGGGCACACTATTCTGTCTTATTTCTCTTCCTTTTGTTTTGTTGAAGTTTTGATAGTTTATATGAGAGATATTTGTTTTAATGTTGTTACTCTCATTAAAATATTTTATTTTTCCTTGTTTCCTTTCCTCACTGGGCTATTTTTCCTATTTGAGCCTCTGGGCTTATAGTATCCTGCTTTTCGAACTAGGGTCATAGCTTAGCAAGTAATAATGATAATGATAATATTGCTTGACTATCCCTGATCACCCTGTCTACTTACTGACTTCCATCTGAATGTCAAGGTTGGTTATTTGCCACCTAACATTGCTTCCATGTTACAGCCTATGGACCAAGGGATAATTGCTTCCTTCCACACCTAAAAACTCCATAGGACAATTGGTATGGCTTTGGAGGTAACTGAGAAGAAGGCCATGAGCCTGTAGGACAATTGGTATGGCTTTGGAGGCAACTGAAAAGAAAGCCATGAACCTTTAGATTTTCTGTAAGTCATAATATTGCTTGACTATCCCTGATCACCCTGTCTACTTACCGACTTCCATCTGAATGTCAAGGTTGGTTATTTGCCACCTAACATTGCTTCCATGTTACAGCCTATGGACCAAGGGATAATTGCTTCCTTCCACACCTAAAAACTCCATAGGACAATTGGTATGGCTTTGGAGGTAACTGAGAAGAAGGCCATGAGCCTGTAGGACAATTGGTATGGCTTTGGAGGCAACTGAAAAGAAAGCCATGAACCTTAGATTTTCTGTAAGTCATACATCTTGAGCGTTGGTTCTTGTGTCTGTCGGTTGATGATACAGTAATAATGTCTCCTATAGCTGACAAAATTTCAGCATTGGAGGTGCTGTATGGCTTTGTAGGCAACAGAGAAAGAGACGGCTATGAGCCTCAGGAAGTTCAGGAAATCGTATGTCTTGAGCATTTTTTCTTTGTCTGTGGGTTGATGATGTAGTAATAATGTCAGCTTTGGAGTTGCTGTGCTTTGTTCAGTATTGCTTGAACTTGAAGATACAGACTGAGTTCTGGCTTGTTACACTGATATACTGCACGTAGGGTAGGGGAGTCAATATACTTGGATATTTGTCAAATTGGATTCCTGGTTTTAGCCTTTCACAGTGAAGTCCTTGGAAGCCACTCAGCACCTCCACAAACTAGGTTTATCCTTTGTCAAAACCCCTTTTTTGCTGGTTTACATCAATAAACTGAGCTTCTGGATAAGAAACAGTATGAACATCAGATGAGTATAGGAATAATTTTTATCAAAAATCTGTTTTTTAAATATATGCAATTTTGAATTTTAAGAAAACTATCCATTGTATTATTACCATTTATATTGCAAAAAGATTTAGTTCAGTAAGAATTAGTTCTGTAGTCTTCAACAATGGGTTGAATTGTTCCCAACCAGATATAGTTTTGAGTTTTCTATTCAGATGACATATTTCAATTCTTTCTGTCTGCCATAGTTTGAATATTGTTTCATTGCCTCAACTGTTTATTCTCATGATAGATGTTTGGATCAAATCTAGAGGTCAGTTAAATTTCCTATACCCTATCCTAATATTAATCTGTAGACCATCATTCAGTTAGTTACTTGTGCAAGCTGTATGAAGATCTATAATAATTCTGATCGTCCTTTGCAGTGAAGTCTTCTCAGACCAAATCATTCACCTCATAATACTTGTAGTTAATTTTGACACTATTGCCTCATCTTCCTGAGTTTTGATACCACAAGTATGGTAGAGGCATTATTCCTGTAATGACCTAATTGTGGAGTGAAGGAAATATCTTCCTAATATAATGTAGTTGAAACATTGAAGTCAGAAGCTGGAACTGGGTACATTGGTTATTTTTAAAGCAGGTTAACATGAGCATTATTTGAAAATTGTTTTATTACATACAGTATAAATTTTCATTTGTTGTTTTTAATAATTTCTTATGATTTTTGCCATTTGTCTCATAGTTTATTCTTTACTGCCCATGTCTTTTTGTACTAGGATGCTATCCTTATTGGGACCCTTGAGCCTATAACACAATGGTTTTTCAGCTTGGCTCAGCTTAGCTCTTAGTGATGTTAACGATGCCAGTAGAACCATTAAGCGCTTCATACTCTCTCTCTCTCTCTCTCTCTCTCTCTCTCTCTCTCTCTCTCTCTCTCTCTCTCTCTCTCTTTTGCTTGTTTGTCTGCTATATTAGTATGTGATAATTCATTTATTTATAACCTATTGTATTCTTTATGCTTGTAATTACAGAGGAAGATGATGATGTCCCTCAGGAATATCTCATTCCCAAGTATGAGTTGACTGACCTCTGCTCAGAAACGGCTAAACTCAAAAGTTTAGGAGCAATGGCTATCGTTCCTCCGGAAAGGCTGGTGAGGCTCCTCAATATCCTTGAAAAGAATATCAGAGATGGAGCAAAAGTAACACCAATAATGGATGAGGTTAGTCACAAGTACTAATATAGCTCGTATTGTTTATCACGGAGATATTGCTTATTGTGGGTAAAAGGCACTAAGGTTTATTTCATGTGAAAATAGTTTTCAAATTTTAAGCTTAAAATTATGAAATAGAAATTTTCAGTATCTAACTCTTAATTAGCCACATTGCCTCGTCGTCGGTATAGTCAAAAGATGCCTGGTAATACATGTGACATCGGGATAGCATCATCTTATTATTATAATTTTTATAAGCTACAAAAGTTTATCACATGG
Organism: Palaemon carinicauda; assembly: GCF_036898095.1. Lineage (NCBI taxonomy): Eukaryota > Metazoa > Arthropoda > Malacostraca > Decapoda > Palaemonidae > Palaemon > Palaemon carinicauda. The sequence goes on from NC_090729.1 coordinate 91,149,635, forward strand.
CTGCATATTACATAAGTGCACACTCAGGGAAATTACACTAAAAAATCTCCTCTCCCTAATGTTAGCCCTTACTCCTCCTGTCTTCAGCCAACCAACACAGTTTTTGGGGTTCTAGCCTTTATTTTTTAATATAAAAGAGCTATTTTAGTCTTTATGTTGCCATGAAATAATCACACCACTCTCTCTAGGCCAGTGTTTCCCAACCCTGGGGTAAATTACCCCAGTGGGGTAATGGACCCGTATTTTGGGGGTAATCAAGATGTTCTGAAATTGAGTTATTCACATTCCCATAATTATTTCCATAATTCATACACAAAATCTGCAATAATTATTTCATAGGAAAACTCAATGATTTTAACATTGCTGTACAATAATTTGGTCCAGGATACATGATCCATACAGTTCATCAGGTGGCTGCAAAAAAAAAAAACATCCGATGTTACCGGGTATATGTTCAATGGGTAATTGATTAGTTGGAAATAAAATTTTGGGGTAATCATTTAAAAAAGGTTGGGAAACACTGCTCTAGGCAAATGCGACATTCCCTACCTCAGGCATTACTGAACCCCTTCCCTTGACACCTCCAATTAGGAGACTGTCATTCTACCACCAACAAAAATACTTGCAATTCTAGTCTTTATTAATTAAGGCCTATTTTAATGTATTCACATCTAACCTCATCACCAACCAAAAATTCTTGTGATTCCAGTCCTTATTCGGGATAATTTAAGGTCTATTTAATTGTTTTTATTTGTTGTCACAGTGTTTAAATCACAGAGAAAGTCTCCTTGCCTCCCACCCACTATACGTAAAACTTACCATTACTAGTAAAGGAAATAGTTGACAGAAAACGAGATTTATCTTTTTTTCTTATTTTGTTCTGTTTTATTCAACTATCATTTCTACACAATACCATATTTCAAATTAGTATTGTTCATTGTCTTCATAAGTAAAAGTTAGCCTATTGTGATTATTTCCATTCATTACCATTCTATCGTTTTTTACGCCGTAATTGTCATTTTCTCGTGCGTAGTGTACAGTATCTCTCTCTCTCTCTCTCTCTCTCTCTCTCTCTCTCTCTCTCTCTCTCTCTCTCTCTCTCTCTCTCACATATATATATATGTATACATTCAAACTTCTAGCTACGAATGAATAAGCTTACGAAATTTTCACTTTGCGAAAGGAGATGCGAAGAATTTTACAATTCGGATCACGAAAAATGTTTCGGACAACGAAAGGCGGTACGGAGCTGGAGCCCGACCGTATCCGAAACAGATTTTAAAATTTGCGCTCGCCAGCCCGTAAACTCGCTACCATCCTCCTTAATTGCTGTTGGTTATCCCCCAACTCGGATGCTAGTTACCACCATGAAATCCTGCTCTCCTATTGGTCGGCATCTACTGTACTGTATCCCATTGTGCATCTACTCATTGGCGTTCCTATGTCTTTTCGTTCCGGCAGAGGTATCGTACGCATGTACTTAGTGTGTGTGATTTCAGTTTCGTAACAATTTTACAGTACATACTCTTATCATGTGTGATACTTACAATACATTATTAGCCATGGGTCCTAAGAAAGTTGCTGATGTCAAGGGAAAGAAGAGGATGATGCTCTCCATGGAGATGAAAATGGAAATAATCAAGAAATACGAGGCTGGCATACGGTTAAGTGTGCTAGCGAAAGAATATGACCGAAATCCGTCTACAATAGGAACGATCCTGAAGCAGAAGGAAGCTATCAAAGCAGCAACATCTTCTAAGGG